>NC_056739.1:752312113-752635435 GCF_019279795.1 Protopterus annectens | reverse complement strand
GATTGATAGCTAAAACATTAACGAAAAACAATTAAAAGGCAGGAAATAAATGAACCTTTTTCAGTTGGGCTGAATCCGGAATATGCAGTCGCAAGTAGAAAGGCAGAGAAAAAAATACTTAATCTGTTTAAAGTCTCTATTTTAGTCTCGCTGATGCTTGTAACAGTCTGCAGGACCACAAGGGGCTGTGCTGAGTCTGAATAAAGCACAGAACAGTGTAAATGTGGGCTTTAAGGCAGGGAGCTTGAATGAGATAGGAATTAGCCCAAAATGGCCAATAAGCTACTAGTTGCTGGGCTGAGACCACTTCTCCAGGGACAGATAGGCTGCTCAAAGCTCCCCACTCTCACTGGTGAACAGAGAAGCTTCCTCCTATCCAAGTAAGGATATGGGCAACACAGGAACTTATGCCACAGCCCAGAATTCAGCAGAACCTGAAATCTGGACTACTCTAGTGCAGAAAAGTCAGGAAACAAGGATTTTTTTTTTGTTTTTGTTTTTTTCAACAGAACAACAGTAACTTAACAGAAATACACTAGATGCTTTAAACATGCTAGCGCACTTGAGTGTGTAGCCTAAAACAGTTAAACAAGACAAAAACAATTTAAAGAAGTGCAGGAACAGTAAAAATGCAAAAGCAAGCTTTTTCAGATATTGGAATAGCTAGAAATTCGCTTTTCAGCGTGAATATGCAGTCGCAAGTAGAAAGGCAGAAAAAAAATACTTAATCTGTTTAAAGTCTCTCTTTTAGTCTCTCTGCTGCTTGTAACACTTTGCAGGACCACGAGGAGCTGTGCTGAGTCTGAAACAAGTGCAAATGCGGGTTTTAAAACAGGGAGCTTGTAAGAGATAGGAATTAGCCCAAAACGCCAATGAGCTACTAGTTGCTGGGCTGAGACCACTCCTCCAGGGACAGATAGGCTGCTCAAAGCTCCCCACTCTCACTGGTGAGCAGAGAAGCTTCCTCCTATCCAAGTAAGGATATGGGCAACACAGGAACTGATGCCACAGCCCAGAATTCTGCAAAACCTGAAATCCGGAGTACTCTAGTTCAGAAAAGGTGGGAAACAAGGATTTTTTTTTTGTTTTTTTTTTTTGCTTTTTTCAGCAGAACAACAGCAACTTAGCAGAAAAACACTGTAAGTGCTTTAAACAGGCTAGCACACTTGAGTGTGTAGCCAACAACAGTTAAACAACACAAAAATGATTTAAAGAAGTGCAGGACAGTAAAAATGCAAAAACAAGCTTTTTCAGATATTAGAATAGCTAGAAACTCGCTTTTTGGTGAGAATATGCAGTCGCAAGTAGAAAGGCAGATAAAAAATACTTAATCTGTTTAAAGTCTCATTTTTGTCTCTCTGCTGCTTGTAACACTCTGCAGGACCATGAGGAGCTGTGCTGAGTCTGAAACCAGCGCAAATACGGGTTTTAAGGCAGGGAGCTTGAAAGAGCTAGGAATTTGCCCAAATTGGCCAATAAGCTACTAGTTGCTGGGCTGAGACTACTCCTCCAGGGGACAGATAGGCTGCTCAAAGCTTCCCACTCTCACTGGTGAACAGAGAAGCTTCCTCCCATCCAAGTAAGGATATGGGAAACACAGGAATTTATGCCACAGCCCAGAATTCAGCAGAACCTGAAATCTGGACTACTCTAGTGCAGAAAAGTCGGGAAACAAGGATTTTTTTTTGTTTGTTTTTTTTTCAACAGAACAACAGTAACTTAACAGAAAAACACTGTAGATGCTTTAAACAGGCTAGCGCACTTGAGTGTGTAGCCTAAAACAGTTAAACAACAGAAAAACAATTGAAGTGCAGGAACAGTAAAAATGCAAAAGCAAGCTTTTTCAGATATTGGAATAGCTAGAAACTCACTTTTCGGCGAGAATATGCAGTTGCAAGTAGAAAGGCAGAGAGAAAAATACTTAATCTGTTTAAAGTCTCTATTTTAGTCTCTGATGCTTGTAACAGTCTGCAGGACCACGAGGAGCTCTGCTGAGTCTGAAGCAAGTGCAAAACCACACAAATGCGGGTTTTAAGGCAGGGAGCTTGAAAGAGATAGGAATTAGCCCAAAATGGCCAATAAGCTACTACTTGGTGGGCTGAGACCACTCCTCCAGGGACAGATAGGCTGCTCAAAGCTCCCCACTCTAACTGGTGAACAGAGAAGCTTCCTCCTATCAAAGTAAGGATATGGGCAACACAGAAACTTATGCCACAGCCCAGAATTCAGCAAAACCATAAATCTGGACTACTCTAGTTTAGAAAAGGTGGGAAGCAAGAATATTTTTTTTTGCTTTTTACAACAGAACAACAGTAACTTAACAGAAAAACACTGTAAATGCTTTAAACAGGCTAGCACACTTGAGTGTATAGCCTACAACAGTGAAACAACACAAAAATGATTTAAAGAAGTGCAGGAAAAGTAAAAATGCAAAAACAAGCTTTTTCAAATATTAGAATAGCTAGAAACTCGCTTTTTGGCAAGAATATGCAGTTGCAAGTAGAAAGGCAGAGAAATAATACTTAATCTTTTTAAAGTCTCTCTTTTCATCTCTCTGTGGCTTGTAACACTCTGCAGGACCACAAGGAGCTATGCTGAGTCTGTAACAAGTGCAAAGCCATGCAAATCCGGGTTTTAAGGCAAGGAACTTGAAAGAGATAGGAATTAGCCCAAAACGGCCAATAAGCTACTTGTTGCCGGGCTGAGACCACTACTCCGGGGACAGATAGGCTGCTCCAAGCTCCCCACTCTCACTGGTGAACAGAGAAGATTCCTACTATCCAAGTAAGGATATGGGCAACACACAAACTTATGCCACAGCCCAGAATTCAGCAAAACCTGAAGTCTGGACTACTCTAGTTCAGAAAAGCTGGGAAAGAAGGATATTTTTTTTTTCAACAGAACAACAGTAACTTAACAGAAAAACACTGTAAATGCTTTAAATAGGCTAGCACACTTGAGTGTGTAGCCTACAACAGTTAAACAACACAAAAACGATTTAAAGAAGTGCAGGAACAGTAAAAATTCAAAAAAAACTTTTTCAGATATTAGAATAGCTAGAAACTCGCTTTTCGGTGAGGATATGCAGTCACAAGTAGAAAGGCAAAGAAAAAATACTTAATTTGTTTAAAGTCTCTCCTTTCATCTCTCTGCTACTTGTAACACTCTGCAGGACCACAAGGAGCTGTGCTGAGTCAGAAACAAGTGCAAATGTGGGTTTTAAGGCAGGGAGCTTGAAAGAGATAGGAATTACCCCAAAACAGCCAATAAGCTACTAGTTGCTAGGCTGAGACCACTCCTCCAGGGACAGATAGGCTGCTCAGTGCTCCCCACTCTCACTGGTGAACAGAGAAGCTTCCTCCTATCCAAGTAAGGATATGGGCAACACAGGATCTTATGCCAGAGCCCTGAATTCAGCAAAACCTGAAATCTGGACTACTCTAGTGCAGAAAAGGTGGGAAACTATGATTTTTTTTCTTTTTTCAACAGAACAATAGTAACTTAACAGTAAAACACTGTAGATGCTTTAAACAGGCTAGCACACTTGAGTGTGTAGCCTAAAACAGTTAAACAACACAAAAAGAATTTAAAGAAGTGCAGGAATAGTAAAAATGCAAAAACAAGCTTTTTCAGATATTGGAATAGCTCGAAACTCGCTTTTCAGCGTGAATATGCAGTTGATAGTAGAAAGGCAGAGAAAAAATACTTAATCTGTTTAAAGACTCTCTTTTAGTCTCTCTGCTGCTTGTAACACTCTGCAGGACCACGAGGAGCTGTGCTGAGTCTGAAACAAGCACAAAGGTGGGTGTTAAGGCAGGGAGCTTGTGCCACAGCCCAGAATTCAGCAAAACCTGAAATATGGACTACTCTAGTTCAGAAAAGGTGGGAAACAAGGATTTTTTTTTGTTTTTTGTTTTTTTTTTTGCTGTTTTCAACAGAACAACAGTAACTTAGAAAAACACTGTAAATGCTTTAAACAGGCTATCACACTTGAGTGTGTAGCCTACAACAGTGAAACAACACAAACACAGTTTAAAGAAGTGCAGGAAAAGTAAAAATGTAAAAGACAAGCTTTTTCATATATTAGAATAGCTAGAAACTTGCTTTTAGGCGAGAATATGCAGTTGCAAGTAGAAAGGCAGAGAAAAAATACTTAATCTATTTAAAGTCTCTCTTTTCGTCTCTCTGTGGCTTGTGACACTCTGCAGGACTACATTGAGCTGTGCTGAGTCTGTAACATGCGCAAAACCATGCAAGTGTGGATTTTAAGGCAGGGAACTTGAAAGAGATAGGACTTGGCCCAAAACGGCCAATAAGCTACTAGTTGCTGGGCTGAGACCACTACTCCAGGGACAGATAGGCTGCTCAAAGCACCCCACTCTCACTGATGAACAGAGAAGCTTCCTCCTATCCAATTAAGGATATGGGCAACAGAGGAACTTATGGCACAGAATTCAGCAAAACCTGAAATCTGGACTACTCTAGTTCAGAAAAGGTGGGAAACTAGGATTTTATTTTGTTTTTTTTTGCTTTTTTCAACAGAACAACAGTAACTTAACAGAAAAAACACTGTAAATGTTTTAAACAGGCTAGCACACTTGAGTGTGTTGACTACAACTGTTAAACAACACAAAAATGATTTAAAGAAGTGCAGGAACAGTACAAATGCAAAAACAATCTTTTTTAGATATTAGAAAAGCTAGAAACTCACTTTTCGGTGAGAATATGCAGTCGCAAGTAGAAAGGCAGAGAAAAAATGCTTAATCTGTTTAAAGTCTCTCTTTTCATCTCTCTGCTGCTTGTAACACTCTGCAGGACCACGAGGAGCTGTGCTGAGTCTGAAACAAGTGCAAAACTGTGCAATTGCGGGTTTTAAGGCAGGGAGCTTGAAAGAGATAGGAATTAGCCCTAAACGGCCAATAAGCTACTAGTTGCTGGGCCGAGACCACTCCTCCAGGGACAGGCTGCTTAAAGCTCTCCACTCTCACTGGTGAACAGAGAACTTCTTCATATTCAAGTAAGGATTTGAGCAACACAGGAACTTATGCCAGAGCCCAGAATTCAGCAAAACCTGAAATCTGGACTGATCTAGTCAGAAAAGGTAGGAAACAAGGATATTTTTTATTTATTTTTTTGCTTTTTTCAACAGAACAACAGTAACTTAACAGAAAAACACTGTAAATGCTTTAAACAGGCTAGCACACTTGCGTGTGTTGACTACAACAATTAAACAACACAAAAACGATTTAAAGAAGTGCAGTAACAGTAAAAATGCAAAAACAAGTTTTTCAGATATTAGAATAGCTAGAACCTTGCTTTTCAGTGAGAATATGCAGTCACAAGTAGAAAGGCAGAGAAAAAATGCTTAATCTGTTTAAAGTCTCTCTTTTCATCTCTCTGCTGCTTGTAACACTCTGCAGGACCACAAGGAGCTGTGCTGAGTCTGAAACAAGTGCAAAACCACGGAAATGTGGGTTTTAAGGCAGGGAGCTTGAAAGAGATAGGAATTAGCCCAAAATGGCCAATAATCTACTAGTTGCTGGGCTGAGACCACTCCTCCAGGGACAGATAGGCTGCTCAAAGCTCCCCACTCTCACTGGTGAACAGAGAAGCTTCCTCCTATCCAAGTAAGGATATGGGCAACACAGGAACTTATGCCAGAGCCCAGAATTCAGGAAAACCTGAAATCTGGACTACTCTAGTTCATAAAAGCTAGGAAACAAGGATTTTTTTTTTATAGAACAACAGTAACTTAACAGAAAAACACTGTTAATGATTTAAATACGCTAGCACACTTGAGTGTGTAGCCTACTACAGTAAAACAACACAAAAATGATTTAAAGAAGAGCAGGAACAGTAAAATTGCAAAAACAAGCTTTTCAGATATTGGAATAGCTAGAAACTCTCTTTTCGGTGGGAATCTACAGTCGCAAGTAGAAAGGCAGAGAAAAAATACTTAATCTGTTTAAAGTTTCTCTTTTCATCTCTCTGCTGCTTGTAACACTCGGCAGGACCACGAGGAGCTGAATCTGAAACAAGCACAAAACTGAGCAAGTGCGGGTTTTAAGGCAGGGAGCTTGAAAGAGATAGGAATTAGCCAAAATGGCCAATAAGCTACTAGTTGCTGGGCTGAGACCACTCCTCCAGGGATAGATAGGCAGCTCAAAGCTTCCTCCTATCCATGTAAGGATATGTGCAACACAGGAAACCATGCCACAGCCCAGAAATCAGCAAAACCTGAAATCTGGACTACTCTAGTTCAGGAAAAGTTGGGAAACTAGGATTTTTTTTTTGTTTTTGTTTTTTTCAACAGAACAACAGTAACTTAACAGAAAAACACTGTAGATGCTTTAAACAGGCTAGCACACTTGAGTGTGTAGCCTAAAACAGTTAAACAACTCAAAAACAATTTAAAGAAGTGCAGGAACAGTAAAAATGCAAAAACAAGCTTTTTCAGATATTGGAATAGCTAGAAACTCACGTTTCGGTGAGAATATGCAGTCGCAAGTAGAAAGGCAGAGAAAAAAATACTTAATCTGTTTAAAGTCTCTATTTTAGTCTCGCTGATGCTTGTAACAGTCTGCAGGACCACGAGGGGCTGTGCTGAGTCTGAATAAAGCACAGAACAGTGTAAATGTGGGCTTTAAGGCAGGGAGCTTGAATGAGATAGGAATTAGCCCAAAATGGCCAATAAGCTACTAGTTGCTGGGCTGAGACCACTTCTCCAGGGACAGATAGGCTGCTCAAAGCTCCCCACTCTCACTGGTGAACAGAGAAGCTTCCTCCTATCCAAGTAAGGATATGGGCAACACAGGAACTTATGCCACAGCCCAGAATTCAGCAGAACCTGAAATCTGGACTACTCTAGTGCAGAAAAGTCGGGAAACAAGGATTTTTTTTTTGTTTTTGTTTTTTTCAACAGAACAACAGTAACTTAACAGAAATACACTAGATGCTTTAAACATGCTAGCGCACTTGAGTGTGTAGCCTAAAATAGTTAAACAACACAAAAACAATTTAAAGAAGTGCAGGAACAGTAAAAATGCAAAAGCAAGCTTTTTCAGATATTGGAATAGCTAGAAACTCGCTTTTCAGCGTGAATATGCAGTCGCAAGTAGAAAGGCAGAAAAAAAATACTTAATCTGTTTAAAGTCTCTCTTTTAGTCTCTCTGCTGCTTGTAACACTCTGCAGGACCACGAGGAGCTGTGCTGAGTCTGAAACAAGCGCAAATGCGGGTTTTAAAACAGGGAGCTTGTAAGAGATAGGAATTAGCCCAAAACGCCAATGAGCTACTAGTTGCTGGGCTGAGACCACTCCTCCAGGGACAGATAGGCTGCTCAAAGCTCCCCACTCTCATTGGTGAGCAGAGAAGCTCCCTCCTATCCAAGTAAGGATATGGGCAACACAGGAACTGATGCCACAGCCCAGAATTCTGCAAAACCTGAAATCCGGAGTACTCTAGTTCAGAAAAGGTGGGAAACAAGGATTTTTTTTTGTTTTTTTTTTTTTTTGCTTTTTTCAGCAGAACAACAGCAACTTAGCAGAAAAACACTGTAAGTGCTTTAAACAGGCTAGCACACTTGAGTGTGTAGCCAACAACAGTTAAACAACACAAAAATGATTTAAAAAAGTGCAGGACAGTAAAAATCCAAAAACAAGCTTTTTCAGATATTAGAATAGCTAGAAACTCGCTTTTTGGTGAGAATATGCAGTCGCAAGTAGAAAGGCAGATAAAAAATACTTAATCTGTTTAAAGTCTCATTTTTGTCTCTCTGCTGCTTGTAACACTCTGCAGGACCACGAGGAGCTGTGCTGTGTCTGAAACAAGCGCAAAAATCTGCAAATGCGGGTTTTAGGGCAGGGAGCTTGAAAGAGATAGGAATTAGCCCAAAATGGCCAATAAGCTACTAGTTGCTGGGCTGAGACCACTCCTCCAGGGACAGATAGGCTGCTCAAAGCTCCCCACTTTCACCGGTGAACAGAGAAGCTTCCTCCTATCGAAGTAAGGATATGGGCAACACAGGAAATTATGCCACTGCCAAAATTCAGCAAAACCTGAAACCTGGACTACTCTAGTTCAGAAAAAGAGGGAAACAGGGATTTTTTTTTTTTTTTTTTTTGCTTTTTTCAACAGAACAACAGCAACTGAACAGAAAAACACTGTAAATGCTATAAGCAGGCTAGCACACTTGTGTGTGCAGCCTACAACAGTTAAACAACACAAAAACAATTTAAAGAAGTGCAGGAACAGAAAAATGCAAAAACAAGCGTTTTTAGATATTAGAATAGCTAGAAACTCGCTTTTTGTTGTGAATATGCAGTCGCAAGTAGAAAGGCAGAGATAAAAATGCTTAATCTGTTTAAAGTCTCTGTATTCATCTCTCTGCTGCTTGTAACACTCTGCAGTTCCACGAGGAGCTGTGCTGAGTCTGAAACAAGCACGAAACCACGCAAATGCGGGTTTTATGGCACGGAGTTTGAAAGAGATAGGAGGTAGCCAAAAACAGCCAATAAGCAGCTAGTTGCTGGGCTGAGACCACTCCTCCAGGGACAGATAGGCCGCACAAAGCTCCCCACTCTCACTGGTGAGCAGAAAAGCTTCCTCCTATCCAAGTAAGGACATGGGCAACACAGGAACTTATGCCACAGCCCAGAAGTCAGCAAAACCTGAAATCTGGACTACTGTAGTTCAGAAAAGGTGGGAAAGAAGGATTTTCTTTTTCTTTTTTAAACAGAACAACAGTAACGTAACAGAAACATACTGTAAATGCCTTAAACAGACTGGCACACTTGACTGTGCAGCCTACAACAGTTAAACAACACAAAAACAATTTAAAGAAGTGCAGAAACAGTACAAATTCAAAAACAAGCTTTTTCAGATATGAGAATAGCTAGCAACT
Source organism: Protopterus annectens (assembly GCF_019279795.1). Lineage (NCBI taxonomy): Eukaryota > Metazoa > Chordata > Ceratodontiformes > Protopteridae > Protopterus > Protopterus annectens. The sequence goes on along the minus strand of NC_056739.1, from coordinate 752,626,534 downwards.
CACTTTTCAATGAGAATATGCAGTCACAAGTAGAAAGGCAGAGAAAAATACTTAATCTGTTTAAAGTCTCTCTTTTTGTCTCTTTGTTGCTTGTAACACTCTGCAGGACCACGAGGAGCTGTGCTGTGTCTGAAACATGCGCATATGTGGGTTTTAAGGCAGGGAGCTTGAAAGAGATAGGAATTAGCCCAAAATGGCCCATAAGCTACTTGTTGCTGGGCTGAGACCACTCCTCCAGGGACAGATAGGCTGCTCAAAGCTCCCCACTCACTGGTGAGCAGAGAAGCTTCCTCCTATCCAAGAATGGATATGGGCAACAAAGGAACTTATGCCACAGCCCAGAATTCAGCAAAACCTGAAACTGGACTACTCTATTTCAGAAAAAGTGGGAAACAAGGATTTTTTTTGTTTTTTTGTTGCTTTTTTCAACAGAACAACAGTAACTTAACAGAAAAACACTGTAAATGCTTTAAACAGGCTAGCAGACTTGAGTGTGTAGCCTACAACAACTAAACAACACAAAAATGATTTAAAGAAGTGCAGGAACAGTAAAAATGCAAAAACAAGCTTTTTGAGATATTAGAATAGATAGAAACTCGCTTTTCGGCGAGAATATGCAGACACAAGTAGAAAGGCAGAGAAAAAAATACTTAATGTGTTTAAAGTCTCCCTTTTCTTCTCTCTGCTGCTTGTAACACTCTGCAGGACCACGAGGAGCTGTGCTGAGTCTGAAAGAAGTGCAAAAATGCGCAAATGTGAGTTTTAGGGCAGGGAGCTTGAAAGAGATAGGAATTAGCCCAAATGGCCAATAAGCTACTAGTTGCAGGTCTCAGACCACTCTTCCAGGGACAGATAGGCTGCTCAAAGCTCCCCACTTTCACAGGTGAACAGAGAAGCTTCCTCCTATCGAAGTAAAGATATGAGCAACAAAGAAACTTATGCCACATTTTTCAGCAAAACCTGAAACCTGGACTACTCTAGTTCAGAAAAAGTGGGAAACAAGGATTTTTTTTTTGCTTTTTTCAACAGAACAATAGCAACTGAACAGAAAAACAATGTAAATGCTTTAAACTGGCTAGCACATTCGAATGTGCAGCCTACAACAGTTAAACAACACAAAAACGATTTAAAGAAGTGCAGGAACAGTAAAAATGCAAAAACAAGCGTTTGTAGATATTAGAATAGCTAGAAACTCGCTTTTTGGTGAGAATATGCAGTCGCAAGTAGAAAGGCAGAGAAGAAAATGCTTAATCTGTTTAAAGTCTCTCTATTCATCTCTCTGCTGCTTGTAACACTCTGCAGGACCATGAGGAGCTGTGCTGAGTCTGAAACAAGCACAAAACCACGCAAATGCTTGTTTTAAGGCAAGGAGCTTGAAAGAGATAGGAATTAGCCCACAACGGCCAATAAGCTACTAGTTGCTGGGTTGAGATCACTCCTCCAGGGACAGATAGGCTGCTCAAAGCTCCCCACTCTCACTGGTGAACAGCGAAGATTCCTTCTATCCGAGTAAGGATATGGGCAACACAGGAACTTATGCCACAGCCCAGAATTCAGCAAAACCTGAAATCTGGACTACTCTAGTTTAGAAAAGGTGGGAAACAAGCATATATTTTTTTTTGCTTTTTTCAACAGAACAACAGTAACTTAGAAAAACACTGTAAATGCTATAAACAGGCTAGCACACTTGAGTGTGTAGTCTACAACAGGTAAACAACACAAAATGATTTAAAGAAGTGCAGGAACAGTGAAAATGCAAAAACAAGCTTTTTTAGAGATTAGAATAGCTAGAAACTCACTTTTCAGCAAGAATATGCTGTCGCAAGTAGAAAGGCAGAGAAAAAAAATACTTAATCTGTTTAAAGTCTCTCTTTTCGACTCTCTGCTGTATGTAACACTCTGCAGGACCACGAGGATCTGTGCTGAGTCTGAAACAAGCGCAAAACCAAGCAAGTGTAGGTTTTAAGACAGGGAACTTGAAAGAGATAGGAATTAGCCCAAAACGGCCCATAAGCTACTAGTTGCTGGGCTGAGACCACTCCTCCAGGGACAGATGGGCTGCTCAAAGCTCCCCACTCTGACTGGTGAACAGAGAAGCTTCCTCCTATCCAAGAACGGATATGGGCAACACAGGAACTTATGCCACAGCCCAGAATTCAGCAAAACCCGATATTTGGACTACTCTATTTCAGAAAAGGTGGGAAACAAGGATATATATATATTTTTTTGCTTTTTTTAACAGAACAACAGTAACTTAACAGAAAAACACTGTAAATGCTTTAAACCGGCTAGCACACTTGAGGGTGTAGCCTACAACAGATAAACAAAACAAACATGATTTAAAGAAGTGCAGGAACAGTGAAAATGCAAAAACAAGCTTTTTCAGATATTAGAATAGCTAGAAACTCGCTTTTCAGCGGGAGTATGCAGTCACAAGTAGAAAGGCAGATAAAAAATACTTAATCTGTTTAAAGTCTCTCTTTGCATCTCTCTGCTGCGTGTTATGCTCTTCAGGACCACGAGGAGCTGTGCTGAGTCTGAAACAAGCACAAAACCATGCAAATGTGGGTTTTAAGGCAGGAATCTTGAAAGAGATAGGAATTAGCCCAAAACAGCCAATAAGCTACTAGTTGCTGGGCTGAAACCACTCCTGCAGGGACAGATAGGCTGCTCAAAGCTCCCCACTCTCAGTGGTGAACAGAGAAGCTTCTTCCTATCCAAGTAAGGATATGAGCAACACAGGAAGTTATGCCATAGCCCAGAATTCAGAAAAACCTGAAATCTGGACTACTCTAGTTCAGAAAATGCAGGAAACAAGGATTTTTTTGTTTTGTTTTGCTTTTTTCAACAGAACAACAGTAACTTAACAGAAAAACACTGTAACTGCTTTAAACAGGCTAGTGCAATTGAGTGTGTGGCCTACAACAGTTAAACAACACAAATGATTTAAAGAAGTGCAGGAACAGTAAAAATGCAAAAACAAGCTTTTTCAGATATCAGAATAGCTAGAAACTCGCTTTTCGGTGGGAATATGCAGTCACAAGTAGAAAGGCAGAGAAAAATATACTTAATCTGTTTAAAGTCTCTTTTCATCTCTCTGCTGCTTGTACCACTCTGTAGGACCACGAAGAGCTGTGCTGAGTCTGAAACAAGCGCAAAACCATGCAAATGTGGGTTTTAAGGCAGGGAGCTTCAAGAAGATAGGAATTAGCCCAAAACAGCCAATAAGCTACTAGTTGCTGGGCTGAGACCACTCCTCCAGGGACAGATACGCTGCTCAGAGCTCCCCACTCTCACTGGTGAACAGAGAAGCTTCCTCCTATCCAAGTAAGGATATGGGCAATACAGGAACTTATGCCACAGCCCAGAATTCAGCAAAACCTGAAATCTGGACTACTCTAGTTCAGAAAATGCAGGAAACAAGGATTTTTTGGGTTTTTTTTTTTTTTTTTGCTTTTTTCAACAGAACAACAGTAACTTAACAGAAAAACACTGTAAATCCTTTAAACAGGGTAGCGCAATTGAGTGTGTAGACTACAACAGTTAACAACACAAAAACAATTTAAAGATGTGCAGGAACAGTAAAAATGCAAAAACAAGCTTTTTCAGATATCAGAATAGCTAGAAACTTGCTTTTCAGTGAGTATATGCAGTCGCAAGTAGAAAGGCAGAGAAAAAATACTTAATTTGTTTAAAGTTTCTCTTTTCATCTCTCTGCTACTTGTAACACTCTACAGGACTACGAGGAGCTGTGCTGAGTCTGAAACAAGTGCAAATCCATGCAAGTGTGGGCTTTAAGGCAGGGAGTTTGAAAGAGATAGGAATTAGCCCAAAACGACCAACAAGCTACTAGTTGCTGGGCTGAGACCACTCCTCCAGGGACAGATAGGCTGCTCAAAGCTCCCCACTCTCACTGGTGAACAGAGAAGCTTCCTGCTATCCAAGTAAGGATATGGGCAATACAGAAACTTATGCCACAGCCCAGAATTCAGCAAAACCTGAAATCTGAACTACTCTAGTTCAGAAAATGCGGGAAACAAGGATTTTATTTGGTAAAGAAGTGCAGGAACAGTAAAAATGCAAAAACAAGGTTTTTCAGATATCAGAATAACTAGAAACTCGCTTTTCGGCTGGAATTTGCAATTGCAAGTAGAAAGGCAGAGAAAAAAATACTTAATCTGTTAAGTTTCTCTTTTCATCTCTCTGCTGCTTGTAACACTCTGCAGGACCATGTGGGGCTGTGCTGAGTCTGAAACAAGCGCAAAATTTGTTGTTGCTGAAGCACCTAACAAGGGGAGAAAACGCTGAGAGGAGAAAGGAGCCACTTTTGAGATTTTAAATATTTTCTTCTGCTTTTTTTTAAGAATTACTGCTTGCCTCTAACTTTTCACCATTTTCCAGCTTGCTAAAGTTTATATCTGTATTGGAAACATTATTTTGAACACATCTAGTGCCTGTTTACTGCATTTCCTGTGTTGCACTTAATTTAAAATAGTTTTTTTCTCTTAAAACTGCATTTTACCTGACTTTGGCCTAGCACTCAAGTGTATCTTTGCTACATTTAAACTAAAACAAAAAAGAAAAAAAACAAAAAAAAATCTTACTTTTTTCCCACTTTCTGAAATTTAAGAAAGTTCAGTTACAGATCTGCTGTTCTGAACTGTTTGTAAGTTTCTTGGAGGTCAGTGCTTGCTTGGACTAAAGGGAAGTCTCTTTGTTCACCAGTGGCAGTGGTTAACACTGAACAACCTGCCTCTCCCTGTAGGAGTGGTTACTGCCTAGAAGCTGTAGTTTTATTGGCCATTTTGGGTCAGTTCTAAACTCCTTGATCTCTATCTCTTAAAACCCTGCTGCCTCGTAGTTTTGGCATCTTTCCAGGCTTGTTAATTTTTGCTGAAGCATCTACCAAGGGGAGAAAACGCTGAGAGGAGAAAGGAGCCACTTTTGAGATTTTAAGTATTTTCTTCTGCTTTTTTGTTAAGAATTACTGCTTTGTCGCCTACTTTTCGGCATTTTCCAGCTTGCTAAAATTTATATCTGTATTAGAAACAGTATTTAGAACACATCTAGAGCCTGTTTACTGCATTTCCTGTGTTGCACTTAATTTAAAATCTTTTTTTATCTTAAAACTGCATTTTACCTGACTTTGGCCTAGCACTCAAGTGTGGGGTCATTTATTGCACTGTTGTGATTATTTTTCTACTTGTGTATCTTTGCTACCTTTAAACTAAAACAAAAAAGAAAAAAATTTGGGTAAATTCTAAACTCCTTGATCTCTATCTCTTAAAACCCTGCAACCCTCTTTTTGCGCGGTCTTGCGCACAGAGCAGCGTCGGGCAGCGCCGCTTAAACAAGCTTAAACTATTCCCGGCTCCGCAAAGTCTACTCTTCACTTTTTCCCTTAGAACTGCTCTAAATCTCAAATTAAGCACTCTGTTCTCATTCTAAAGCCCTGCACTTGCTCGTATAAGTAATCTCATAGGTAAACACAAACTAAAGCACTACTTCCTCCTATACTCCTTCAAAGCACTTGCTCCCTATTGTTTTTTTCTGATCAGTCAATAAGTAGTTCCCTATATTATTCAGGCATGTCCAAAGGTCAGTTTCGAGTTTACTCTCCAGTCCAGCTGGTGAATCTGGGAATCTTGAGGCAATGTTACAACTGCCTTATATATACAGACCACTCACTCCTCCTCCCAATAAGCTCAAATATATGTGAGAGATGCAACTTATAGCCAAACTGGAGGCTAAGCTCTCTCAACCCAGTACTAGCACAGCCTGTCAGGAGGAGAAGGTAATCACACACACCACAAATCCAGTCTCACATAGACCTATTGCATCAGCAAACCAAACACATAAACACATAAAAACATACTCGGAGGCTCTAAATAAAAATCTGCCTAAGCAGCAGAGACCTCCAAAGCAGACATCCAAGCAACACCTACCACAAAACAATATCCACATAGCACATAGCTCACAAAGTCAGTGTGCCACACAGTCACAGCCCTTAAGGCTAAACAACACACCTAATACACTTGTAATAGGTGACTCTATTGTCAGACACACTGACGTCCCACTCACCAGGCTGAAATAAGGAGAAGGTCACTGTAAGCTGCCTGTCGGGTTCCAGGATCCGCCACATAACACAAGCACTCAGGTCACTCCAAAGCAAGTACAAGTATGACTCCGTCATTGTCCATGCTGGTGTGAATGACCTGAGACGTACCTCCCTGGACTACATGAAAAAAGACGTACAGGAGCTCTTTGATCATGTAGCCCAGGCTGGTATGACCCTGACCTTGAGTAGCATCTTACCCTCACCATGAATGATGCCAGAGTATAAAGACAAAAATGATCAATTTTAACAATTGGCTAAAGTATTGGTGTCATTCAAAGGGGATCCAGTGTCTGTCAGCCTGGGATGACATGCTCGACAAGCCATGTTGCTTCGCTAGGGACGGCTTGCAACTGTCACCCCTGGGTTTTTGAATACTGGCTAAGGCTCTTGCCTCCCCCATAGTGCCTTTTTTTAGGCAAGGCTCAAAAGACAAACCCACCCACATAGACAACACAAACAAAAAAAAAAACTAAGGGTAATGCTGCTCAACGCCAGAAGTCTAAACCTCAAGATGCATACACTCGAGACTCTCCTCAGTATGGAGAATATCAATATCTGTGCAGTAACAGAAACCTGGTTCAAGGCTCCCAAGAATACCCCAGCACTACCAGGCTATACTTCATACCATGCTTTCCAGCCACAAAATTTGGACCTAACTACAAAAGGAGGGGGAGTATCCATATTTATCAAAGATACCCACACCTCCAGGCTAGTGGCACTGCATGAAGCTTCGAAGACCATCCTTGTGCAACTAACAGTGGGCAAAACTGCCTTTCAGTTTGTAGCCTGCTACAGACCACCCTCCCAAACACAGGAACCTCACTCGGCTTTCCTGAGAACACTGGAGAATATGAAGGTCTCTCCAATCACTATTATATTGGGTGACTTCAACTACCCAAACATCGATTGGGAAAACTACTCAAGCCCAAACACCCTAGCTCAACGGTTCCTAGGATTTATAAACTCAAATGCTATGGAACAACTGGTCACCACTCCCACAAGAGGGGAAAACATACTGGATCTGGTCATCACCAACATGGGGTCTCTATGTTCCACACCAGAGGTATACCCCTCATTGGTAAGATCAGACCATAAACAAATCTCACTGGACATCCATATTCCGTCCCCACCCCCAGCCAAGGAAACCACGGTGAAGAACTTCTCAAAAGCAAACTTCTCACTTCTCAAAACTGAGGTGGAATCCTTCAAAGCCCCCGAGCCAGTGGACAATATGGCCCAAAATGCAGAATCCTTTACAAAAGCATTCTATGGACACCTACAGGAATGCATGGAGCATGCTATCCCAAATAAAACCAAGACTCACTCCTCCAAAGGCAGGAGACCAGTCTGGTGGACCCTGGCCATAAATAAGCTATACAACAGAAGGAGAAAGCTACTACATGACAGAGCAAAATCCCAAAAAGGGAAGGCGTCACTGATCAGTACTAGCAAGAAACTACGATCCCTCATAAAATCTTCTAAGGCCAGCTTTGAAAGAAAAATTGCACAAGACACTAAAGATAATCACAAGGCCTTCTTTAGTTATGTCAGAAACCTGGGAGGCAACTCCCAGATATGCTCTGAGTTAGTGCAAAATGACAAAAAAATTCACTGAATCCACAGACATTGCCAACATTCTGGCAGAAAGGTTCAGTGCAAACTTCTCTCCCCCTTTCCCCCTAAAAGAGCAAATGTCTATCCCAACAGAGTGTAGCCTTCCTGAGATCACAGATGCCCAGGTGAGAGCTGCCCTCTCCAAAGCTAAAAACACAGCATCAATGGGACCAGACGGTGTCCCGGGCTGCATCTTACACAAGCTCCAAGAAGAACTAAACCCTCATGTTAAGTCACTGTTCAATCTCAGCCTTACTACAGGATATGTTACCAAGGAATGGCGTACAGCAACAGTGGTCCCACTCCACAAAGGTGGTGCCACAAAGACCCCGGAAACTATCGCCCTGTAAGTCTGATTAGCCTGGTCTGCAAAGCTATGGAACGTATCATCATGGAAATCATAAACAAAGACATTGGGAACCTCCAGATACTGGATCCTACCCAATTCGGCTTCGTTAAGGGCAGATCTTGCCTCTTGAACTTGGTTGACTTGTTTGAAACAGTTACCAAAGCCATAGATGAAGGGAAGGTAGTCCACACAGCCTATCTGGACCTCGCAAAGGCCTTTGACACAATACCCCACTCGGGCATCATAAATAAGCTCACCAGTTTAAATATCAACCCCTATGTCACAAGATGGGTTGCAAACTGGCTCAGGGATAGAACCCACATGGTCAGAATAGCAGGTGCCATGTCAGACTCTAAACCAGTTACAAGTGGTGTCCCACAAGGCTCAGTCCTGGGACCTCTCTTGTTCGGTATATATTTCTCCGAGGTGCAGGCTAACATGGGTGGACTATGGCTGACCAAGTTCACAGATGACTGCAAACTGGGTGCTATAATTGACTCTCCGACTGACACAAGCATCATCCAAAAGGGTCTCACAGAGACGGATAACTGGTGCTAGAGCCATAGCCTAAAGCTAAATGCCAAAAAGTGCATAGTCATCCCCTTTGGAAAAAAACAAAGTGCACACAAATTACCACATAGGTGGTAATCCATTAAGTACGGAAGAAGTAATTAGGGACTTGGGGACCCAAGTAGATAACAATCTCTCCTTTGACAATCACATTGCCAAAGTGGTTAGAAAGACCTTCTATATAGCCCACCTTATCACGAAAGGGTTCACATCTAGATCAAGAGAGGTCATTGTGCCCCTCTACTCATCTCTTATCAGGCCCATAATTTAGTACAATGCCCCGTTTGGGATGTACCTTACCCACCACCTTCAGCAACTGGAAAGACCCCAAAAGTATCTCAACAAGAGGATCAAGGGGCTCAAACAGATGCCCTATTCAGTTCGGCTAAAGAAACTCCAACTCTACTCAGTTGCGTACCGCCTACTCAGAGGTGATCTGTGTCTGACGTATAAAGCCATGTCCAACCCAGAATTAATGGACATGCTTCACCTCAGGAAATCTAAATCCCTTAGAGCTACATGCTCCAGGGACCTGAACCTCAGCACAGAAATAAATAGAACATAGAACAAAACAAAGTAATCCAATTCCGATAAAACTGTTTATTCCAATGGAATCCAAACTAAGCGCTTTCACCCAACTATTCTGTGGGTTTCATCAGAGTTATACATACACCATTCTCACTCTCAATATATACTTAACACCATTCATCTGTTTCCAATGAAATAACTGTTTCAATTATTTTTTAAAAAACACTTAACATGCAACACCTTATTTCATTAATATAAACTTCATGTATAAAAAATGTTAAAAAAGATTTTTAATAACACATATAAATAACCTTCACCTATATTAGTTATTCAATCTAAAAAATATATATATATGTACTTACATTAATCATATATCACATTTTAAATACTAAAAATTTTCAAGAATACTTCATATAACATATTTAATCAATAAAGTTACTAACTTCCTAAACTCTACCTATCTACAAAACTAAATGCAATATGATTTGTATTTCAGTATACTAGAAATGGAGATGTGTTCGTTGATACCTGGCATGCTGTTAGCATTAAGTCTTAGTTGCCACAAGCATTCCTTCATTTCTAATAAATTATTCACATCTCCTTCATTTTTAATGCTATGTGGAATCCTATCAACCACAAAAAATATAAACCTTTTGAAGTCCTCACATTTAGTAGTATGTATATACAAAGAACTGGATAAATTCTTGTTTTTAATGTCCCTATTGTGTTCCATAATATGCTCTCTAAGTTTCCTGATGGTTTTGCCTATGTAGAATGCTGGACATGATAGACAAGTCGCTATATATACTGCCATCTTTGTGTTGCAATTTACATACCCAGGACATTTAATAGATCTATTAAAGTCCTGTATCATAACATAGGGACCATCGTTAATGAACTTACAGGTTCTACATAACCCACATTTCTTCATTCTTGAATTCCTATATTGTTGGTTAAAGTTGTTACTTTCAAAGTATTCCTTGAGATTCCTTCCCCTACTATATGTTATATTTGGACCTTTACCCAAAATATTCGTAATATCCAATTTGTTACTGAATATTTTGTCCCATATTTCCTTTATTGCATTGAAAACTATTCCTGTGTTTTCATTGTATGGTAATATCAATGTTTCCATCCTATTCTCTTTTTTACTTGTATCTACATTCATTCCAAACCGTAAAATTGGCTTGAAATTCTTGGTCCTTTTGACCATCACTTCCTTCTTCATTTCGGATACTAAATATTGTGGGTACCCTCTGTCTTGCATCAATTTGTCTACCTCGTTATTGAATACCACATCATTACTTATTATCCTCGATAGTCTAACCATTTGGCCCTTAACTAAATTCTTTTTTTGAAAGTAAGGGTGACAACTGTCGAAATGCAAAAAGGAATTTGAGTACGTCTTTTTCCTATATATGTTCGATTCTATTACTCCCTCTTCATTCATGTGGAATTTAATGTCCAAATATTCACAACTCTCCTTATGTATTTTGTATGTAAATCTCAAGAAACTAGTTGTTGTTTCCAAATAAGCAACAAATTCTTCTATTTCTTCCTTTTTTCCTTTCCAAAAAATTATTATGTCATCCAAAAATCTTAAGTAGGCTGTTATCTTGGACCAAAACCTACTAGCAAATATCCATTCCACTTCCCATTGTGCCAACACTAGATCTGCGTATATTGGCGCGCATCTTGCCCCCATGGCTACACCCGAAATCTGTTTAAAAAATTCACCTTCTAACACAAAATAATTGTTTATTAAGATGGTCTCCATCATTTCTACCAATAATTTACGTTTTATAATGTGTAAGTCACTGAAAGCCTCCAGACTTGCTTCAAACATTTGTAGACCCTGTTCATGGGGTATCACTGAAAATAAATTAATTACATCTATTGTTAACATAATAGTGTCTTGGTTTATAAAAGGTATCTTTTCCTTCACCAACTCCAAACAGTGCCATGACTCTTTTAATATGTGAGGTAATTTCTTTAAGGTGTCTTTACAATTCTTGTCTACATAATGAGCCATGGCTTCTAATTTAGATCCCTTAGCTGACACTATGGGTCTAAATGGGGGGGTTGCTGACATTTTTGTAGATCTTCGGTATCCCAAATATAGAAGGTGTGCTTGGATGTTCTACAAGTAAATAATTATATTCCTCCTTATTTATCACACCCTCCATAAGGTAGTCATATAGTTGCCAATCCACCTTGGTGTATGCTCTAATCATCTCATATTTTGAAACTTTCTCATAAGTTTCACTATCATTCAGCATATCCGCCATTTTGTTCAAATAGTCTACCTTTGTCATCACTACCACCCCACCCCCCTTATCTGGTTTCATAATTCTGTAGGCATCAGTTGTTGCTAATTCTTTTAAACAAAACCTCTCAGCTGTAGTTAAGTTGTCTTTGTATTCAACTCCTGATTTTAATAATTTCCTGATTTGAATGTCACATAACATTTCAAACAAGTTTATCATAGGATTCTGTGGTGGAATAAAGGTACTCGATCTTTTTAGTGTAACATGTCTAAGGTTCCGCTTCCAAACTCCACAACGAACGCTAGAGACGGCGCGAAAAAGGGAAACAACAGTGCACAGAGGATTCCGGACATTAAAGATTTACTTACAGCTCCTAACTTTCATACTCCTTTAAGTAACAGTAATCGAGACATGGGGACTCTAAACAAACAGCTACGGGACTTTGAGAAGGTACTAAAAAACTTTAAATTTATACAGATGGACAATGCATATCTTGAGAGGTCTCTGGAGCTTAAACAGGTACCTAAAGGACTGCGTGTGTTTAAGTTACCTTTTGGTTTTGATTGCAATAATGAATTATTTGATGAATTGTTAAAAATCTTTGACAATACAGGAATGGAGTTGATGAATTTAATTATTAAGAATAATAATATAAGGTTAACTAAATTGAATGAGATTTTAGTTACATTAGACAATAGTATACGTAATGACTTGTTATTTGAACACAACAAGCACAGACTTGACAACATAATAATGGATATGGATAGGTTTGTGAACAAGGGTTTAGACATAAAGAACAATAAATTACATAGGGATAGTCAGGATTACGAAAGTAGGAGGGCATACTCACATTTTAGGGAATACAAGTGTAACATAGCACCTATGAATACAAAGGAGACTACAGGAAGGGCCATTTTGAATGCAAACAACAACAGCATGGAACATCAGATGGGCCAACAGAATTATTGTAGTCAGCATCTTGGTAGAGAAAACAATAATAGAAAGAACAATGATAAAGTTTTTTTTAGAAGACCCTGTATTGAGGAGATCAGAACGTATACGGGATCGATACCAGGGCCAATACGAAAAATACTATCCAACGAGGGACAGAAGATACAGGACAAATTCACACTATTAAACAAACATGTTAATGTAGGAATAAATAGGGATACTGAAACACCAGAGGATGTAATTAACATCAATTCTAATTGTATAATGAATGAGACAACGACAGATGTGACGGAAGTGATGGATGTACTTATAGAAAACTATGATTGTACAAAAATGTATGTTTGTAAGTGGAGAAAATTCAAGGGAAGAGACTGACCATGATGTGTATCAAAATTTAAATTGTGTTACATTAAAGGAAGGTGGATTTGTAGTATACAATTACACAGACAAGGAATTAGGTGAGAACTATATTTCTCTTCTTAAGAAAGGATTCACTTTTGTCCCTAATTTTAAATTTGACATTGGAAGAGTGATGATTAACTTGAAATTGTATATCAGATTATTAAATTTGAAAATGTTTTTTTCGCTCGAGGTTAGTAAAACGATAGAATCTGACGTTAGACATGTTACACTAAAAAGATCAAGTACCTTTATTCCACCACAGAATCCTACGATAAACTTGTTTGAAATGTTATGTGACATTCAAATCAGGAAATTATTAAAAACAGGAGTTGAATACAAAGACAACTTAACTACAGCTGAGAGGTTTTGTTTAAAAGAATTAGCAACAACTGATGCCTACAGAATTATGAAACCAGATAAGGGGGGTGGGGTGGTAGTGATGAAAAAGGTAGACTATTTGAACAAAATGGCGGATATGCTGAATGATAGTGAAACTTATGAGAAAGTTTCAAGATATGAGATGATTAGAGCATACACCAAGGTGGATTGGCAACTATATGACTACCTTATGGAGGGTGTGATAAATAAGGAGGAATATAATTATTTACTTGTAGAACATCCAAGCACACCTTCTATATTTGGGATACCGAAGATCCACAAAAATGTCAGCAACCCCCCATTTAGACCCATAGTGTCAGCTAAGGGATCTAAATTAGAAGCCATGGCTCATTATGTAGACAAGAATTGTAAAGACACCTTAAAGAAATTACCTCACATATTAAAAGATTCATGGCACTGTTTGGAGTTGGCGGCCACGGTGGTGCAGTGGTTAGCATTGCCGCCTCACAGCAAGAGGTTCTCTGGTTCGATCCTCGGCTGGGGTGCCTTCTGTGCGGAGTCTGCATGTCCTCCCTGTGGTCGCGTGGGTTTCCTCCGGGTGCTCCGGTTTCCTCCCACATCCCAAAGACATGCTGCAGGTGGATTGGACACTCTAAATTGACCCTAGGTGTGCGTGTGAGTGTGCCTTCTGTGGAAGGTTGGGCGCCGGGCTGGCAACTCGACACCGTAAAACTCCACTGCCATTCAATGTGCGGACAGGTGATCCGCTGTGGCGACCCCTAACCGGGATAAAGCCGAAAGAAGAAGAAGAAGAAGATGGCACTGTTTGGAGTTGGTGAAGGAAAAGATACCTTTTATAAACCAAGACACTATTATGTTAACAATAGATGTAATTAATTTATTTTCAGTGATACCCCATGAACAGGGTCTACAAATGTTTGAAGCAAGTTTGGAGGCTTTCAGTGACTTGCACATTGTAAAACGTAAATTATTGGTAGAAATGATGGAGACCATCTTAACAAACAATTATTTTGTGTTAGAGGGTGAATTTTTTAAACAGATTTCGGGTGTAGCCATGGGGGCAAGATGCACGCCAATATACGCAAATCTAGTGTTGGCACAATGGGAAGTGGAATGGATATTTGCTAGTAGGTTTTGGTCCAAGATAACAGCCTACTTAAGATTTTTGGATGACATAATAATTTTTTGGAAAGGAAAAAAGGAAGAAATAGAAGAATTTGTTGCTTATTTGGAAACAACAACTAGTTTCTTGAGATTTACATACAAAATACATAAGGAGAGTTGTGAATATTTGGACATTAAATTCCACATGAATGAAGAGGGAGTAATAGAATCGAACATATATAGGAAAAAGACGTACTCAAATTCCTTTTTGCATTTCGACAGTTGTCACCCTTACTTTCAAAAAAAGAATTTAGTTAAGGGCCAAATGGTTAGACTATCGAGGATAATAAGTAATGATGTGGTATTCAATAACGAGGTAGACAAATTGATGCAAGACAGAGGGTACCCACAATATTTAGTATCCGAAATGAAGAAGGAAGTGATGGTCAAAAGGACCAAGAATTTCAAGCCAATTTTAAGGTTTGGAATGAATGTAGATACAAGTAAAAAAGAGAATAGGATGGAAACATTGATATTACCATACAATGAAAACACAGGAATAGTTTTCAATGCAATAAAGGAAATATGGGACAAAATATTCAGTAACAAATTGGATATTACGAATATTTTGGGTAAAGGTCCAAATATAACATATAGTAGGGGAAGGAATCTCAAGGAATACTTTGAAAGTAACAACTTTAACCAACAATATAGGAATTCAAGAATGAAGAAATGTGGGTTATGCAGAACCTGTAAGTTCATTAACGACGGTCCCTATGTTATGATACAGGACTTTAATAGATCTATTAAATGTCCTGGGTATGTAAATTGCAACACAAAGATGGCAGTATATATAGCGACTTGTCTATCATGTCCAGCATTCTACATAGGCAAAACCATCAGGAAACTTAGAGAGCGTATTATGGAACACACTAGGGACATTAAAAACAAGAAGTTATCCAGTTCTTTGTATATACATAGTACTAAATGTGAGGACTTCAGAAGGTTTATATTTTTTGTGGTTGATAGGATTCCACATAGCATTAAAAATGAAGGAGACGTGAATAATTTATTAGAAATGAAGGAATGCTTGTGGCAACTAAGACTTAATGCTAACAGCATGCCAGGTATGAATGAACACATCTCCATTTCTAGTATACTGAAATACAAATCATATTGCATTTAGTTTTGTAGATAGGTAGAGTTTAGTAACTTTATTGATTAAATATGTTATATGAAGTATTCTTGAAAATTTTTAGTATTTAAAATGTGATATATGATTAATGTAAGTACATATATATATATATATATATATATTTTAGATTGAATAACTAATATAGGTGAAGGTTATTTATATGTGTTATTAAAAAACTTTTTAAACATTTTTTATACATGAAGTTTATATTAATGAAATAAGGTGTTGCATGTTAAGTGTTTTTTAAAAATAATTGAAACAGTTATTTCATTGGATACAGATGAATGGTGTTAAGTATATATTGAGAGTGAGAATGGTGTATGTATAACTCTGATGAAACCCACGGAATAGTTGGGTGAAAGCGCTTAGTTTGGATTCCATTGGAATTGGATTACTTTGTTTTGTTCTATTCAAGTCTATTGTGAGTCTTTTTGTAAGCAATAAATAGAACATGCTGGAGGGACAGATTCATATCCCAGAGGCTCCCCTCACTCTGGAACAAAATTCCAATCCATGTCAGGCAGAGCCCCTCACTGACCCTCTTCAAGAGAAATCTTGACAAATGGATGGGAGATTGTAAGTTTACCCCTGGGATGTCTTCTGTGTCACTGCTTGACAGAGGTACAGTAAACAAACCTTAAAAGGGCTACCTTCTGTGACCTACTATACAAAGGCACAGTCAACTAATCTAAAAGGGTGGCGAAAGCCAAACATACTCTGGCTAGGCTTATAAATGCCCTAGGGCAGATAGCCTAGTATCAACCTATGAACCTATAAAACCGAGCAAGTGCGGGTTTTAAGGCAGGGAGCTTGAAAGAGATAGGAATTAGCCCAAAATGGCCAATAAGCTACTAGTTGCTGGGCTGAGACCACTCCTCCAGGGACAGATAGGTTGCTTATAGCTCCCCACTCTCACTGGTGAACAGAGAAGCTTCCTCCTATCCAAGTAAGGATATGGGCAACACAAGAACCTATGCCACAGCCAAGAATTGAGAGTAGCACACTTGAGTGTGTAGCCTACAACAGTTAAACAACACAAAAGCTATTTAAAGAAGTGCAGGAACAGTAAAAATGCAAAAACAAGCTTTTACAGATATTAGAATAGCTAGAAACTCACTTATCGTGGAGAATATGCAGTCGCAAGTAGAAAGGCAGAGAAAAAAATACTTAATCTGTTTAAAGTCTCTCTTTTCATCTCTCTGCTGCTTGTAAGACTCTGCAGGACCACAAGGAGCTGTGCTGAGTCTGTAACACTCGCAAAACCATGCAAATGCGGGTTTTAATGCAGGGAGCTTGAAAGAGATGGGAATTAGCCCAAAACGGCCAATAAGCTACTAGTTACTGGGCTCAGAACACTCCACGAGGGACAGATAGGTTGCTTATAGCGCCCCACTCTCAGTGGTGAACAGAGAAGCTTCCTCCTATCCAAGTAAGGATATGGCAACACAAGAACTAATGCCACAGCCCAGAATTCAGCAAAACCTGAAATCTGGACTACTGTAGTTCAGAAAAGTTGGGAAACAAGGATTTTTTTTTTTTGTTTTTTTTTTTTTGTTTTTTTCAACAGAAAAAGAGTAAGTTAACAGAAAAACAATGTAAATGTTTTAAACAGGCTAGCACACTTGAGTGTGTAGCCTACAACAGTTAAACAACACAAAATCAATTTAAAGAAGTGCAGGAGCAGTAAAAATGCAAAAACAAGCTTTTTCAGATATTAGAATAGCTAGAAACTCACTTTTTGGTGGGAATATGAGGTTGCAAGTAAAAAGGAAGAAAAAAATACTTAATCTGTTTAAAGTCTCTCTTTTCATCTCTCTGCTGCTTGTAACACTCTGCAGGACCACAAGGAGTTGTGCTGAGTCTGAAACAAGTGCAAAACCGTGCAAATGCGGGATTTAAGGCAGGGAGTTTGAAAGAGATAGGAATTAGCCCAAAACGGCCAATAAGCTACTAGTTGCTGGGCTGAGACCACTCCTCCAGGGACAGCTAGGCTGCTCAAAGCTCCTCACTCTCACTGGTGAATAGAGAAGCTTCATATGGGAAACACAGGAAATTATGCAACAGCCCAGAATTCAGCAAAACCTGAAATCTGGACTACTCTAGTTCAGAAAAGGTGGGAAAGGATTTTTTTTGTTTGTTTTTTTTTTTTTTTTTTTTGCTTTTTTCAACAGACAAACACTGTAGATGCTTTAAACAGGCTAGCACACTTGATTGTGCAGCTTACAACAGTTAAACAAATCAAAAATGATTTAAAGAAGTGCAGGAACAGTAAAAATGCATAAACAAGCCATTTCAGATATTAGCATAGCTAGAAACTCACTTTTCGGTGAGAATATGCAGTCGCAAGTAGAAAAGCAGAGTAAAAAAATACTCAATCTGTTTAAAGTATCTCTTTTCTTCTATCTGCTACTTGTAACATTCTGCAGGGCCACGAGGAGCTGTGCTGAGTCTGAAACAAGCACAAAACCACGCAAATGCGGGTTTTAAGGCAGGGAACTTGAAAGAAATAGGAATTAGCCCAAAACTTCCAATAAGCTACTAGTTGTTGAGCTGAGACCACTCCTCCAGGGACAGATAGGCTGCTCAAAGCTCCCCACTCTCACTGGTGAGCAGAGAACCTTCCTTCTATCCAAGTAAGGATATGAGCAACACAGGAACTTATGCCACAGCCCAGAATTCAGCAAAACCTGAAATCTGGACTACTCTAGTTCAGAAAAGTTGGGAAACAAGGATATTATATATATTTTTTGCTTTTTTCAACAGAACAACAGTAACTTAACAGAAAAACACTGTAAATGCTTTAAACAGGCTAGCACACCTAAGAGTGTAGCCTACAACAGTTAAAAACCACAAAAACAATTTAAAGAAGTGTAGTAACAGTAAACATGCAAAACAAGCTTTTTCAGATATTAGAATAGCTAGAAACTCGCTTTTTGGAGAGAATATGCAGTCGCAAGTAAAAAGGCAGAGACAAAAATACTTAATCTGTTTAAAGTCTCTCTTTTCATCACTCTGCTGCTTGTAACACTCTGCAGGACCACAAGGAGCTGTGCTGAGTCTGAAACCAGTGCAAAACCATGGAAATGCGGGCTTTAAGGCAGGGAGCTTGAAAAAGATAGGAATTAGCCCAAAATGGACAATAAGCTACTAGTTGGTGGGCTGAGACCACTCCTCCAGGGACAGATAGGCTGTGCAAAGCTCCCCACTCTAAATGGTGAACAGAGAAGCTTCCTCCTATCCAAGTAAGGATATGGGCAACACAGGAACTTATGCCACAGCACAAAATTCAGCAAAACCTGAAATCTGGACTACTCTAGTTCAGAAAAGGTGGGAAACAAGGATGTTTTTGTTTTTTTTTTTTTGCTTTTTTCAACAGAACAACAGTAACTTAACAGAAAAACACTGTAATTGCTTTAAACAGGTTAGTGTGTAGCCTACAACAGTTAAACAACACAAAAACGATTTAAAGAAGTGCAGGAACAGTAAAAATGCAAAAACAAGCTTTTTTAGATATCAGAATAGCTAGAAACTTGCTTTTCAGTGAGAATATGCAGTTGCAAGTAGAAGGCAGAGTAAAAAATACTCAATCTGTTTAAAGTCTCTCTTTTCTTCTCCCTGCTGCTTGTAACACTCTGCAGGACCACGAGGAGCTGTACTGAGTCTGAAACAATCGCAAAACCATGCAAATGCGGGTTTTAAGGGAGGGAGCTTGAAAGAAATAGGAATTAGCCCAAAACGGCCAATAAGCTACTAGTTGTTGAGCTGACACCACTCCTCCAGGGACAGATTGGCTGCGCAAAGCTCCCCAATTTCACTGGTGAGCAGAGAAGATTCCTCCACGTAAGGATATGGGAAAAACAGGAAATTATGCCACAGCCCAGAATTCAGCAAAACCTGAAATCTGGACTACTCTAGTTCAGAAAAAGCAGGAAACAAGGATTTTTTTTTTTTTTTTTTTTTTTTTTTTCAACAGAACAACAGTAACTTAACAGAAAAACACTGTAAATGCTTTAAACAGGCTAGTGCACTTGAGTGTGTAGCCTACAACAGTTAAACAACACAAAAATGATTTAATGAAGTGTAGGAACAGTAAAAATGCAAAAACAAGCTTTTTCAGATACTAAAATAGCTAGAAACTCACTTTTCGGTGAGAATATGCAGTCACAAGTAGAAAGGCAGAGAAAAAAATACTTAATCTGTTTAAAGTCTATCTTTTCATCTCTCTACTGCTTGTAACACTCTGCAGGACCACAATGAGCTGTGCTGAGTCTGAAACAAGCACAAACCGTGCAAATGCGGGTTTTAAGGCAGGGAGTTTGAAAGAAATAGGAATTAGACCAAAACTGCCAGTAAGCTACTAGTTGTTGAGCTGAGACCACTCCTCCAGGACAGATAGGCTGCTCAAAGCTCCCCATTCTCACTGGTGAACAGAGAAGCTTCCTCCTATCCAAGTAAGGATATGGACAACACAGAACTTATGCCACAGCCCAGAATTCAGCAAAACCTGAAATCTGGACTACTCTAGTTCAGAAAAGGTGGGAAACAAGTATTTTATTTTTGTTTTTTTTTTTTTTGTTTTTTTTGCTTTTTTCAAGAGAACAACAGTAACTTAACAGAAAAAACTCTGTAGATGCTTTAAACAGGCTAGCACACTTCAGTGTGTAGCCTACAAAAGTTAAACAACACAAAAATGATTTAAAGAAGTACAGGAACAGTAAAAATGCAAAAACAAGCCTTTTCAGATATTAGAATAGCTAGAAACCCACTTTTCAGTGAGAATATGCAGTCACAAGTAGAAAGACAGAGTAAAAAATATCTGTTTAAAGTCTCTTTTTTCTTCTCTCTGCTGCTTGTAACACTCTGCAGGACCACAAGGAGCTGTGCTGAGTCTGAAGCAAGTGCAAAACCGTGCAAATGTGGGTTTTAAGGCAGGGAGCTTGAAAGAAATAGGAATTAGCCCCAAACAGCCAATAAGCTACTAGTTGTTGAGCTGAGACCACTCCTCCAGGGACAGATAGGCTGCTCAAAGCTCCCCACTTTCACTGGTGAGCAGAGAATCTTCCTCCTATCCAAGTAAGGATATGGGCAACACAGGAACTTATGCCACAGCCCAGAATTCAGCAAAACCTGAAATCTGGACTCCTCCAGTTCAGAAAAGCAGGAAACAAGGATTTTTTTTTGTTTTTTTTTTTTTGCTTTTTTCAACAGAACAATAGTAACTTAACAGAAAAATACTGTAAACACTTTAAACAGGCTAGCACAATTGAGTGTGTAGCCTACAACAGTTAAACAACACAAAAATGATTTAAAGAAGTGCAGGAACAGTAAAAAGGCAAAAACAAGCTTTTTCAGATATCAAAATAGCTAGAAACTCGCTTTTCCACGGGAATATGCAGTCACAAGTAGAAAGGCAGAGAAAAAAATACTTAATCTGTTTAAAGTTTTTCTTTTCATCTCTATGCTGCTTTTAACACTCTGCAGGACCACGAGGAGCTGTGCTGAGTCTGAAACAAATGCAAAACCACGCAAATACGTGTTTTAAGGCAGGGAGCTTGAAAGAGATAGGAATTAGCCCAAAACGGCCAATAAGCTACTAGTTGCTGGCCTGAGATCACTCCTCCAGGGACAGATAGGCTGCTCAAAGCTCCCCACTCTCACTGGTGAACAGAGAAGCTTCCTACTGTCCAAGTAAGGATATGGGAAACGCAGGAAATTATGCCACAGCCCAGAATTCAGCAAAACCTGAAATCTGGACTACTCTAGTTCTGAAAAGGCGAGAAACAAGGACATTGTTTTGTTTTGTTTTTTTTTTTTTTTTTGCTTTTTTGAACAGAACAATAGTAACAACAGAAAAACACTGTAAATGCTTTAAACAGGCTAGTGCACTTGAATGTGTAGCCTACGACAGATAAACAACACAAAACTGATTTAAAGAAGTGCAGGAACAGTAAAATTGCAAAAACAAGCTTTTTCACATATCAGAAAAGCTAGAAACTTGCTTTTCAGTGAGAATATGCAGTCACAAGTAGAAAGGCAGAGAAAAATACTTAATCTGTTTAAAGTCTCTCTTTTCATCTGTCTGCTGCTTGTAGCACTTTGCAGGAACACAAGGAGCTGTGCTGAGTCTGAAACCAGCGCAAAGCCATGCAAATGCGAGTTTTGATGCAGGGAGCTTGAAAAGGATAGGAATTAGCCCAAAACGGCCAATAAGATACTAGTTGGTGGGCTGAGATTACTCCTCCAGGGACAGATAGGCTGCTCAAAGCTCCCCACTCTCACTGGTGAACAGAGAAGCTTCCTCCTATCCAAGTAAAGATATGGGCAAGACAGGAACTTATGCCACAGCCCAGAATTCAGGAAAACCTGAAATCTGGACTACTCTAGTTCAGAAATGGTGGGAAACAAGGATTTTTTTTTTTTTTTTGCTTCTTTCAACAAAACAACAGTAACTTAACAGTAAAACACTGTAAATACTTTAAACAGGCTAGCACAATTGAGTCTGTAACCTACAACAGTTAAACAACACAAAAACGATTTAAAGAAGTGCAGGAACAGTAAAAATACAAAAACAAGCTTTTTAAGATATTAGAATAACTAGAAACTCATTTTTCAGTGAGAATATGTAGTCACAAGTAGAAAGACAGAGAAAAAATATTTAATCTGTTTAAAGTCTCTCTTTTCCTCTCTCTGCTGCTTGTAACACTCTGCAGGACCTCAAGGAGTTCTGCTGAGTCTGAAAGAAGTGCATAACCATGCAAATGCATGTTTTAAGGCAGGGAGCTTGAAAGAGATAGGAATTAGCCCAAAACGGCCAATAAGCTACTAGTTGCTGGGCTGAGACCACTCCTCCAGGGATAGATAGGCTGTGCAAAGCTCCCCACTCTCACTGGTGAACAGAGAAGCTTCCTCCTATCCAAGTAAGGATATGGGCAATACAGGAACTTATGCCACAGCCCAGAATTCAGCAAAACCTGAAATCTGGACTACTCTAGTTCAGAAAAGGCGGGAAACAGGGATTTTTTTTTTTTGCTTTTTTTTGCTTTTTTCAACAGAACAACAGTAACTTAACAGAAAAACACTAAGTGCTTTAAACAAGCTAGCACACTTGAGTGTGTAGCCTACAACAGTTAAACAATACAACAATGATTTAAAGAAGTGCAGGAACAGTAAAAATGCAAAAACAAGCTTTTCAGGTGTTAGAATAGCTAGAAACTCGCTTTTCTGTGAAAATATGCAGTCGCAAGTAGAAAGGCAGAGAAAAATACTTAATCTGTTTAAAGTCTCTCTTTTTGTCTCTCTGCTGCTTGTAACACTCTGCAGGACCAAGAGGAGCTGTGCTGATTGCAGGGGGAGTGTCTGAGAGCAGAGCTCTCAGAATATATACGCCCCTGCAATTAAGAACAGCAGTGTAGGAGTAAGAATGAGTGAGACCGCTCATAGGTGTTTGTATACCCCCAGCAACAGCCCCCCAATTGTACAACAGCAATTGTTACAACATTTAAATATGAATATTTTGTTTTTATGAAACAAATCACATTTAACCATAGGTGTGCAGGTTTGCCCATTGCTTAGCTATGGTTAATGCAGTTTAAATGGCACAAAAGGATAAAAAGCAAGATATATGCAAATGAAGTAGTACAGCAATAGTGTAGTGGGCAGAGCATTTACCTTACGATCATTCCTTCCTGCTTCGAGTCCCACTCCAGTACAATCCATTTTCCATGCCAAATCACTGTATGATCAATTTATTTTGTTGCATAACCTACGACATAACATATAGTTGTGAACTGGAGTACTGCATTAAATGCAGATGTGAGGTGTCATTGTCATAATGTTGTAAAGTCCACAGATAATCACAAGTGCCCTATACAGTATATGTACACAAGAATCAGGGATACAAATGGAAGGTAAAATGTGTAATGAATGATAAATCCATACAGGTGACAAATCCACCACCTGCCCAAGAACCATTAGACATCACTGTCTAAATTAGAGTGGTGGTAAGTGGGTGTAAGCACTAGTAAGCAAGAGTAAGCATAGTTATGCAGTAGTAAGCGAGAGTAAGCATATTTAAGCAGTAGTAAGCTGGTTTAAGCCTGTTTGCATGGGGGTAAGCAATGCACACATAGGTTAAGCAATATTGAAGGTAACTCTCTGTAAGCATAGTTAACCGGAGGTTAGCATTGCTTACCTTTGCACAAACCTGCTCAAACCCGCTTACAATTGCTTAAAAGTGCTTTAAGAACTCTGTATGCCTCAGCCGCTGTTCTGGTCAGAAACAAAATGAACAGCCTTTGCAGGACTTGAACCAAGGACCTTGTACACTATAGTCACAGTAGTTAACCACTAAGCCATCACAGTAGTACATATGATTCAGGTATCACCAAACAGATCCTCACCATAGGAAATTCAAACTGAACATGTGAAAGGAATCTATATAGGTTCATAGGTTCATAGGTTAGTACTAGGCTAACTGCCCTTGCAAGCCATTTTAAGCCTAGCCAATTATCCCCTGTGAGATTTAAACCCTGTACCTTGTGTTTGTAAGGCAAACACCTTAATCATTAGGCCACCCTCTCACCCACCCATATATACATGTATATATATACAAATATACAGTTTTATATTGCATAACCAACTACAGGACATAAATATGTGAACTGGAGTACTGCATTAAGCCCAGATGTGAGGTGTCAATGTAATAAAGTGTTGAAATACCCTAATAAACACAAGAACCACATACAGTGTACATACACATGATCATGGATACCAAACACACATATAACATGTAATGAATAATAAATCAATGCCACGATGCAAATATAATGTAACTTAAATATTAAGCAACGCTAAGCATTGCACAGCCCAACTTAGTAGGTGTAAGCAATGTGTAGGCCAGCTAACTCAATCTTCCCATTGGTATACCCCTTTAAGCAATGCCACCCTTTGGTAAGCAGGTTTGCCCATAGCTTAGCCTTTTCAAAACCGTCCAATCATGGCAAAGTGCAGGAAACTGGCCCCATTTAAACCCAACAGGTTTGGAATACGTCTCATAACTGGTTGTAGCTTCCCCTTGTAGGCACTATGTCTGGAATGGGAGAGGGTGTGGGCTTATGGGTGCAGCGCTGGGCCATCCAGGAGTCCAAAGTCATGGCAGGACTCGTTGTGAAAGATCATGATACAAGACTGCTACAAGACCAGTACCAGGGTTCCTAATACAAAGCGGAAGCCTGGGACCGTCTCGCCCATGACCTCACCAGTGCCACTGGCATACCCCGAATTGGTGAGCAGGTCAGTCATCACTATGCTGACTTGAAGCGGTGAAAGGGGGGATCTCTTGGATCAGTGGAGCCAAGAGGCTAGGAGGGCAGAGGAAGCCCCAGCCGTGTGTATCAGTCCACTACCTGTTTAATAATTGCCACCTCATGTATATTATGGATAGGCATGGCTAAATAGTCCTCTTATGTCTTTCACAGCAGCAAGTGAGCAGGCTATAAACCAGGAGGCCCATGGATGTAGACTGGAGCGGTTTCAACATGAGGCAGGTTAGTAATACTCTTACATGTACTGTTATAGGAAATAAATCTAAAAGTAGTTTTAATTGCCTGTATAAAACCTGTATTGTTTAAAGCATGTACTGCATACACCAGAGAATAGGACAGGAAAAGTCTCATATAGGTTGTATGTAAATAAAAGCATAATACTAGCACAAAAAGACAAAGACAAAAAACTGTTAAATCCACGAAAAAGGCACTGCAGCTCTTAAACGAAACTCTTTATTTACAGATGAATGGTAAGTGCTTTCACCGGCACCAATATGCCAGCTTCTTCAGACCAAATTCAAACAAGTCAAACACAGTCCCCACTCATTTTATATATTTACAGAAACATCCAATTAGTGAATAATTGATTAATGACCATGCAAATTAATGAAACAAGATTTTTCTTAAAAAAAACCTTTGACACTTAAAAAGGTCATTATTTAAAAGGCAACCAACTTCCTTAAATTAATTGTACATATAAAATAAGTAAAATACAAAATAAATTCAGCATGTACCTTAATAATCACTTTATAGAATGCTGAATATTATTTAAAAATAAATATAAACAAATATTACCCTTAGTTATTTATATCCATAAGACATTTTTATATTTCTATATATCTTACTAACCAACACCTATTAAAACGACCAGATGAATGAATGAATGAATAATATCTCAATACCATATATGTAATGTTGAGATGTACTTAAAAATAATTTGTTCCTAACTAAAATATATTCATAAATATTAAACTATTAATAAATTAATTTATTAATAAATTTATTTTACTATGAATTCATCTATTTAAAGCTTTCATTTTGAGGAGACATTTAATAGATATTTGTTCGTTTAGCCCAGGAAATACATATGCTAAAGTTCTTATCTGCCACTCCAGTTCTACTTCCTCAAGTCTCAAAACCCATGGGCCACCCCTGGCGCTATGCTCAATCTGTTGTAATACCACAAACTTAAATTTATGCTCTGGAAATTTCAAAATATGTCTTGCTAGGGCATTGTTGTTATTGGCCTTTACAATATTGTAGTGATGTTCATAAATTCTCTGTTTGAGCTTACGCTCGGTCTTTCCAATATAGAATGCATCACAATGGGTGCAGTTAGCACAATAAACCACTCCTTGAGAATCACATGAAAAATTACCTACTATTTTATAATTCTTATCTCTAATAGTTACACAATCAGAGATATTAATTAATTTACATTGTGAGCATCTTCCACACTTAAAGGTGCCAAATTACCCTTTTGGTACTCTTTTGACTCTTTCCAATAAATTCTTAAGATTTGGACCCCTTCTAAATATAATAGACAAATTATGACCTATTTTCTTATTTAGTTCATGCTCCTGAAGTATGATGTTCCAATTCTTATACATAATTTCTCTAATCCTGTTCACATCAGTAGAATATGTGGTCAAAAAAGTCGTTTTAATAGGTGTTGGTTAGTAAGATATATAGAAATATAAAAATGTCTTGTGGATATAAATAACTAAGGGTAATATTTGTTTATATTTATTTTTAAATAATATTCAGCATTCTATAAAGTGATTATTAAGGTACATGCTGAATTTATTTTGTATTTTACTTATTTTATATGTACAATTAATTTAAGGAAGTTGGTTGCCTTTTAAATGATGACCTTTTTAAGTGTCAAAGGGTTTTGTAAGAAAAATCTTGTTTCATTAATTTGCATGGTCATTAATCAATTATTCACTAATTGGATGTTTCTGTAAATATATAAAATATATAAAATGAGTGGGGACTGTGTTTGACTTGTTTGAATTTGGTCTGAAGAAGCTGGCGTATTGGTGCCGGTGAAAGCGCTTACCATTTATCTGTAAATAAAGAGTTTCGTTTAAGAGCTGCAGTGCCTTTTTCGTGGATTTAATAAAAGCATAATAGCCTGACAATTAAGGTCTAACTGCTGGACTGCATGTGTTCACTCTGGTATCATATGGTAATGTAGAGTTGCAATCACTTAATAGTACTGTTGTAGTAAGCACTGTAACCCACACAGTACTACATAAGTAAATTGTGTAGGAATGTCTGTATATGGCTGTTATAATCCCAAGAGGTCAAATAGTACAACTTAGAGAGACTTAGACAGAAAACACTGAAAAAACAAACAACAAAATCCAAATAGCACACTCAACTGTGACATGAACTGTTGTAGCTTTTGCACACACAGCCATGGTTCAAATCCTGGGAGTGGTAGTAGGCTGCATGCAGAATCATACCCTACAAGTGTACAGAAATGTCCAGTAAACTGGCCCATAGCTGCTGCCTGTCACCCTGTCCCCCTGGCAAACCAGTGGGATGATCCCAGATGTTTAGGCAGCAAACATACAACTGATTGTCAGACATCTATAACAACAAACCTGTCACTCTAGCAACCCCCCAAAATGTTATGGGAGTAAGTAGCCAAGTATGTCCCATCTCCACCCCCATGTTGTCAAGCTGTGATCCTAGTGTGTAGCGTAACAGAGTGAGATGTATGTGCATAATAGTAATGTGGAAACTGGTAATTTGTGTGGCAACATACAGGTAGTGCTAACAAACATTGCTCCCATAGGTCTGTCAGATACGAACACTGTGCCTATAAATAAAAGATTGATATCCTGTACTGGTACTGTTTACTCTGGTATGGTATGGCATTGTTAGTGTTGCAGTTGCTCAGAATAATAAGGTATTACTCATCACTGTCACCCACACTGTACTCCATAATACAACTGTCTAGGAAATCCTGTATAAGAGTGTTGTAATTACAAGGTCAGAATGTAAAACCACAGGAGAATTATAGACAGAAATCAGAAAAGAGATACACAGCAATACCTATATAGCACATTCAACTGTGATGGACAGTGTCTTAATTTTAGCAGACACAGCCATGGTTCGAATCCTGGGAGTGGTAGTAAGCTGTATGCAGAATCATACCCCACAAGTGTACAGAAATGTCCAGAATGTCCAGTTATTTGGCCAATATATGTTACCCTGCCCCCTGCCATATTAGTGTTCCAATTTCTGACATGTAGGCATGTTGTGTCATATAAATGACTGTCAGACCTGTACATATCTGGAAAATGTCAAATAAAACAAACTTGTCATAGTACAAGTCACTAAAGTTTTAAGAGGGCAATAGCGGGAATATGTCCTGGTTCACCTGCATGTGGTGAAGACATGCCCAGTGTGTGTGCAAAAAGAGATGGACAGGTATGCACATAACCTCAACCTGGAATCTGGGAGTATGTGTAGCCTCAACAGGTATACCAGGTAAGATGTGTATACTGCAGGTAAAACCAGTTCATATATATAGTTGTCGACAGTCATACCACTGTCCAAACTGTGGCAGTAGGGTAGTGTACTAATACTTGTAAGGTACAGATAACAGCACTGACTAGGAAAATAATGTGAACTACAAGAATATACTAGTTGTTAATTGACATCTTTCTCTCCCTCCCACCATATCTGCAACAATAAACTAAATGCACAACTCAATTGGTATGTGCTGACTTAACTATAATGTTGGGACATATGTCCTATTGTTCAATGATTATTTAAATCTGTTTCTATACATGTGCTATGTTGAAATACTCCCACGTTGGTGGCATGCTGTTATCAGTGTACCTGCATGCTGTTGTAATTGCCACTGTGGTCCCATATATGCATGTGTTCTGTTTGCTATGCAACTGTTCCATATCTGGTGTTTGGGTTAATGGGATTATCTATGCATGCTGTCATACCTAATCCTGGAATGTGTTGACTATTACTAACCCAAATATGTTGAGAGGGGGAAGGCATGCCCAAAGGCAGGTAAAGGCTAGGACTGTGATAGTGAGGGTCGGAACTTTGAATGTTGGCAGTATGACTGGTATAGGGAGAGAGCTAGTCTGATATGATAGACCGCAGAAAGATTGGTATATTGTGCGTGCAAGAGACCAGATGGAAGGGGAGCAAGGCTAGGTGGATCGGAGGTGGTTTCAAATTGTTTTATCATGGTGTGGATGGGAGGAGAAATGGTGCAGGCATTATCCTAAAGGAACAGTATGCTAAGAGTGTTTTGGAGGTGAAAAGAGTGTCGGATAGAGTGATGTTTATGAAGCTGGAAATTGACGGTGTAATGATGAATGTTGTTAGTCCATATGCTCCACAAGTTGGGTGTGCAATGGATGAGAAAGAAAAATTTTGGAGTGAGTTAGATGAAGTGATGATGACTGTACCCAAGGGTGAGACTGGTGATTGGAGCAGATTTCAATGGGCATGTTGGTGAAGGGAACAGAGGGAACGCGGAAGTGATGGGTAGGTATAGTGTTAAACAAAGGAATGCAGAAGGTGAGATGGTAGTGGATTTTGTGAAAAGGATGGACATGGCTGTGATGAATACATATTTTAACAAGAGGGAGGAGCATAGGTTGACATACAAAAGTGGAGGAAGATGCACACAGGTGGATTATATCTTATGTAGAAGGGCCAGTCTGAAGGAGATTGGAGACTGTAAAGTGGTGGCAGGGGAAAGTGTAGTTAGGCAGCATAGGATAGTGGTTTGTAGGATGACATTGGTGATCAAGAAGAGGATAATGAGTGTGAGGGCAGCACCGAGGATCAAATAGTGGAAAATGAAAAAGGGTAATTGTGAGGTGATGTTCAGGGAAGAGTTAAGACAGGCACTGGGTGGCAGTGAAGAGTTACCGAACAGCTGGGTAACTACAGCAGAGCTAGTAAGAGAGATGCCTAGAAAGGTGCTTGGTGTGACATCTGGAAAGAGGAAGGAGGACAAGGAGACCTGGTGGTAGAATGAAGAAGTACAGGAGAGTATACAGAGAAAGAGGTTGGCGAAGAAGAAGTGGGATTGTCAGAGAGATGAAGAAAGTAGACAAGAGTATAAGGAGGTGAGGTGCATGGCAAAGAGAGAGGTGGTGAAGGCTAAGGATAAGGTGTATGAAGAGTTGTATAAAAGGCTGGACACTAAGGAGGGAGAAAAGGACCTGTACCGATTGGGTAGACAGAGGGACTGAGCTAGTAAAGATGTTCAGCAGGTAAGAGGGAAAAGTACTCACAAGTGAGGAGAGTGTGTTGAGCAGATGGAAAGAGTACTTTGAGGGGTTGATGAATGAAGAGAATGAGAGGGAGAGAAGGTTGGATGATGTGCAGATAGTGAATCATGAAGTGCAGTGGATTAGCAAGGAGGAAGTAAGGATAGCTACGAAGAGGATGAACAATCGAAAGTCTGTTGGTCCAGATGACATACCTGTGGAAGTATGGAGGTGTTTAGGTGAAATGGCAGTGGAGTTTTTAACTAGATTGTTTAATGAAATCTTGGAAAATGAGATGATGCCTGAGGAATGGAGAAAGTGTTTTGGTACCAATTTTTAAGAATAAGGGTGATGTGCAGAGCTGTAGTAACTAAAGAGGGATTAAAGTGATCAGTCACAGCATGAAGTTATGGGAAAGAGTAGTGGAAGCTAGGTTAAGAAGGGAGGTGATGATTAGTGATCAGCAGTATGGTTTCATGCCAGGAAAGAGCACTACAGATGCAATTTCTGCACTGAGAGTGTTGATGGAAAAGTATAAAGACGGTCAAAAGGAGTTGCCTTGTGTCTTTGTGGATTTAGAGAAAGCATATGACAGGGTGCCTAGAGGGGAGTGGTATTGTATGAGGAAGTCTGGAGTGTCAGAGAAGTATGTAAGAGTGGTACAGGATATGCACAAGGGTAGTGTGACAGTGGTGAGGTCTGCGGTGGGAGTGATGGATGCATTTAAGGTGGAGGTGGAATTACATCAAGGATCAGCTCTGAGCCCTTTTTTATTTGCAATGGTGATGGACAGGTTGACAGATGAGATCAGACAGGAGTCCCCATGGACTATGATGTTTTCAGATGACATTGTGATCTGTAGTGAGAGTAGGGAACAGGTGGATGAGACCCTGGAGAGGTGGAGATATGCTCTAGAGAAAAGAGGAATGAAGGTCCGCAGGACTAAGACAGAATATATGTGTGTGAATGAGGGGGGAGGATAGAGGAATGGTGAGGATGCAGGGAGTAGAGGTGGTGAAGGTGGATGAGTTAAAGTACTTGGGATCAACAGTTCAGAGTAATGGTGAGTGTGGAAGAGAGGTGAAGAACAGAGTACAGGCAGGATGGAGTGGGTGGAGAAGAGTGTCAGGAGTGATTTGTGACAGACGAGTACCAGTAAGAGTGAAAGGGAAGGTCTACAAGAGGGTAGTGAGACCAGCTATGTTATATGGTTTGGAGACAGTGGCATTGACAAAAAGGCAGGAGTTAGAGCTTGACGTGGCAGAGATGAAGATGTTAAGATTTGCACTGGGTGTGACGAGGATGGAAAGGATTAGGAATAAGTATATTAGAGGGTCAGCCCCGGTTGGAAGGTTTGGAGACAAAGCCAGAGAGGCAAGATTATGTTGGTTTGGACATGTGCTGAGGAGGGATGCAGAGTATATTGGGAAAAAGATGCTAAGGACGAATCTGCCGGGTAACAGGAAAAGAGGAAGGCCTAAGATAAGGTTTACGGATGTGGTGAGAGAGGACATGCAGGTGGTTGGTGTGACAGAGCAAGATGCAGAGGACAGGAAGAAATGGAAACAGTTGACCTGCTGTGGCGACCCCTAACAGGAGCAGCTGAAATAAGAAGAAGATATGTTGATAAAACCTAAACACCATAGCACGTATGGGAATGCGTGTCCTAGTGGATCCACCTGTCCCACCTCAGCTGGCCGTGGCACTGGGCACCAGAACGTCTGGGGCGCAACCCAGGACCTCCTCGTCCGTTGGTCCTCCACCACCTTCGGGTGGAACTGCCTCAGGGGATGGGGCTCGCCGCCCCTGGGAGCAGGCACAGACAGGAACCTGTCACCCATCACCAGGTCCAAGTCGTGGTGCATAGCACCCTCCGCAGGGAGATCGGAGATCTGCTACACCAGCTTGCGGGCCATGTGTCGTGACTAGAAAGTTGGCCTGGCTCTCCTACTCAGCCCCCAGCACAGCCACCTTCTGGGCTGTGAAGGTGCAGTGGTGACTGCCCATGGGTGGGGCCCTCAGTCCTACTGTTTCTAATAGGGGGTACCCCTCTCCATCAAGGTGTTTACCCCCCACATGTGTCTCTTATACTGCCCTGTATGCATCTTGTTTGTCTTGTCTGTTAACCTCCCCAACCTACTTCCCCAAATATATATACTATCCCTCCCCAACATCCCACTCTCACCTGAAAAAAAGGGCAATTTGTTCCCCAAGAAAAATATCGCCCCATACATAGCTGTCCATTTCACACATGTTTCCACTGGACACATGTATTCTGGTCTAATTGGCTTAACAACATATTATTGTTGTCCTTACCCTTCTCTCAGGGGTATGAGTGTCCAAATCTATTTCCAAATTCAGTGTATATGCACAGCTGTTGCTGTAGAAGAAACGGGCAGCTATGGACCTTCCCTACACCCTTCCTGCACATTCCTAGCTATTTTCGCTACTGTCTTTCCCTTTCTGTGTCCCTTTTTCACCACTTTCCTATCAACCCTTTTTCATTTCTTTTAAAGAAATTAGTGCAGGGGTAAGCAGGAGTAAGCACTTTTAAGCAGCAGTAATTGGGTCTAAGCCTGCATGCATGGGGGTAAGCAATGCCTACACAGGTTAAGAATTTTTGAAGCAGAGTATAAGAAACTGTAACCGTAAGTTAGCAGTGCTTACCTCCGTGCAAACCCGCTTACAAGTGCCTTACTCACTGTGTATCCAACAGCCCTTGTTCTGCCCAGCAACAAAATAAACAGCCTCTGTAAGGCTCAAACCCAGGACCCTGCACACCATAGCCAAAGTGATTTACCACTAAGCCATGTCAGATATACATAACCCTGATGTTTTTATTTATTTATTTTATTTTTTATTTTACATTTGTTTACCGGGATGGTCCAACTGGATATATGTCCATTTTCAGCAGAGGCCCGGGGAGAAAAGCACCAAGTTAGTAGATTACATTACATTAGTAACATTTACAAATTAACATAGCTTACAGTCTTCAGAAAGGTTATAAACATTTATAGAACATGGTAGGCAACTGAAAGTTTCACACAGGGTTTACACAGATAAGGACTTTATCCCGTAACGAACTCTAGATATGCTACAAAGCAAAATCATATACATTTTGGAGTCAAATGACAGATTTAATTAGGCAAGATATCCAACACCTGGGGGTGGGTGTTAGTCAGGTTTTGAACAGGGACATTGCCAGTGCATTTGAAAGTGTAGTTTGAGGCTTTTTTGAACTGGGTTAGAGAGGGCAGGAGAGTAAGTAAAGCAGGTAGAGAGTTCCACGTTTTGCCTACAGAGTTGGCAAATAGAGAGTCACCAGCCACATTTATGCTTTTGGTTGTTTGAACCAACAGTTTGTCAGCAGAGCATATCTCTATATCAAACATATCATCCAGCACAGGCATTCAACAGTACAGGAAATGTATTTAAACATGTAGATGTGTGTGTGTGTGTGTGTGTGTGTGTGTGTGTGTGTGTGTGTGTGTGTGTGTGTGTGTATATACAGATATATATCTATAGATATAAAAGAGAACATAACAAATACATATATGACCACAGGCACCGTTAATGGGGGTGAGGGGGCCTAAGCTACATATGTCTTGTACGTATTGATATTGCCCCCCCCCCCAGCCAAACAGGTCTGCCCTGCAATACAATACCAACTGTTGCAAGTCCCATATCCAGGACCCGACACAACATGGGCACAGGTTAACATTAATCCATCCCACTTGTATGATGTCAGGCTGGTATCAATAACATATCATGTAGTACAGTCTGACTACCATAGGGAATGTATAATGTGGAAGCAATAAACCTTCCTAAGATAGATATACACACACAGACACATATATGCAGATGCGTGTGTGTGTGTGTGTGTGTGTGTGTGTGTGTGTGTGTGTGTGTGTGTGTGTGTGTGTGTGTGTATGTATATATGTGTATGTGTGTGTATATATGTGTATGTGTGTGTATGTGTGTGTGTGTGTGTGTGTGTGTGTGTGTGTGTGTGTGTGTGTGTATATGTGTGTGTGTATATGTGTGTGTGTATATGTGTGTGTAACTACACTTACACGCACAAAGATATGTATAGGAAGATACATATTTAGAGGGTGCACACCATACGGAACAGCCAGTATGCCTACAGTTGCCACCTTACGAACCAACTGGACACTGTATGAGTCATCCGTACAAAAGACAATTGTTGCCTGCAACATATACCCACAGAGAAGTCAAAGGATATAACACCACACACAGGTTTGCATACATGAGAAATCTTTATTTATGTACTATTACATTTGTATATGCCATGTCATATAGCTGCTTAGACTCTGAAATATATATAAACAGACTAATGCAACTCTCAAACAGATCAATTAATACAGTATTCCAGAAAGCATAACATATGTTGCTGTCCAGGCCAAGGCCTTCATGTAGTACAACAGTAAAGACAGACTGGGCCACAGGATAACAATCAATCAACAGTAAGTAATGCAGATGTATAGTCCAGTAGCCTCTAGCTACAC
Organism: Protopterus annectens; assembly: GCF_019279795.1. Taxonomy (NCBI): domain Eukaryota; kingdom Metazoa; phylum Chordata; order Ceratodontiformes; family Protopteridae; genus Protopterus; species Protopterus annectens. Next base: position 752,591,963 of record NC_056739.1, on the reverse strand, counting down.
TCTGTACACAATCCCTAGGGATTAAAGACTTATTTTGACACAATGGGATGTATCTGTTACATAACAAGGCATAACTGAAACCATCACAATCACACTGACAAACAGAACAGTCTGTATGGTAGGAAGCAGTAGTGCAAGTTGAAGTGTATGGTAATGTTCATCCAGATACCTTAAGGCAGCTTACCCCTGATACCCCTCACATGTTGTAATAGCCTAGGTTAGTTATGGTGCATCTCCCCATAGACTGACATACAGGGGCATATAGCACTGTTATATATACTGACCTTTGGACTGCATAAGGGCACAGATGTATTGTGCAGATGAAGCCCACACATATATGGACCCAACACCACAATATGTGTGGGGGCCACAACAGCAGTGGAATAATGGCAGGAATGGCAGCATGACATACTCACAGGGCACTACATAACAACCCCTGACAGCATGTCATATGGACAAAGCCTGGTATGTAGGTGGAGAACAGAGGCTGGAACACAGGCCCATATGTGAAATAGTGTTGTCATACACTAAGCAAATCACTGGTGTTACAGGATAGTCTGCAACATGCCCTTAGTCAGGAATATGAAGTCAGAAACACAAATGGATGTAGCCATGTACTGATAGCACTCAACACTCACACACTGCCAGTGATATATCTGACACAAGACCTGTGTGGTTGACAGGCTAAACATAACAGGCACACCTCTGGCCATCAAGTGGATAGGCACACAGCTGAGAGCTATGCAGACAGACTGCAGTCCATGTTAAACTAGTATGCACACACAAACCCTCTAACACTGGTTCTATACAATGCATACAACAACACTACTCACACTCTGTTTGTAGTTCTGGAACCTCATACAAATATGTAGCTGGCGTGAGTGTGCAAGTTCTCTTGAAAGAGGTATTGCTACCAGCTGTCTGTAACACTACTGCCCACACAAAGGAAGGATGTCCACCATACAGGAAAGGTAAAGGAACCACAGCCACATGATGTAGGGATTTATAGTAGTGGGTTGCCATGACAGTGGTAATTGAAAGTACTACACAGCATGCTGCATGCAGATAGCAAGTGGAGGACACTGGTGCAGAGGCCATCACCATAGGACAAGATGTAAGCTAACATAGTGTGTGTTGTGTAATGGAAAGGATGTATATTACTGTGGCCAATAGCTGGTGGTGCACATAATGCCATAATTATGGACACGTGGGTTCCAGAGCCCACCACTTGCAGGTAACTCAGGTTAACATGTATTTAGAATGCTGAAATGCCATAGGTCTGTAATAGGCTTATCTGCAATCTGGCCCTATATATACCCCCCTAATGTTAGGCTGTGTCCATATGTGGCACCTGTCTGTGTTGTAGCAAGGCAGAATAGTGCAGCTGTGCAGGAGGGAGAGTTGGAGATTGTGGACCTGATGTCTGAATGTACCCCATATATAGGTATGTATATGTGTGTGTGTGTGCATATATATATATATATATATATATATATATATATATATATATATATATATGTATAAATATATATATATATATATATATATATATATATATATATATATATATATATATATATATATATATATATATATATATATATATATATAAATATAAAAAAATATATATATATATATATATATATATATATATATATAAAAATATATATATATATATATATATATATATATATATATAAAAAAAAAATATATATATATATATATATATATATCATATATATATGTGTGTGTGTGTATTTATATACATGTATGTCCACAATTATACAGATACCCATATGTGTTGTAGCAAGGCAAAATAGTGCAGGTGTGCAGGAAGGAGAGTTAGAGATTGTGGACCTGATGTCTGAATGTACCCCATATATAGGTATGTATATGTGTGTGCGTGTGTGTGTGTGTGTACATGTATATATACATACATATATATATATATATATATATATATATATATATATATATATGTATGTATATATATATATATATATATATATATATATATATATATATATATATATATATATATATATATACATACATATATATATATATGGCTGCTGGACCGCTGTATAGTTTTTCATATCTCTGCTGAAGGTGCTGGTTTTCCCATACCCACCCTTCCTATTCCTGTGTTGTTGTTTAAATTTGGAGGTTTTTGCAATTGCCCACTCCCACTGTAGATTTGATCTGGGACACTCCCCCAGTCCCATCTCTTTACCTCATTCTACCTAATAGACTCCTTCTGCATTGTTTTTAGTCATTTTTAATTTAATTCCATTTTTTAAACTGTTTGGTCTAACATTGCTACATACTCAAGTGTGCTAGCTACTTTTCTGTACATATATATATATATATATATAAAATATCTTTCCTGTAACTAGTGTAGTCCAGATTCAGATTTGCTGTATCCAGGACTGTATGTAAGCTTATGAGCCCGCCCAAGCTGTCTGTGTTGGAGGGAAGACTTCTAGCTTATCTGTGGGAGTGGTAAGCACTAGGTAACCTATCTACCACATAAGGAGTGGTTCTGGCCCAGAAATTGTAGTTATTGGCCATTTGGGCAGTTTTTCCATCTCTCTCAACTTTCTGATTTAAAAGCCCACATTTGCACTTGTTTCCCCCCTTTCCTGTAACTAGTTTAGTCCAGATACAGATTTTTATTTTTAGCACTTGAATTTGCTTATTCGTGATCAGCACTTGTTCAGAACTTGTAAGCACTAAATAACCTTCTAATTACTACAGCACTCAACCTTCCTCATTACCTAGAGGAAAAGTTTTGGTACTTACTTTCCTCACTTGCTTAGAGAAAAACAGCTCTTGTACTCACTTTCCTCACTTATCTAGAGGAAAATAGATTTTTATTCAGGCATGTCCAAGGGTCAGCTCCCAGTGTTCTCTCCTGTCTATCTGATGAATCTGGGCATCTTGGGGCAATGTAGAAATTGCCTCATGTACACAGACAACCCTCTCCTCCTACCACCCAACACTACAACCTGTGAGAGATGCACTTATCTAGCCAAACTGGAGGTAAAGCTCTCTCCAATCAAGACTGAACTTGACAGTCAAGAGGAGAAGGTAAACACTTGCACCACAGCACACTCATCACATAGTCTCACTAAATCTGCACCACCAAAATCCACACATAGAAACACAAAAACATTCACAGAGGCTCTCAATAATAATTTGCTCAAGCAACAGAGACCTCCAAAGCAGAAATGCAAGCAACCTCCACCCCCAAACACAACCCAAATGACACATAGCCCACAGACTCAGTACGCCACTCAACCACAGCCAATAAGGCAAAACAACGTACCCAACGCACTAGTCATAGGCGACTCTATAGTCAGGCACACTGATGTCCCACTCACCAGGCTAAACAAGGAGAAGGTTACTGTCAGCTGCCTGTCAGGTACCAGGATCCGCCACATAACCCACGCACTCAGGTCACTCCACAACAAGTACAAATATGACTCTGTCATTGTCCATGTTGGTGTGAATGACCTGAGGCGTACCTTCCTGGACTACATGAAAACAGACATGGAAGAGCTCTCCAATCTTGTAGCCCAGGCAGGTATGACTGTAGCCCTGAGTAGCATTCTGCCATCACCCAGAATAATGCCGCAGTACAAGGATGAAATGATTGACTTCAACAATTGGCTAAGCTTCTGGTGCCATTCTAAATGGATCCAGTATCTGTCTGCCTGGGATGACATGGTCGACAGACCACGATGCTTTGCCAGAGATGGCCTGCACCTGTCACCCCTGGGATTCCAGATACTGGCTAAGGTTCTTGCCGCTCCTATAGTACCTTTTTAGGCAATGTTCAAATGACAAATTCACCACCGTAACAGGAGCAGGCAAGCAAAAACTGAGGGTGATGTTACTCAATGCAAAAAGTCTAAATCTCAAAATGCACTCACTCGAGGCACTCCTTAAAATGGAGAACATCGATATCTGTGCAGTGACTGAGACCTGGTTCAAGGCTCCAGAGAGCACCCCTGCACTACCAGGCTATAACTCATACCACACTTTTCAGCCATGTAGCCTGAACCGGAACACCAAAGGCGGAGGTGTGTCTATAGTCATTAAAGATATCCATACAAAGCTACTTTTTTTTTTAAATATTTCCATCTGTGTTTCCTTATTATTTTTGTATCTGGCAAAATGAAAAAGGAGATATAGAAACAAGCCTTTTTAGAAAAGAATGTTGGAAGAACAACATACTCTCAAGAGACAGCATGCATCCAATATATACTTATAGGAATGTTATGAGAAGTCAGTTCTTAAGGACATCAAAAATACACTTGAATGATGCCACTATTATGAGTATGACCACCTGAGAGTTAGAGGATATAAAGAAAAAGAAATATTGGAAACTAAACAATGAGTAATAACAGAAAGGGAAACGAAAGCAAAGCCATATTTGAAAGGAAAACAAGAGAATAAGATATGTGGGAATAACAGGAATGGTCCAATAGAGACAAAGATGATTCTTACCCATACTACAGATACAGAAGAAATCTGTGATATAATAAAAAGAAGTTGGAAGATACTGTTATCCAATGAAGAATGTAAAGAAATAGTGGGAGAAGTACCAAAATTTAGTTACAGGAATGCAAATAATTTAAAGGATATTCTTTGTAAATATGACTTTCTGGTACCATATGTTGTGTCTGATAGAAAAGGAACCTTTCCATGTAGGGGATGCACGATATGCAAATATAGTTGCACAGAGAATTTTTTTGAGCATCCGGTTACGAAGAAGAAATATATATGTAACTTTTGTGTGGATTGTACAACTAGGAACATTGTATATTTAGCTACATGCTCAATGTGTGAACAATTCTACGTGGGAAAGACTATTAGACAAATGAAGGAAAGGCTCTCTAAACATATTAGTGATATTAAACTCAGACTACAAGAATCCCCTGGTGAAACATATTAGGGACAAAGTAGGTCATGGCTTTGTATTTAGAGTTTTAAAGATTGCTTTTATGTCAAATGGGGGGGGCATTAATAATAGGTTAGAACAGGAGGAAATGTATTGGACTGATAAATTACAAGCACATTTGAAACCAGGACTTAATACAGCCTTTCCTATTCAGCCTGCACTGAGGAAACGGAAATTGAGAAGGTGTGTTTGACACGTCATGATTTGGATGGGTGTATTAGTCTGAAGTGCTCTTCTGTTGGTGCAAAGTACTTTTTAAATGAGAATTAGTGCCTTTTGTATATGGATCTGATGAAGGGTTAACACTGAAACCCGAAAGCGCTTATCCTCATTTCATTTTATTTGTATCTGCATTTCATTTTATTTGATTTATTGTTTTATTGTTTGTGTGCTGTCATACAATATATTGAGGCTTTTCACAAAAAGTTCTTCACAGTGTCGTACAGGAGTAAATTTTACAAGTAATGCTAGCAGGTTTTCCATGCTGGAAACACTAGATGAAGGACTTGTCTGATGTTGAAATTTACTCAAGGACAGTGCTTGTAAGGGATGAGTTGTAAGCGTACCTGGTTTTGGAATATATTTAATGAATGAGACGGTTTAAGGCTTGGTTGACAAATAGTGGCTTAATATTATAGCCACTAGCATCAATACTTAAAGAACTTGCCCTGGCAGTGCTCTACGTGCTATTTGCTGTTATTTGGATATACTTTTATTTATACAGCACACTCCTATCCGGTTCCAGTTTTTTCATTGTTGTGTATATATATATATATATATATATATATATATATATATATATATATATATATATATATATATATATATATATATGTGTGTGTGTGTGTGTGTGTATATATATATATATATATATATATGTGTGTGTGTGTGTGTGTGTGTGTGTGTGTGTGTGTATATATATATATATATATATATATATATTTACATATATCCATATATATGTACATGTGTATATATCTGTATAGATATATGGATATATATATATATATATATATATATATATATATATATATATATATATATATATATATATATATATATGTTTACATATATGTTTACCATATGTCCAGAACATGGACTGCAGTCCTACCTCAGCACCAATAGTCCGAATCTCTTAGTGCAAGGGGATGTCGTGTATGTATTGCAGGTATATATGTAGACTGTTGCTACTGTAATAGGGGTTGTCTTAACAGACATGTTGTGTGTGGGAGGTCACATCTGCTTTTGACATGTGCGCCATTGGCAACTGACAGACATCCTAAAGACATTATAGTACAGTACCACTGCTAGCACAGTAATGATCCTGTGGACTACAGCAGAGAAATGACCAATATATGTGGACAGTCTGGCACTCTGTGGTCAGTCCAGACGTCTACACAAATCCCATTCATGCAAGACGTGTGGACCACGCCTCACAATGTGGATGTTAATAGCCATGTACATGGGTATATCACGTAAATACTGGACTACATATGCCCACACAGTTTATGCATTTACACACGCCAGTCTGTCGTGACACATAATACCTGGTGGTGCAGAGGTCAAATGGCCACATACTACCCAGTAGTTAGTGACATACATCTGTACAGAATCCCACTACTTTGTCAGAAATACACAACAGTTATGGTGGTTTGGCAGCAGTATGTCTTGCAAATAACTGGACATAACAGCACACTGGGTAATTACACTAGGCTGCTAGGCATGCCACAAAGCACTGTGCAAACTAGAAGCAGACTGCCACAACACAGAACTACATTTTGTATGGGGGAATACACATGTACCTGCAATTATAGCAGGCTCTACAAGCATGTCACAGCACATAGTAACAGACACCTGTGAGAAATTGCATACCCACAACCAATGTGAACACAGCCGCAACCACATATGGTACGTAAGCTTAATATGACACTACATGGACTGTCTGATAAACACCATCCTCATATGTGCCACTCACACACTAACCCTACATACACTGGGTCATGACGCAGTGTGGTCTGATGCCTGTCTGTGGTATGGGACACATGTGTGTCTGGCCCTACAGACATGTGAACCAATAGGGTACCATACACTGGAGCAGTATGTAACATTAGATAGAACAGGACCAAGAGCAATGGCATCTACCACAGTCTGTCCAAGGTACATATGCGCAATACATATACTGTCGACAATCACAAGTACACAGACTCTAGTACTGCATACACAACTGCAGAATGCCCAAGTTATATCCTCAGAAACAACCCCTACTATACATAACATGTCTAGCAGTCTGATATCTGACTGGCTTGTTATCAGGTATGATGTCAATAATGGTGTACAGAACATATGCACCTCTTACTGCATGACATATGTGCAAAGGTTGACAGACGTGTGGCTGGAGCTACAAACACTGACCCAATATTGGCATGTTGCTGTGATAACCTCATACATTTACTGTCATACTAGGGTTTGTTGTGACATATGTCCTCTGAGGGATATGAAATCAGTAATTCATGGCTGTCACCATGTACTGACTGCAATCCTCACACTATGCTTCTGCAGTTCTCAGATAGGTATTCTGTGAGTAACACAAGAAACAAAAAGCTTCACAAACTGCCCAGTTTGCAGATAACCCTACAAATGGGAGTTTCCTCAAACACATAACACTGTAATGACAGGTATTAAATCATGTAGACCAGCCATATCCACACACACCCTGTTAAACCAACATTACTCCAAATGCAGAAGAGCAACACGTACATTCTGTAAGCATGTCTGGCACATGTCCCTCCTGTCTGTTGGCCTGTTTCCACATTGTATGTTGTTAGAGGTAAATCCTAATACCACCTGTGATGCTGTTTGCCAAACACCAAATTTAGGTCCTGCTCACAGTGAATGAAAAAGCCCAACACCAACATGATGTTCTTAGATACCGGAGTGTGTTTCCATGCAAATGGGTATGGGAATGTTACCACAGCTGTTCCACATGCAATCAGCTAGAGAGGGACTGCAGAGGCCATCAGCTGATCATGAGCATCACTTACAAAACACAAGCTACTGTCTAAGCAAGGAGGTGTACTTCTCCACATCCACCAGAGAGGGAGTGAGAGAGACAGAGGCAAAGTAAGTCAGGGAGGGGGTAGGAGAGTAAAACCTAAGCATGTTTGTGTCACACACCTACCAGTATGGGGTTTCAAACCCCTGACTATATATTGCTATCACATGTCTCTGCAGTTATTGCATGCGCCACATAGCTTACATGTTGGGGAGTTGTCCAAAGGTATATCTGATGGTGAATGACATCTGCAACAGTGATATAGTAGTGATAAGGTAGGTGTAGTACACATGCCTGTCCACATGAACAGGTATCAACATCAACACAGCCACACTCTCTTAGGTACTCACACACATTGACACAGTTGGCAGGGTCAGGAATAGACTTCCTAACTAGCTAATTTGCCACAATACAGTAATGCGCATGTATCACATGTACCACAGGGGTTATCCGGATGTTATATAGGCAAAGGATATGTGAAGGTGTCTGACATCAGACAGCATGCTTCAGTAGGCCAATGGGAGTTGCAGTGAGTGTGAATGTGGTCAAAAGCATCATACTCCACACACACAGACACAGGGTGCCAGTACTGACATGCATGGGTGCATTGCTTCACGGGTGTGCACTGGTTGTGCCAGAAGGCTGTACAAGGCTAGGTGAAGGGTATACCTTGGCATCAGGCCACATGACAATGGTCTGCAGTGTGGCTCAGGGGTGTAGTGTCTGGATTGGCCCACACAGGTGGGTATTGTATTCACCATCCAGTCACCTGGGTTACTATTGTGTGTGAATAACAAAAAAGAAAACCGAACGGATGGAAAACGCTCTCTTTAATAAATAACAAAGCTTTCAGGAATGTCCCTTCTTCAGTGTTAAAAACAAATAATGCTAGAACATTGAATTATAACAGTTTTTCAAAGAACACCACATGACACAGCCACCCAATGTATGATCTAAAATCATTAAGACATCATTAAAAATACAATTATTTCTAAAATGTACAACTTTTATCCACATTAATCACATATATATATATATATATATATATATATAATACATGCTTTGCATCAAAAAGAAAAAGAATAAAACATTTTTGTTGCACCTTTTAGAAATAATTGTATTTTTAATGATGTCTTAATGATCTTAGATCATACATTGGGTGGCTGTGTCATGTGGTGTTCTTTGAAAAACTGTTATAATTCAATGTTCTAGCATTATTTGTTTTTAACACTGAAGAAGAGGCATTCCCGAAAGATTGGTATTTATTAAAGAGAGCATTTTCCATCTGTTCGGTTTTCTTTTTTGTTATTTGGAGACATAAGGTGGAAGTTAACTGGTAGTGAACTTTTTAATTTTTACTATTGTGTGTGACCAGTGCTGCGCAATGCTTTCCATGTATGTATTCAACAGTCCATGACATGGACGGTGTCTAGGATGTGCACACATCCCACATGCATGTTCAATGACATGTGGAACTTTACCTGGGGTGTCTGGTCTATGTTGTGTACACAGATTGTTATCATCAGATGTGCCAGTCCTGGCTTCATGTGGCAGGAACTGGTAATGGACACCAGGTTGACCCTGCATTATGACATCATAATGCAGGTATTCCCTGGTGTCAGTGGCATCCGTCCATACAGGGCATGTGTTTCAGGCATGGTATGTCCTTCGTGGGTCACATTTGATGGCACCACAGTTGTTCCAGGAGTCCAGTGGGGAACATAGTGAAGGCACACTGTCCGAATTATGTGCTTATTGTAGTGATGGGACAGGGTGCCATGCCCTCTGTAGTCCACTGCAATCACACCATGGTTACTATCTGTGGGCAATATGCAGGGTACTACGAACAAAGTGGTTGTTGCTTAGGCAAGTGTATTTGTGTATGAGACATGGGTTGAGAGTGTTCTCTGGGTAATACAAGGGTTACTTACTTTGTTCACCAGGCCTTGATTTCACATGCAGGGGTATGGATTGGCACCTCAGCCTCCCGGCTATTTGACATCTGTTATCCTTATAAGGTGGACATTATGACATGTGACAGGCCCACCATATAAGAAATTTGCAAAGCCCACTCCACAATGAGTCCAGTTGTTACACACTCACAGCCACCTTCACACAAGATATGAATGACACAGACACACAACACACAGTTGTCATGTCTGGAATTAGAACTCCTACCTAACTAGTTTATTACACTACAGCATTATACAGTTATAGGATGCACCATGGAGGTTACTGGACTACTTCTTCTCCAAAGGTGTATTTCACTAGGAATAACATCAGCAGGCTTGCCAAAGAAGGGCAATGGCGGTTGTAGTGACTATGAATGGCCTCAAAAGCATTGCTCCCTACACAGACAAACATTCTCTGATACTTTCCCTATAGTTATCACCTCATCACAACAGTATATTGGTGTTGGTCCACAGTTCATGAAGTGGGATATGGTGGACATGTTACTGTGGTTTGTCCACATGGCCTTGCATATGGGTTATGTGGACTGTGTTATGTTGTTGTTTGGGAGTCTATAACATAACATACATTGGCAGTATGGGTGAGATGCAGACCTTTGGCAGAGGACTGTAGGCCATTTGGTAGTGATACAGACCAGCTGTCGCAGGCCGTTGCATTCTGTCAGTCCTACAGTACCAGACTGCCATACAGTATATTCCAATGGGATGACAGGGTAGGTGTGCTAGGTGTTCATGCCAATACTTTCTGTCAGTATTGGTCAGGTGGTGTGGATGCTGGCAGGGTGCTGCTTACAGCTAGGGACACACCTGCATGGGACACCTGCAATGCATGCTGCATTCTTTCACTATTGCCATACACAGGTGGGGGTCATATTGTACCCACTCCCAACAGCAGGGATAGGACTGGAGAGGTACTTGTGGGTGGTGGTTGGGTGAGCTGGGTGCATGTGCACTATGGACTCTACTTGCATCTGACTCAGAGATATGCATGGGGCATTCCACTTATGCGGACTTGTGTAGGGGACATCAGCTGTTTCTCAATACATCATTCCTATGACCTTTGTGATCTGTGAGTGTTTGGCCAGATGACATCAGTATTCCCTGCTACAAGCCCAGATAATGTGATACAGACCTGTATGTACAATTCCAAGGGTGTGTCCATTTCATGGTTACACATTATACACTGTCTGTCTGGCGTACTTTCCCCTGTGTACTGCTTGTATATCTGGCCCAACAGTCATGCCATGTCCAGCTTTCAGATGGTGACACATATTACCTCCATACATTTACAATGGCTTACTGCTAGAATGTGTTATACTGGGGAGCGTTGTGCTTGGCACTGCAGTTGTGAGGACTTGGCCCTGTCATCAGCAGTACTGGGCAATGGCCACCAGGTCAAACCTCACCATGCATACATACTGACCATTCTCACACAATATGAAACACACAGCAACCTAACATACGCTTACCTGCATATTGTACAAATGCTTCAATCGATCCTGCTACCTTGGTCACCTCAGGTTATCTGTGCTCCACTGGTATTATATCTACACATACATGGTACTATATTTCTACATCGGATTGGGGGGCACACCTGACTGTTTCTACATTTCAACATAGGCTTGGGGGGGGGCACACCTGACTATTTCTACATTTCTACATAGGATTGGGGGACACACCTGACTGTTACTACATTTCTACATAGGATTGGGGGGCACACCTGACACTTGTACACATTTAATATGACTGTACTGGTATGTCAGGTACTCCATTTCATTCTGTATTCTTACCTATCATGCTGACTAGAGGCATATCAGTGTACTACAGGTCTTAGGTTTGATTGACCTACATGTCAGTTTCTGACTTCTTACCCTTCAGAACTAACATCTCACTGCCTGACCTGATGTAGTCTGTTTGTGTAGGCCTGGGGGAGGAGGTTTCCCATAGCAATCATTCAGAGCTGTACTGCTGGCTGAGACTGTTGTTGGGTATGTGAACCTCCCTGACTGGCATGTGTCATATGGACACACATGTGGCCCAGCACATTTCCTGCAGTGGGTTTTGTCACCATGTGTAGTACTGGCTACTATGGTGATACCAGTATTTGTTAAAGATCTCATGCTGCCACTATAGGTGTCTACTATCTGCTGGCATCCCATTCAGCAACCTGATTCCCTTGCATGCTCACATCCATACCATAGATACAAGTAACAACACATACTCCATTCGGAAATTGGCAAGAAGAGTGACTTACCTTGTGGATGTGCCAGTATTGAGGATGGTGCTGGAGGGCTGCCTATGTCGGATGCACATAGTACACTGCCTATACATGGTTGAGCACAGGTAGTGTCATGTTTGGCATCCCTTTTATTGTATGTGCACGTCAGAGAGAGATGTCATTCCCTGGGTCCCTAGTGTGTCAGTGTATGTGCTATGCGGTGCCTCTTTGCCAAGGCCAGGGCATACTGGGCATGCCTCCTTCTGCCTACTGGGGCAGGCTCAGGTTGTTCCTCCTCTGAGTCACTCTGTGCCTGTGCAGGCCTTGGCAATGGTGGGGGAGGGGGCTGTGTGGCCCTGCCCCATGCAACACCTGCTGCAGCTGTTTCCACGGGATCATATTGTGTAGCATGGCACATATGATGACAATTTGAGTACATGCAGTTTGTGAATACTGCAAGGCTCCACTGGATGTGTCCAGGCACTAGAACTGTGACTTGAGCATCCCAAACACATTATGGAGTTCTTGCTTGGGTGTGTGTATTTCTGATGGGTGTAATCAGCCACAGCTCCACTGCATAACCAGCATCCCCCACTAGGTGACTGTAAGGGATGTCCCCATTGGCAAATCTCTGGTACAGCTGCATCGGATCCAGATGTGGGAATCGTGATAGCTTCCACAGCAGCCAGCACACACATTCATTATAATGCCCTGGGCATCGCACATGCCCTGGCAGTTGATGGAGGGGAAGCCCTTGCGGTTGATGTAGACCCTACCCCACTCACTGGGTGGTTCTTTGATGCATATGTGCGTGCAGTCTATAGCATCCACTACCTCAGGGTATTCTGCTATTTGGTGTAAGAGATGCATATTGCTGGCCAACGCTTTACAGGTGTTGGGGAAATATACGTGCTCATCGGCCTGTGCTGACATGGCATCCAGGAAATGGTGGAGTACCCTGGATGCTGATGCCTGTGAGATACTCATGATATCCCCAGCTGGCCTTTGGAAGGTACCTGCGGCTAGTATTCTTAGGCCTACACATACCTTGATATCCACTGGGATGGGATCCGCTCTGTTAGTTCTGTGTGTCAGGCATGGCCAGCACAGCTCACCAATTTGCTGTAGGAGGTCCCTGTCCACCCCTATAGTGCTCCACTATCTCCAGCTCATGTAGCCCCTGGTAGGTTACCCTGGGTTTGTACACTCTTCTCCTTCTCCTCACTGTGGGTTGGTCAACAGCATTCTCATCCTCACCACCCTCAAGTTCTTCCACATGTTGATGTATGATAGCTACTGCAGCCCCTATCATTTTGTTGTTTTTGTTTGTTAAAATTGCCCCACTTGTATACAGCGGTGGTGTAGAGTATGTGGAAAAAACAGAGGGAAAGGTGTCTACATAGTTTATAGTAGTGTTCTGGGCTGGGCTGGTTTGCTGCCTGTTTAATTGGCTGATTCTGATACATTTCACCTGCCAGCTATGCTAGTTATCCTTGATTACCTTCCTACTACTGTTTTCCCTTCCCACTGCCTTCCTGTTTAAGCCCGGGGGTGTGCCGCGCAAACACAGTGCTCAAATGTGCGCAGAGCTGCTATTTCCTGGTTTACTTTTTTTTCCTTTAAAACCTGGTGCGTGGCGCACACACCCACTTAGGCAATGTAAAGAGTGCTAGGCAGCCTCAGACACACCTCCCCCTTGCTTAGTTCTGCTAAGCTAAGGGCAAACCTGAGCCACAGGCCTCCAATCTGCTTACAGTATGCCTGACACACACCCCTATAATGTCAGCTAACTCCTACGGTTGCACCAAGCTATTTCTGCACTTACACTGTTGGGCACTGACTAGCATTGAGGGGAAATCTGGGATTCAGTATCATTCCCCTCATTTGCATAGTATTGCCTGCTGATGCATAGTTACAGCTGCCACACTGAGCCTCCCCCCATAGCAACCACTATTCACTGGCCATGTTGTCTTCTGAATACCATTGAGTATAATGGCAAAATAGTGATTTTGGTTTGAATGCTTATTTCAGGTTATTTTTTTTATTTTTCGCTGGATCCCGTTTGCAAGCCGCTGCCCTGCACTTAAACAGCCGAGATCGGCTAAAAAAATAAAAGCTATTATTTTTTTTAAACTGTTTTCCATGCCAATTGGCATGCTTTACACATTATATATACCCTTTATTTGGAGCTGTCATGCCTCGTTTTGTAGTTTGCAGAAATTTACTCGGTTACTAACCGAGTACATTTCTGCAGATTACACTAGTCCCTGCACAGCCGGCTGCCATCTTCTTGGATTGCAGATTCACCTCATTTGCATAGTTTTTACCTGCAAATGGGGTAATTTGCATACAGGAGCTGTGTCCGTGCAGGAATAGTGCAGGAGTGCTCGTGCACATCCCTGCAGCTTATTCCTGGATCGCACAGCAGATATATTGCCTCCTGGAGCTCCTGCACTGTTCTTGCTCACCGTGCAGGGCTTGCTGAATCCGGTGGAATATGTTAATACACTTAAGAAAATTACACCAGAAAATCAAATCCTTTTTGACTACACTTTTCTTTTCCTTTTCATTAATCGTATATAGAACTCCTGAAACATTTTTTCAAGGCTACAATATGGTAAGACTTGACCGTCCCAACCGTAAAGGTGGTGGAGTTGCAATTCTTTATAAAAATCATCTAAATATTACTACCCTTCCTGCCTCTCCAACTCAAGATAGCAAGGTAGAAGCAATCATTTCAAAACTCCAATTAAATTCCAAAAAATCCCTTTATATTATATGTATATACCTACCACCTGGTAATAACATACCAATCCTCGAAAATTACCTTAGCTGGATATCTGCCACATATCCCCAAGAAACTATCATCCTAGGTGACCTGAACATAGACTGGAATAGCATTACTGCTGATAATCCTTCTTCTCATATCAACCTCCATGGTTTTAATCAAACCATTACTTCAACTACTAGGCTCAACAAACATAGTAATAGAGAAAGCATTTTAGACTGGATTCTTATAAATAAAGTCAAAGATAGTTACAAAGTAGGAACTTTGCCAGATGATGTTAGTGATCACTCCTTAACATTCATAACAAGGAAAAGGCTGATTGTGTAAACCCCTGCATTATAAGAAACATACGCACCATCAAACACTTCAATCCAGAACTGTTTCAGTCTGAACTTAGTGCATGTAATTGGAACCCTTAAAACACTCCCTCTTGAAAATGCAGTAATATACTTTAACTCTACTTTTTATCCATTCTTGACTTACATGCTCCTGAGCGTAGCATTGAATTAAATCTAATGCTGCCCCTGGCTCTCCCATGATACCAAAAAACTTATTCTCACTAGAAATAAAGTCTGGGCCGCATGGAGATCACACAGAAATAACCCTGATCTTCTACACTTCCGCCAGCTTAGAAATCTAACCAAAAAGGCAATAATAGCTAATAAAAAGAAATTCTACTTCAATCTACAACAAACTCACCTTAATAATTCAAAACTTTTCTGGTCTTCAGTCAATAGACTCCTCTCCCCAGGAAGTTCTAAAACACCTTCCCCACTTAATGCTGATCCTGATACCCCTCAACAAACTGCAGATGCTTTCAACTCTTTTTTCACTGAAACTATACAAGCTCTTGCTAATCAATTGAACGCTAATAACTCACACCCAACATGTAACCTTATAAACTCTGCCTTTAAATTCTCTCTACATCCTATCTCTACATCTTACATACACAGACTCTTTCTCAAACTAAAACCTTGTACCCCCTCTGCTGACAAGTTACCTTCACTCTTTCTACAAAAAGCTGCCAAGGCTATCGCATATCCTATTTCTATTCTCATAAATAGGACAATCAAAGAAGGTATCATCCCTGATTTATGGAAGGTCTCTCACAATATCCCACTCCATAAAGGTGGTAACTCCATTGACTACTCTAACTATAGACCTATTGCTCTCCTTTCTCCGCTGGCCAAAATAATGGAGAAATGTATACACCATCAGCTTGTACAACACCTCTCTCTCCACAACATCATAGCCAACTGTCAACATGGCTTCAGACCATATCATAGTACTATTACTGCCCTCCTTTCCTTTGTAGACACTATTAACCGGAACCGTAACAACAATCTACTCTCTTCTGCCATCTTCATTGACCTCTCCAAAGCATTCGATATGGTTAACCACTCTTTATTAATCAATACTCTTGAATCCCTATCTTTTGATATCCCTGCCATTAGATGGTTTACTTCTTATCTCACTAACAGAAAACAAGCTGTTCTCTGGAATAACCACATCTCTTCTCTTTTGCCTGTTTCTATCGGAGTTCCTCAAGGCTCTATTCTCGGCCCACTTCTCTTTTCCCTCTTCATTAATGATCTCCAAAATATAATCCCTCAAGCTACTTGCATTCAATATGCTGATGATTCTACACTCATCTGCTCTGCATCATCCACCTCAGAACTTAGATCTCATACTCAAAAAGTCTTTAATACCGTCAAAACATGGTTCTGTAGTCGATTCCTCTTACTAAATGCTAAAAAAACTAAACTCCTCCTCTTCACCCCCACATCCAGGACCCCCCCTTTAAACTTCACCATCTCCTCTAACAATGCCACTATCATCTCTCCTGACTCTACCACTAAACTGTTAGGCATTACAATTTATAATAATCTCTCTTTCAACCAACACATTAACAACTCCATAAAACTTGTCAATAGGAAAATAGGATCCTTATATCGTATTAGACCATTTCTAACACCTTCCTCTAGAACTAGGATTGCTCACTCCCATCTGCTTTCCACTCTTCTCTATGCTTCTCCCATTTTCACCAACCTTAAGAAAAACAACCTAACTAAATTGGCTACTTGCTACAATAACATTGCTCGCTTCGCTACAGGGAACCCCTACAGAACACATCACTGTCTCAACCTGAAACCATTAGGCTGGCCAGAATTTCAAAACTATCTTGCAATCCAACAACTCACTATTGCCCATAAAATTCTGTACCAACCAATGAACACCCCTATACTCTCTCAACTCATAATCCCCTATAATAATCTTAACTCTTTCCGCTCCTCTAGTAAACTATTGGCTAGTTCTATAAAATCAAATAACACTGCTGGTGACTCCCTTTTTACCAATTCAGTAGGTACAAAATGGAATTTACTTCCTAGCAACATAACAAAGATTACATCATTACCTCTTTTCAAACAAAACATTAAACTGCACTTCCAAAATCACTGGCTGTGCACCTGTAGTAAACCTGATTAACTTTCCACTGCTTATACTCTACTTCAAAACTATCTCCTACTTCCTACCTACTTACTTGCTCTCCTTTCTATAACTAATCACTTCTAATTTCCCTTATTCTTAGCTCTCTTTTCTCTTACTTCCTACCTGTATCAATATCTTACAAAGTATTTTTAACTTTATATAATGTCTTTGGACTTTAATTGTGTGTGGTAGTAATTATTTCATTTAATATCTTTATCTTACTTAGTATTTTATGTTTGTATAGGTATTTTTTGTTTTATTTTGTGGACTGTGTGAGTCAGTAATTAACTCACTTAGTAATAATAAGTAAATGTAGAGTTGTTAGTTTTTGTCTCTTCAAACTTTCTTTAAATCACAAGTATGTTTTCCTTTATTGTATTCTCTGTGGAGCTTTTCTCCCCGGGCCTCTACTGAAAATGGAAATATCTCCAGCTAGACTAGCCCGGTCAACAAATGTAAAATAAATAAAAAATAAAATAAAATTTTCATGGAGTAAATAGTAAATTGGAAATGTGTGTGTGTACACACACACACACACACACACACACACACACACACACACACACATGGGAACACTTCACAATGCATAATGCTGAAATCCTGAAAGATCGAATTTCATATGGCTGAGACTATATGATCAAATTTTCGGAATCTCGACATTGTGAACGGAGATCTGCATACAGCGCAGAATGGGAGATTTCCCTTTTCCTCACTGTAGTGCGATCATGGAGTTGGAGTGTAAGTATATATGTGTGTGTGTGTGTGTGTGTGTGTGTGTGTGTGTGTGTGTGTGTGGACATTTAGGAGGCCGAGATGTAAAGAAAGACCGCTGTTACAGCTGACTGAAAATCAACTGATCAAACATTGCCAGCTTTTTTCTTTGCAAGATTGCATAACAGTGCAGAGTGGGGAATTTGCCCTTTCCCCATTGTTGTGCTATCATGGAACTGGTATTTTTAATTAGCATTATGGTGGATGTAGGGGAATTGCCCCCTGCATGAAATGTTTAGCTTTTTTTTTCCTTTTTTTGTTTATTTGAATTTCAAACAGTTTTACTCACTAGTCAGTGTTCAATGTTTTGAGTATTTGACCAAGTATCATATGCTAACATATAAAATTGTAAAATATGTGAGAATGTTATTTATATAATAAGAATTAATTGAACTGATGGAGTATTATAAATAATTAGAAAAGACTAATTTAAATTATCATCATATAAATTATTCTGTTGATCATTAATCTTTATTTTTATTAATAGGGAAATATAAATATTTTAATTGGTTTTATACAGACTACCCATCTGGAATGCGATTAAATGTCATAACAGGTGACAGTGATATTTATCCTGTTGAGAGGTGTGATTATGCTCCAAATTCAGGAAAAAGAAAACTTTGTTGAGCACCTTTCTGATGCAAGGAAGGTACATAATGTTTTATTAAGAAGCTGCCAGCCTTGTTAAGCTCTGTTTTTTTGCTACAGGATAACAGTAGCCAGTGTTTGCCACTGCAGAAAAGTGGTGAGAAGTTAAATAGCTTTAAGAGCTGTTAGATGCTACAAAAATGTGGCATAGTAAAGTATCTAACACTTCATGATCCTACACATTTTCCCTGTAACTATTGGTACATTAAAGCAGCTGAAGCTCCACATACTGAAAACAATTATGATTGTGAATCTGTTTATAGCTCACTAGTTATGTATTCACTAGATGTGTTCTTACTAGTTGTGTGCTCGCTAGTTATTTGATAACTAGTTTTGTTCTCAGTATGTATGTCAAGATTCACCTCTTGAGCTTCACTTTGATCTTTTCTTTAAGGGAATTTCTTGATATACATCTCAAACATATAATTATTTAATATAGTATTTATATAATTATTTGGATATGATGGGCGGCCGGGGTGGTGCAGCGGTTATTGTTGCCGCCTCACAGCAAGAGGTTCTCCAGTTCGATCCTCAGCTGGGGTGCGTTCTGTGCAGAGTCTGCATTTCCTTCCTGTGGTCACGTGGGTTTCCTCCAGGTGCTCTGGTTTCCTCCCACATCCCAAAGGTATGCTGTAGGTGGATTGGATACTCTAAATTGGCCCTAGGTGTGTGTGTGCATGTGTGTGCCTTCTGTGGAAGGTTGGGCGCCAGGCTGGCAACTTGACACCATGAAACTCCACTGCCAATCATGAGCGGATAGGTGATCCGCTGTGGTGACCCTTAACCGGGAAAAGCCGAAAGAAGAAGATAATTATTTGGTTATGATCAGAAATCCTTATTACTACGTTCTATATTAATTTGATAACTTATTTGGACAGGATTAATGAAGTAGTCTGCACACTATACAAGATCTTTGGTAATGGAATCATTTTTATTAATTATAATTTGATTTTAGTTATGAAGTTTATTTTTTGCCATTAATTTCATAGTGTACCAGTTTCTTTTCATTTATCATAACAGAGAGGACACTAGCGCTTATGTATTGTCATTTACTTTAACTTTGTGCTATAATTGATTATATACTGGCCTTCCTTTATTTTTAATTTCTTTGCAGTCATATACTTCAATTATGAATGAAGAGTTTGGCTGAAATGCTATAGTTTAAAACATATTTTGGAGGAAAGCTTAGCAGGTGGCAAATTAACATTGATATAACTCTGTAATGCTTCCAAATAATAATAAAAAGTAACTGCTTTTAGACTGAATTTGTTTTACTTTCAACTATAGAAGGCTCATGAATGTACAGAGTACAAGATTATTTCTTCAGGCTCTTAAAAAACTTCAAAATTTACAGTTAAATAATCTAATTTTCAAATGTCATTTTGTGTTCTTTACGGGAACTTATATTGATTCAAATTGATTCAGTAAGATGCATTTTAATAGGTTCATAGGTAAGTACTAGTTAACTCTTCCTGCAGGCCATATTAGGCCTAGCCAGTTTCCCATTTTTGTATTCAAAATAACCTATTCTATTTAGTTATAGATTGGCCTTATCCATCCCATGGGCAATAAAAGGAAGTTATGCACTCACCATAATGTTCAGCCTATGTTGTCCTTTTTCATTCTTCCTCAGCTGTTGGGTTCAGATCTGACATGGATGCTTTTATTGCTTGTAGAATGCTGAAAGCTGTCGAGCTCTTCTCTTACCCATAATGCAATAATCCCCTACCACACCTCAGATCTTGTTTGCTGACCTTTAGTCAATATAGGGAATAATGAATGCCAGTAGTTGGAGCTCAAACAAAGATACACAGGTTCCTCTAGCATCTTCTGGGAGGGAAGTTGAAGAATGAAAATGGACAACACAGGTGGAACGTTATGATAAGTACATAACTTCTTTATCTGATGTTGTCATTTTCATTCATTCCTCAACTGACAGAGTCCCCAGCTACCTAAATCCTGGAAGGACTCTAAGGATGGACATTCCTGAGCACTACTGAACCAAAGGCTGCTCTTCCCTTAGAGACCAGATGCAATTTGTAATGAGCAATAAAGGTATGAGGGTTAGTCCAAGTTGCAGCTGCAGAAATATTACCAAGTAAGATCTAGATAAAAATACTGAAGAGATTGCCATAGACCTGGTAGAGTAAGCTTTTAGAGTTATTGGTAAATACAAACCTACATTTTGGTAAACAAATCAAATACAATTGATTAACCATTTGGCTAAGGTTACTTTGGTAACTGGTTTACCCAATTATGAATCCGAAAAAGACAGAAATAATTGATCTGATTTCCTGAAAATATTTGTCCTCTGTATGTAAAAATGTAACTGCCTGTGAAGATCCATCTGATGCAGCATATACCCTGTTTGAAAAATTTGGAAAGAAAACTGGAAAATTGATAGCTTGTGTGAAAGCTGCCAGCCCAGCTAGCTGGAATTTTGTAAATAATTCTATGTCATTTGTGAATAGTAATATGATTTGTATACTTGTCTTACAAATGTAAGAAAACTATGGGCAGGATTCACAAAGGCTTGCACAGAGTCTAAGAGTAGTGTAAGACTCCATGCAGCCTTCGCGATCCAGGAACAGCCCAAAGTCCATGTAAGAGACCAGCTAAAACGTCTCTTACATGGAGTGGGCGTGGATAAGCTAATCACCTCACTTGCAGCTGAATAGCATGCAAATGAGGTAGATTAGCGATCCAGGAGGCCCAAAGCAGCCCGTGTAAGAGCCGTTTTAGCTGCAGAAATGTACTCAGTTGACAACTGAGTATGTTTCTGCAAAAATCACAATGGAGCCATGTCAGCTCCAAATAAAGGGTGCATATGTGTCAGGCAGCATGCCAATGGCCAAATATGTGGCCATTGGCAAGGTACCCCGATGCAAATATTAAAAAAAATGTTTAAACCCAGCGCAGCCCGTTTGCACGGGGCTGCGCTGTATAAAACATAAAAATAAAGGTTATAAACCCACAAATGTGGGTTTTATGCAATACATGGGTTTACAATGCAGGGACCAGCAGACCAAAAACAACATGGCCACCGTGTAGTGGTTGCTAAGGGGGGAAGCTGAGTCTAAGACATGTAACTAAGCATTAGTAGGCAATCTGATGCAAATGAGTGTTAGGATACTGAATTCCACTGTCACATAGCAAATGAGCACATTCTGAGTAGTGTAAGAGTTACATAAGGGGGAGGAACAGAGTAGGAGATAGGTGACATCACAGGGGGGAATGACAGAAAGAAATGCAGTTCATTGGAGTTCAGTGTTACATGACAGATGTCAGACACATATCATGGAAAGAGGAGTGCCACAACATAAGCATGGGAAAGTCAAGAAATGGAAGGTGTACACTGTTGCCTACACCAAAGTTTCTTGCTGGGCGTGCATGCGCACGTGTGCGCACCATGAAGCGTGGGTAGGACAGTATGCGCGCGTGTAAGGCAGACTGAGCAGGTTGGAGCGTGTTGGCAGATGTTTAACACTGTTTGCACTGGTGTGCGCGCGTGTAGGGCAGACTGAGCATGTGGGAGCCTGTTGGCAGACTTATAACACTGTTTGCATGGGCGTGCGTGCGTTTTAACCCGAATAACACGATTGTGAACCATGTAAGCACGTGTGCGCGTGTGTAAGCCACTGTGAGCATGTTTCTGCTGGTATGCACGCTGCTCCCCCCTGAGGAAACAGAAAGGAAAAAGGAAGCAACTGAATTAGTAGGAAGCTAGCAGGGAATGCTGCTGGAGCTAGCAGGTGAAAACAATTAGAGGCAGGCAATTACACAGGCAGAATAGTAGCACAGCCCAGCACTTAAAACTCTGCAAACAGCAGTGCAGGATGTTTCTCTCAAGAGACACTGCAAGACAGGAGTAGGCTATTAGAAGTGAAAACTGAAAAAGCTGAACTCAGAGCAGAAATGTTAGGGGCTGCCATAGCTGTCATAATGAGACATAGGCGACTTGCTGAGGGTGGTGACAATGCAGATGGTGCCAGACAACCCACAGTGAGGAGACAGAGAAGAGTGTACAGGCCCAGGGTCACCTACCACGGGTTACATGAGCTGGAGATAGTAGAGCGCTATAGAGTGGACAGAGACCTCCTGCAGCAAATAGTTGAGCTGTGCAGGCCATGCCTCACATACAGAACCAACAGAGGAGAACCCATTGCAGTGGAAACCAAGGTATGTGTTGGCCTAAGAATACTAGCAACAGGTACCTTCCAGAGACCAACTGGTGATATGATGGGGATATCACAGGCATCAGCCTCCAGGGTACTGCACCAGTTCCTGGATGCCATGTCAGCACATGTCGGTGATCATGTATATTTCCCCAATGCCCGTGAGGTATTGGCCAGCAATATACGTCTCTTCCAGCAAATAGCAGAATACCCTGCGGTAGTGGGTGCAATAGACTGCACGCACATATGCATCAAAGCCCCAGCCGGTGATTGGGGTAGGGCCTACATTAACCGCAAGGGCTTCCCCTCCATCAACTGCCAGGTCGTGTGTGATGCCCAGGGCATAATAATGAATGTGTGTGCTGGCTGCCCTGGGAGCTACCATGATTCCCACATCTGGCATTTGACGCAGCTGTACCAGACATTTGCCAATGGGGACATCCCACACGGACACCTAGTGGGGGATGCAGGTTATGCACTGGAGCCGTGGCTGATGACACCCATCAGAAATGCACACACACCTGAACAGGAACGCCATAATGAGGCACATGCACAAACACGTAATGTAATAGAGCGTGTGTTTGGGCTGCTCAAGTCATGGTTCTGGTGTCTAGACACATCTGGTGGAGCCTTGCAGTACACACCAACTACATGTACCCAAATTGTCATGGTATGTGCTATTCTACATAATATGATCTTGCGAAAACAGCTGCAGCAGGACCAGCATAGGGCTGGGCCAAACAGCCCCCCACCATTGCCAAGGCCATCACAGGCAGAGTGTGACTCGGGGGAGGAACAACCTGAGCCTGCCCCAGTAGGCAGAAGGAGGCGTGCCCAGTATGCCCTGGCCTTGGCAAAGAGGCAACACATAGCACATACACTGACTCAGTAGGAACCCTGGGAATGATACCCCCTCTGACTCACTCAAATAATAACAGGGATGCCTAAAATGACATGACCTGCTCACAAACATGTACAGGGAGTGTAATATGCGCATCCGACAGAGGCAGCCCTGCAGCACCACCTGAGGCATGAATGCCATGTGTTAAGTAACGTAACACCATGTACTATATGCACACCTGAGGACTGTGACTAACATCCTACCCACACCAAGCATCATGCCACAATATGACAATGAGATGATCAATTGCAATAACTGGCTGAAGTATTGCAGTTAGTCAAAAGGGATCCAATGTGTGCCAGCCTGGGATGACATGCTGAGCATGACATGATGCTCCACCTGCTAGGACTGGCGTGCACCTATCAGTGCAGGCCATATGGATACTGGCAAAGGCTTTTGTTACCCACAGTGTGCCCTGAATAAGTAAGGCTCAAAACACAAACCTACCTCCATAGGTATCAGAAGGGATAAGAACCTAGATGTAATGCTACCCAATGCCAGAAGTCTAAACAGCAAGATGCATGCAGTCTAAACTCACCCAGTATGGAGAATGTTGATATCTGTGCTGTAACAGAAAACTGGGTCAAGGCTCACAACAGCACCCTAACACTACCAGATTACACCTCATACTGTGCTGTACAGCCTCGAAACATGGAACAAGCTACAAAAGAGGGTGACTAGCAATAATTGTCAAGGATAACCACACCCCCATGTTGGTACCACAACAAGAAGCAGCATGGACTAGCCATGGTCAAGTAACAGTGGCTAAAACTGCCTCCCAGTTTATAGCCTGCTACAGACTACCATCACAACACCAGGAACTGCACCTGGCCTATGTTGGAATACATGAATATATCAAGTCCTCCAAACCACATTATATTGGGTGACTGAAAATACCCAGACATAGACTGGGAGCATTATACTAGCTCCAACACTGTAGGACAAAAGTTCATAGAATCCATAAACCAAAATGCCCAGGAACAACGTACCACTCCCACAAGAGGGTAAGCATACTGGATGTGATAATCAGCAACATGGGTACTGGATGGCAAGATGAGAAGTGTATTGCTCACTGGTAAGACCAGACCATAGAGTAATCACACTGGATATACACATCCTGACCACAGTCCCTGGCCAGAAAACCACAGTGAAAAACATGTGTAAAGCAAAAGTTGCACTCCTCCAAACTGATGTTGAATACATTAAAGGCCCTGTGCAGGTGCAAAATATGGGCCACACCTCAGAACCTGTTATACAGGCATTCCATGAACACTGCCAGGAATGCTTGGATTATGCAATCCTAAATTAAAACAAGACACAATGCCATACACACAGGCATCTGGCATGGTGGACACCAGCCATTACCAAACCATGCAAGAGAATGAGGAAGCTACTACATGATAGAGCAAACATAAAAAAAGAAGTAATCACTGATCAGTAGTATGGCAATAAAATATGTCCACACATACAATCCACTAAGTCCAGCTGCAACAAGTTGAATCTGTGAATCTTGAGGCAATGTTACACCTGCCCCAAGTACACAGACAACCCTCAACTCCCCCCATGAAATACAAATATATGTGAGAGATGCAACCATTTATCCAAACTGGAGGCTGAGCTCCCTCAACTCAGTACTCCCAAAACTAATCAGGAGAAGAAGGTAACCACACACACTACAAACCCAGTCCCACATAGACCTATGACAACTGCAAACCAAAGACATAAACAGAAAAAACATTCCCGGAGGCCCGAATTACAAACACACCACACCAACAGAGGCCTCCAAAGCAGACACCCAATCAAACAACCTCCAAACATAGCACATACAACACATAGTACACAAAGCTGGTGTGCCAAACAGTCACAGGCCAGAAGGAGAAACAACATGCCTGATACAGTTGTAATAGGTGACTCCATAGCGAGACACGCTGCTGTCCCGCACACCAGACTGAACAAGGGAAAGGGTACAGTAAGCTGCCTGTAGGCTGCTACAATACGCCACATAACACAAGTATGCAGGTCACCCCAAAGCAAGTAGAAATATGATGCAGTCATAGTCCATGCTGGTGTGAATGTGACCATTCGCAGCATCCTACCCTCACCAAGAATGATGCCACAGTACAAACACAGAATGATCAGTTATAACAAGTAGCACAATTACTGGTGTCATTCCAAGGGGATCCAATGTCTGTCTGCTTGGGATGTCATGCTTGACAAGCCACGCAGCTGTTCCAGGGATGGCTTGCACCTGTTACCCCTGGGCGTCTGGATATTGGATAAGGCTTTTTCCACCTCCATAGAGCTTTTCGTAGGCAAGGCTGAAAAGACTAACCCACCACCCTAGAAAACATAAGTGGAAAGAAACATAAGGGTAATGCTGACCAATGCCAGATGTGTAAACCTCAATATGCATGCTCCCGAGGCCCTCCCCAGTATGGAGAACATCGATGTCTGTGCAGTGACAGAAACCTGCTGCAAGCCTCCTGACAGCACACCAGCACTACCAGGTTATACCACATATCATGCGTTATGGCCCCAAAACCTGGAACAAAACATAAAAGGAGGATGAGTATCCATATTCAGCACAGACACCCATACGTCCAGGTAACTGACAATGCACAAGGCATTGGAGTCCACCCATGTGCAACTAACCATAGGCAAGACTGCCGTACAGTCTGTAGCATGCTACAGACCACACTCTCACACACAGGAACCCCACCCAGCCGTCCTGAAGACACTGGACAGTATGAATGTCCCACCAAATACCAAACAAGGTACTCACAAATTACCACATAGGTGGTAAACCATTATGTATGGAAGGAGTAATCAGGTACCTAGGGACACAAGTGGACAGTAACCTGTTATGTGACACTCACATTGCCAATGTGGCTAGGAAGACTGTCTATATTGGACACCGTATCATGAAAGGATTCACATCTATGTCAACAGAGGTCATTGTGCCCCTATACTGTTCTCTTATCAGACCCATAATCTAGTACAATGCCTCATTTGGGATGTACCTTACCTGACACCTGCAGCAGTTAGAAAGACCTCAAAGGTACCTCACCAAGTGGATAAAGGGTCTCAAATATATGTCATATGCTGCCTGGCTGTAGACACCCCAGCTGAATGCAGTCACATACTGCCTACACAGAGGCATTCTATGTCTGTTGTACAAGGCCATGTCCAACACAGGAGTAATGGACATGCTCCACCCCAGAAAACTCAAAGCCATCGGAGCTGTGAGAGTGAGAGATGTCAACCTCAACACATAATGAAATAGGATGTGATGGAGGGACAGATACATAACCCAGAGGCTCACCACACCCTGGAACAGAATCCCACTCCATGTTAGGCAGAGCCCCTCACTGATACTCTTCAACAGGAATCTTGCCAAGTGGATGGATGATCGTAGATTTACACTGGGGGTCTTCACTGTGTCACGTCCAGACAGAGGCACAGCAAAGCAAATCATAAATTGCTATAATATTCACATAGCAAGGGGTGGCGAAAGCCACACACACTCTGGCTAGGCTTACAAATGCCCTAGGGCGGATAGCCTAGTATGAACCTATGAACCTATGAAGATACAAATTGTACAGGACACTAAGGATAATCCCAAGGCTTCCTCAACTGATGGTAGGAACCATGTTGGGAATTCACAGATATGCTCTGAATCACACAAATATTATAAACAATATACCAAACACACACACATATTGCCAACATACATCCTGACAGGTGCAGTGCAACCCCCCGCCCAGAATGCAAAATATCTATCCCAGCAGACTGCTGGCCCCCTGACATTGCAGATGCTGAGGTAACAGCCAGCATCTACAAAGCAAAACACACAGCAGCAATGGTATGAGATGGTGTCCTGGGCTGAGTCCAACATGGACACCAAGAAGAATGGAATGCCAAATCACACTACTGCTCAATGTCAGCCTTACCACAGGATATGTACCCAAAGAACAGTGTACAACAACAGTGGTCATTCTCAACAAAGGTGTTGCCTGAATGGATACTGAAAACGACCACCCCAGAATCCTGAGAAACTTGGTCTGCACAGCTATGGAAATAATCAGCATGTACCGCAGACATAAAGATACTGGGGACCTACTGACACTGGAGCCTACCCAGTGTGGCTTTCTTAAGTGCAGATCCTGCCCCTAAACATGTTTGACTCATTTGAAACAGTCATTATGGTCATTGATGAGGGCAATGTGGTCCACACAGCGTAGCTGGACCTTGCAAAGGCCCCCATACAATACCCTATGTGTTCATTATAGATATGCTTACCAGCTTAAATATAAACCCCTATGTCAGTAGAGGGGTTGCAAACCAGACCAAGGACAGAACTGACATGGTCAGACATGCTGCAGCCATGTCAGACTACAAACCAGATATAACTGGCATCCCACAAGGCTTGGTCCTGGGACCCCCCTCGTTTGGTATATATGTCCCATAGGTACAGGCCAACATGGAAGGACTGTGTCTGAACATGTTTGCAGAGGACTACAAACTGCCCACCATATCTGACCCTCCAGCTGACACAAGCATCCCACAAAAGGGCCACATAGGAACACACAACTGGTGCCATAGCCATGTCAGCAAGCTAATTGCAGAAAAGTGTATAGTCAACCCCCATGGATATACAGTAAGTGCCCACCAATTACCACATAGGTGTTAACCCATTACATACTTAACGTAATGAGAGACCTGGGGACACAAGGTGATAGATATCCTGCATTGGACAAACATGTGGCTATAATGTTTACAGAAACATACCATATACCCACCTAATCATGAAGGTTGTCAGATCTAGATAAGGGGGGGGGGTCATTGTGGCTCTGCAGTCATCCTTCATCAGCGTTACAATTGACTACAATAGCCCCTGTGGGATGTACCTCAGCAGACACCTCCATCAACTGTAAAGTCCCCAACAGTACCTCACCAGGAGTATCAAAGAGCTTGAACAGATGCCATGTGTTGCCTGATTAAACAAACTGCAGCTACACATACTGCCATACTGCCCACCCAGAGGCAAGCTGTGCCTGATGTATAAAGCCATGTCCAAGCTGGAATCAATAAACATGCTGCACCTTGTACAATCTGAATGGCAGTGAGCTATGCACATGAGAGACCCAAACCCCAGCACTGACATACATAGGACAAGCTGTACTGCATGATCCATAACACAGAAGCCAGCCCCACTCATGAGTAAACTCCCAGTACAGGTTATCCATAGAGTCACTCATCTATTCTCCTCAAGAGGAATCTTTATGAGTGGATGGGAGATGGTAGGTTCACCCTGTTATGTCACAGGTAGACGGAGCCACAGTATACTAACCAAACTCCACTTACAATGTGTGTCAAAGGACAAACACACTCTCCGACTAGCATTAGAAATGGCCTAAGGCACATCGCTAGTGTTTGCAAATGTTGTGGAATACACTACCAATGTTGGACAAGCCTGGTTTAAGTAGTTCATATCTGAACATAATGCAACATGGTCAGATGTGCACAACTGGCCCCTAACCAGGCTGTTGTGCTCACTATGGAACTGTAAAGCAGTGATAGGACTAAAGCCCAGGATACTGTCCACCACAGTGAAAGTACTGAACCAGTACACTATACGGTACTACAGTGTTAGGTCAGTATGAAAGGATGTTGACAACTGTATGCAAAGTATCCCATGCAAACCCTGCCGGCACAGTATAATCCCTGTTGTGTTCACACACAAAGCAGTTGGACAGTAACTACACAACATGACACAACACACAACCATAAACGGGAGATATTTGTTGAAGTTCCCACTCATCCACAAATGTGGTGGGCTGCAGAGTTCAACATATGGAAAGCTCACACTGGGCATGCTCGCACACTTTGATAAATGAGACATATGTCAGACAACATGCCATGGAAAGGCTGAACTGGGCATGCTCACACACTTAGGCCAAATCTCAGTTTAGCAGTTGGCCACACATATCTGGTATTTGTACGTGTTATTCCATGAACCAACCACATTACAGCAATCTGCCCAGTGCACACAGTTAAATGAATACAGAGACATACGTGATATAGTGGATCCCTCCCATATGCAAACATCTTCCACAGATACACAAGATGTTCATACAAACAGGGAATGCTATGGCAATAAAGACCTGCAAACAGTCTATCAGCAACAAATAATGTGCATCTGACAATTAAACATATGGATGTAGAGGTCAACACTAGGCTGTTTGCCCTAGGGAATGACAGCTTAGCCATAGTGTGCTTGGCGTCTGCCTCCCCAGTACAGTAGGCTACTGTGCCACTGTAAAGTCGGTCACATGAGGCACCATGTGAGGCTAGTGTGCTGTGCCTCTGTCAAGCAGGGACACAGTGGAGATCCCAGGGTTTAAATTTGCTAAGCCACAGCCATGTTGTTGGTGTGTCCTGGAAGAGGGTTGCTGAGGACCTCTAACAGTAAGTGGGCGTCAATAACAGACTGAGGGGAGCCTTATCTGCATTGTCTGGACAATTTCACTGTCAACACTGTGTCGTGATGATTATGAGGGATTGAAGTGTTGTGCTGGTACTGTTCAGAGATGTCCTCCCTCTGTGGGCTATTGCTCTGCAATGTATTAGCTCACTCTGTCTGTTGGACAGCTCATATATGGCTGGTGTACATCTGACAGGTGTCCTGTTGTGGAGCAGTCATGGGTATATTTGGGATAGCATGATCAATGCAAACCTTCCACATGCTCATAGAATGCAATTGTCAAGGATTATGCAGAGTGGCCTGTATACTCCCCCAGCATGGGTCCTTTGAAGTCTACAACCACAGTCTTCACAAGTGTAAAGTCTGCTTTTGATAAATACAGTTTGTTTGCAGTGACAACCTTGCCTGGGGGTGGGGATGGGATATGGATGGCCAGGGAAAGGTGGGTATAGTCAGATATCAACAATGGTGGTCTACCTCTGGTGTGGAACAGTGAGTACCCATGTTGTAGATGGTCAGGTGCAATATATATTCCCCCTTATGGCTGTGGTGAGTGGTTCTGCCATAGCACATGGACTCACAAATTGTAGTGGCTGTAGGGTAATGTTGTAGAGGCCTGAGTAGTTCCCACACACAATATGCCTGTACCTGACGTTAACAACTGGGATGGTGTATGTGAACACCTGCATATCTTGGCACTGTTCCCAGGGAAGCAAAGTGTGTGTCCTGGATGTGGGAGGGGTGGTCAGGACTGATTGTGTTGTGTGTTACAGGTCCTGTGGTCATGAAGCATGGTATAAAACATAACCTGCCAGTGTGATGTGCATATCTGACCCAGACGTAGGTGGCTGCAAATGCATATATATGCTATCCCCCACCTGACAGGTAGTACTAGATGTACATACCTCTGTAGAAATAATGATGTCAGCACCCTATAAATACTGCAGGTGCAGAACAGATGCCCAGTAATTCGGATAGTGCACTCTGCTAATGCGTCTCCCTCAAGTGTCATAACATAGTTAGGTAGGGGTTTGAATCCTGCAAATGCTCAGTGGGTGTGTGTGGGTGAGTGGGGTTGGTGTGTGTGCAAGTCTGTGTGAGGGAAATGTCCCTTTTGGCAACTGGGAAAACACACTACAGGATGCGCATTCCCCTTTCTAAACACTGATGATGTCAGCACCCTATAAGTACAGCAGGAGAAGGGAAACCTCCCAGTAATGCGAATAGCGCACTCTGCTAATACGTTCATCTCGAGTGTCATAACATAGATAGGTAGGGGTTTGAATCCTGCTCAGTGTGTGTGGAAGGGGTTAGTCTGTGTGCAAGTCTGTATGAAAGAAATATCCGTTTTGGCAACTAGGAGAACACACTACAGGATGCACATTCCCCTTTCTAAACACTGATGATGTCAGCACCCTATAAGTACAGCAGGAGAAGCGAACCTTCCCAGTAATGCGAATAGCGCGCTCTGCTAATGCGTCCGTCTTGAGTGTCATAACATAGTTGGGTAGGGGTTTGAATCCTGCTCAGTGTGTGTGGAGGGGGTTAGTGTGTGTGCAAGTCTGTATGAAAGAAATATCCCTTTTGGCAACTAGGAGAACACACTACAGGATGCACATTCCCCTTTCACACTGATGATGTCAGCACCCTATAAGTACAGCAGGAGAAGGGAAACCTCCCAGTAATGCGAATAGCGCGCTCTGCTAATGCGTCCGTCTTGAGTGTCATAACATAGTTAGGTAGGGGTTTGAATCCTGCAAATGCTCAGTGTGTGTGGAGGGGGTTAGTGTGTGTGCAAGTCTGTATTAAAGAAATGTCCCTTTTGGCAACTAGGAGAACAAACTACAGGATGCACATTCCCCTTTCTAAACACTGATGATGTCAGCACCCTATAAGTAAAGCAGGAGAAGGGAAACCTTCCAGTAATGTGAATAGTGTGCTCTGCTAATGCGTTCATCTCGAGTGTCATAACATAGTTAGGTAGGGGTTTGAATCCTGCAAATAGCAGGTGTGTGTGGGAGAGGGTAAAAGTAGTGTGTGTGCAATTACATGGGTGAGAGAACTGACCCTTCTGCCAACCAGTACAACACACCAGCTGCTGCATATTCCAATCTCTACACAGAGATGATGTCAGCACCCTACAAGTACAGCGGAAGAGGGCAAATCTCCCAGTAATGCAAATAGCATGCTCTGCTACTGTGTCTCTCACTACTGTCATAGTACAGTTAGTTATGGCATTGGATTCCAGACATGCCACGTGTGTTTTTGTCACACAGAATGCCCATGTGTGTGGGTTGTTGTTCACAATAATGCATGACATCGATTAAACCAGTAATGGCAATGGACACATATGATGTATGTTTGTGCCAAATACACATATGTACCTGTGACCTTCAATAGTTACCATGTCTGACACCTGCCACATGTGAATACATGGTATTTGCACTGGATAACATTATGACTGTGGTCTTCTGTGCGGGTGCTGCATGTGGTATGTGTATATACAGTGTGATATGTAGATGGTATCAACCTAGCAGCGAGGGATACACATCTGGTCTGGGGCATATAGTCTACATGTTGTTGATGAACAGGTGCTGCATGTTTTCACCTGTTGTGGGAGTGGTAACAAGTTGTTCCATAAGAATGCAGTGACTACATGCTAGGAACCTTTCAGCTAGGGTGTTCTAGCTACAGTAATTCATCAGCATTCAGTGTCGTCAGCATTCCTGGTGAGGGTATGATGCCAACCAAGGTCAGGGTCATACCAGCCTGTGCCACATGCTCAGAGAGCCCTTCCATGTTCCCTATCATGTAGTCCAGGGAGGTACATCACAGGTCAGCCATAGTGGCATAGACAATGACTGAGTCATATGTGTCCATGCCTCTGTCTGACCTGTATGCTTGTGTTATGTGGTGGACCATAGTGCCCCACGGACATATCACTGTGAACTTCACCTTGTCCAGCCTGGTGAGCGTGATCTCACTGTACCGGACAATAAAGGTACCTAACACAACTGTAGCAGGTGTGTTGTCTAGCCGTACAGGCTGTGACTGTTTGGCACACAGGATTTGTGTGCTATGTGTTATGCGTGATGTGTTCTGGCATAACGTATGCCTGTATGTCAGCTGCAGAGGTGTCTGCCGCTCAGGCAGGATGCTATTCTTAGGCTCCATGAATGGCCCAGTGTGTTCACGTGCATGTATTGCTGTCAGTGTAGGTCTACATCAGACTGGTATTGTAGTCACTGTAGTATTTCATGCCACCTGACAGGTTATGCCAGTACTGGGTTCAGAGTGCTTAGTCCCCAGTTTGGCTATGTGGTTCCATCTCATACATGTGTTGTACGTCCATGTGTAGGGGAGAGGGTTGACTGTGTACATGTGGCAGCTGTGACATTGCCACATGACCCACATATTCCACAACTGTACCGTAGAGGTGACTGACAACTGACCTTTGCACATGCTACCATAGTATTGGGATTGCCATGGTGATTAACAGCACATAGGGCCAATGGGGAACAAGGTACATAGGTTCATAGGTTCATACTAGGCTATCTGCCCTAGGGCATTTATAAACCTAGCCAGAATGTGTTTGGCTGTCGCCATCCATTGTAAATTTATCTTGCTATGCCCTTTTTCGAGGTTAGTATACTGTGCCTCTGTCTAACAGTGACACAGAAGTGATACCCGGGGTAAACCTACGATGTCCCATCCACTCATCAAGATTCCTCTTGAAGAGAGTCAGTGAGGGACTCTGCCTAACCTGGACTGGGATTTTATTCCAGAGTGAAGGGAGCCTCTGGGTTATGAATCTGTCCCTCCAGCATGTCCTATTTAATTCAGTGCTGAGGTTCACGTCTCTCGAGCATGTAGCTCAATGGGATTTGGATATTCTGAGGTGCAGCATGCCCATTAATTCCGGGTTGGACATGGCTTTATACCTCAGGCACAGATCGCCTCTGAACAGGCAGTATGCCACTGAGTAGAGCTGGAGTTTCTTTAACCGGTCAGCATATGGCATCTGTTTGAGCCCTTTGATCCTCTTGGTGAGGTACTTTTGGGGTCTTTCCAGTTGCTGCAGGTGTCTGGTAAGGTACATCCCAACAGGGGCATTGTACTCAATTATGGGCCTGATGAGGGATGAGTAAAGAGGCACGATGTCCTCCCCTGATTTAGATGTGAATCCCTTCATGATGAGGTGGGCTATATAAAATGTTTTTCTAACCACTTTGGCCACGTGGTTGTCAAATGAGAGATTGTTATCAACTTGGGTCCCCAGGTTCCTAATTACTTCTTCTGTACTTAATGGGTTACCACCTATGTGGTACTTTATGGGCACTTTGTTTTTGCCAAAGGGGATGACTATACACTTTTTGGCATTCAGCTTGAGGCCATGGCTCTGGCACAAGTTGTCTGTTTCTATGAGGCCCTTTTGGAGGATGCTTGTGTCGGCTGGAGAGTCGATTATGGTGGCCAGTTTGCAGTCATCTGCGAATTTGGTCAGCCACAGTCCTTCCGTGTTGGCCTGTACCTCCGATAAATATATACCGAACAAGAGAGGTCCCAGGACTGAGCCTTGTGGGACACCACTTGTAACTGGTTTGGAGTCTGGCATGGCTCCAGCAATTCTAACCATGTGGGTTCTGTCCTTGAGCGAGTGTGCAATCCATCTAGTGACATAGGGGTTTATATTTAAGCTGGTGAGCTTCTCTAGAATGCCCGAGTGGGGTATTGTATCAAAGGCTTTTGTGAGGTCCAGGTAGGCTGTGTGGACCACCTTCCCCTCGTCAATGGCCTTGGTGACTGTTTAAAAGAAATCAACCAGGTTTGAGAGGCAGGATCTGCCCTTAACAAAGCCAAACTGGGTATGATCCAGTGTCTGTAGGTCCCCAATATCTTTATTTATGAGGACCTTGATGATCCTTTCCATAGCTTTGCAGACCAAGCTAGTCAGGCTTATGGAGCAATAGTGTCCAGGATCTGTTGAGGCACCACCTTTCTGTAGAGGGACCACTGTTGCTGTACGCCACTCTTTGGCCACATATCCTGTAGTAAGGCTGGGATTGAACAGTACTTTTATGTTTGGGTGTAGCTCTTCTTGGAGTTCATGTAGGACACAGCCCAGGACACTGTCTGGTCCCACTGATGCAGTGTGTATTGCTTTGGAGAGGGCGGCTCTTACCTGAGCATCTGAGATGTCAGGGGGGCAGCACTCTGCTGGGATAAATATTTGCCCTTTCGGTGTGGAGTGGGGGGGAGAAGTTTGCGCTGAACCTGTCAGCTAGGATGTTGGCAATGTCTGTGGGTTTGGTGTTTCTATTGACATTTTGGACTACCTCTGAGCATATCTGGGAATTACCACCCAGGTTCCTAACATAACTAAAGAAAGCCTTGTGATGATGCTTAGTGTCCTGTGCAATTTTCTCGAAGGTGGCCTTAGACTATCTTATGAGTGCCCGTAGTTTTTGCTAATACTGATCAGTGATGCCTTCCCTTTTCGGGATTTTGCTGTATCATTTAGTAGCTTCCTCCTTCTATTGTATAGTTTGTTTATGGCTGGGGTCCACCAGACAGGACGTCTGCCTTTGGAGGATTGGGTCTTGGTTTTATTCGGGATCGCATGATCCATGCATTCCTGAAGGTGTCCATAGAATGCATTTATAGAGGAATCTGTGGTCTGGTCCGTATTTTCCACAGGCCCAGGGGCTTTGAAGGTTTCCACCTCAGTTTTGAGGAGTGTGAATTTGCTTTAGAGAAGTTGTTCATTGTGGTTTTCTGGGCAAGGGGTGGGGTCGGGATGTGAATATCCAGTGAGATTAGTTTATGGTCTTATCTTACCAGTGAGGGATACACTTCTGGTCTCGAGCATAGAGTCCCCATGTTGGTGATGATCAGGTCCA
The DNA here is from genome assembly GCF_019279795.1 of Protopterus annectens. Lineage (NCBI taxonomy): Eukaryota > Metazoa > Chordata > Ceratodontiformes > Protopteridae > Protopterus > Protopterus annectens. The sequence continues at coordinate 752,555,600 of NC_056739.1, read as the reverse complement.
GTATGTTTTCCTTTCTTGTGGAAGTGATAACAAGTTGTTCCATAGCATTTGAGTTCATATATTCTAGGAATCTTTGAGCTAGGGTGTTGGAGCTAGAGTCATGCTCCCAGTCTATGTTTGGGTAGTTGAAGTCGCCCAATATAATGGTGTTTGGAGAGACCTTCATATTTTCCACTGTTCTTAGGAAGGCCGAGTGTGGTTCTTGGGTTTGGGAGGTTGGTCTGTAGCAGGCTATAACCTGGAAGGCAGTTTTACCCATTGTTAGTTGCACATGGATAGCCTCTGATGCTTGGTGCTTTGCCACCAACCTGGAGGTGTGGGTATCTTTGATGAATATCAATACTCCCCCTCCTTTTGTGGTCCGGTCCAAGTTTTGGGGCTGAAAAGCATGGTATGAGGTATAACCTGGTAGTGCTGGGGTGCTCTCAGTAGCCCTGAACCAGGTATCTGTTACTGCACAGATATCGATGTTCTCCATGCTAAGGAGAGTTTCGAGTGCATGCATCTTGAGGTTTAGACTTCTGGCGTTGAGTAGCATTACTCTTAGTTTCTTATCCCTTGTGATACCTATGAAGGTGGGTGTGTCATTTGAGCCTTGCCTAACAAAGGCACTATGGGGGTAGCAAGAGCCATTGCCAATATCCAAAAGCCCAGGGGTGACAGGTGCAAGCCGTCCCTAGCGAAGCAGGTGGTTCAACAGAAGATGAGTATGTGAGGGTGTAGTGCCTGTGATTAGTCAGCAGTGGCATATATGACTGCTCACGTGGACAAATGCCAGGTAAGTCATATGCAATGTGTCCCAGGCAACGTACATGTGAACAGGACAAACAGTGGCGTTCTGTCAAGTGAGACATGGACATACATATAGTAAGCTATGCAGATGTCACTAGGAGTCCACAGAAGCTCTATAACTATGCATTGCAGGTGGGATCAGTATTCCAGGGTAATTGCAAGCAAACATGCATGCAAACAAAGCTACAATAAGCAGGGCTGCATGTAGTCCATTGTACAACAAACAAGCTGTACCACTTCCAGTAGGTAACACTGCAAATATGCAGGCACTATGCACATGTACATGGAAATACACAGGTCAGATGGCTAGGGTTCAGTCTCAGCGCACACAAGTGTACAGACCATGTACCGTCAGGATGTACAATAACTGGATGGAAACCCATGTGCTCATACCTGCAGTAATACACATGTCAAATAACAGACACTGAGCCTTCACTCAGTGGTTCCATACTTAGTAGGATGTATGCTACCTGGCCTGCCACCACAGTATCCCTGACATGTATGGGGACTCTCCCTCCTGTGACAGTTAGTTTTGTGTGTTGGGGGTGTCTAGCATGGTATGAGATGTGAGCTTGCAGTGCTAGGGTGCTCCTGTGTGTCCTGTACTAGTCGTGTAGTACTGCACACATATCAACATCCTCAAACATCCGCATTGCAGAGTCCAGTGTGGGCAACATGCCACTTGCAGTTTACATGTCCATCATTGCGTATTAATACTTTCATTACCTTATCCCCTGTGCTACCTATGCATGTAGCCTTCTGTTGACATCCTTACCACCAGTATGCCAACATGTGCAGATGATACACTATGGTACTTACCATGGGTGTAGACAACAGTACATGACAATCATACCCTTACTGCATCAGGCATGCTGTGATATACCCACAATTATTTCAGCACACAGTACTGTTAACAACATGATACTATTACTACACGTCTATGTAGTCACCCTGTGCATCAGCAACATGTTAACCTGTACCTGCACCGATGTTACAGATTGCAGGAGGTGGCACAGTTTCATCATATGCACAGGGTGTGAACTTGGTATGCCTGAGTCAGCCACTGATACCACCAATTGACATGTATGTGTATGTGTGTTGGTGAGAGACAGCAGTACAAGGTGGGGCAATGTTGATGCAGTGTGTGCATGTATGCGGTAGCCCTAGGTGTTGTCAATTCGCATGTGTATATGGATGCACACAGTTCCACCTCATGGCTGCCATATACTGGTGTTTGTGGACAGCCACAGACTGTACCTGCCAGGTCATACAGATCAGTGTCTCTGGCCACGGACACGGTACCTGTGCCTTGCAGGGGTGCTACGGACCGTTTCCGGTACCAACCCAGACTGGGTACTGTCATCAGAAGCAGGTGTTTGTTGACTGGACACAGATCCCTGTCGGGCCTGGCTAGAGCACGTGCACGTGGTCTCCTGGAGCGGTCTGATGACAGCACAGACCCAGCATTGCTGGGGCTGCTGCTGGCACTATGAGGGTGGCCACGGCCCTGTTGTCATCCGCGACGACTGCCAGCTGCTGCTGTTGCTGGCATACGCCCACATTGACGCCTCAACCGTCCACCATCGCCCTGGCTCATGGACATGTAGTTGTGGAACCGGTTTAATATGTCCCCACAACGTCTGTCTATGACATCGGTGAAATTACGGATGGCAGTTGCAATGTCACGCATACTGTCAGTCATGGCTGTGCGACATGCTGTCAGCTCCCTCAGACCCTGTCTGGTGTACCGTTCCATATGTGACTGTGCCTGCATGACAGCCCGAAACATAGCTGAGGTTGTAAGACCTCTGTGGGCACGTCTGACAGGGGCAGTATGCCCACGCATGCTCCCACGAGAACCCCTGGACATCTGTCTGTGTGGTACCATCTCAGGGCCATGCCCATGGCTGTTGTGTGGGGAGGCATGTGCCACAGATACCACATTACCCTGGTCAATGCCCACTGTATGCTGTCCATCACCTAGGGACAGTGGTGACAAAGGATGTATTGGCAGGATAACTGTGTGCATTGATGGGGTTGACAGCTGTGTACTGTCAATCGGCTGACCAATGATTGACCCTGGCATACCTTCCTGTGCCATTACACAGATGTCATCATTATCAGTACCCATGGCACCTGCTCCAGATTCCCTGCTGCATGACACCAGAGCAGCACCAGCACCTGTGGGAGGGAAACAGGAAACACAGTTTACAATGTCTACACAATATTACCAGTGATGCACACATCCACACATGCACAGGTGCACACATGCACACATGCACACATGCACACATGTGCACATGCACAGGTGCACACATGCACAGGTGCACACATGCACACATGCACACATGCACAGGTGCACACATGCGCATGTGCACGCATGCACACATGCGCACGTGCACACATGCACACATGCACACGTGCACACATGCAGACTTGCACACATGCACAACAGGTGCACACATGCACAGGTGCACACATGCACACATGCACACATGCACACAGTTGTACACTACTCAGTATGCGAGATATCAACACACAGACACAGACACACCTGCATGCATACACAGAGCACTACTAAGTGAGCCTAATATTACTATTACTATCAAGACTATTAAAGGTTGTTAATACACACTTACCAGCATGGATAGGCTGCATTGCTGTTACACCGGAGGGACCTGCAGAAGTGAGGAAACTAATGTCAGTGGGCACGACTGTGCCATTGTTACTGAGTATGATACAGGTCAGTAGTACAACAGTCACCTTTCACAGGTCAGCTGCTGATATTGAGGATATCACACTTGCACATTAAATACTATGATGACAGCTACAAACCAAGGACACACCTCACACATGCATTAACTACCAGTGTGCACAACAGTCAACTATACATATTGCATTTTACCTGCACACTCATAGTCTTGCTGCTGCATGGCTCCAGCCTCCATCATAATGCATGTCTGCTGCTGTTGTTGTTGTTGGCGTACTGGAGCCACTACACTCATGAGTAGTCCCTCCAGTCTGGTGAGTGGGGGATGTGTAGCCACCCCACCACCTGTGGTGACCTGTTGCCTGTGGATATCCGACGCACGCTGACGGACATTTCTGATTAAATCACTGCAGTGATGTCGTACCTGCTCATATGCCCTATTATGCGTGCCTATGTCATTTACCCGACGGACCAGGTCTTGCCACAGTGCAGCCCTCTCCTGCTAATTCTGGCTGGTGCGGGAAAAGAGTATTGCATAATCCCGCACCAGGCTCTGGTGTAGCTCCTCATCCTCAGCTGTGGAGTAAGCTGGATTTCGCGTGTGAGCCATGTTCCTGAAAAAGGAAATAACCTGATATCAGCAATATATGTCAGCAGAATTTGGCACACATACTACACATGCTACTCGACTGTTATGATATGACATATCTCACATATATAGCATCTGTCTGTCTATTGGTGGATACACATGTAAATGGCCAGGTATCAGTGCTCAGCCAGCAACTGTGCAACAGTACCTGGCACACTCCATATGACATACTACCAAACCCCAGCAGTCAGAACACTGATTCAGGCCCAGAGCACCTCCTCACTCTGGGGGTTTGTATCTAGGTACTGTATGGGCTACATCATTAACTACTGTGAGCTGACCACAAACTAATTGCCCTGCATATACATATCCCACCTCCACCACCAGCACAAATGACTATAGTGAATAACATTGCAAATGTAAACTTTACACTTTGTAACAGTGACATGGTATCCTTTCCGCCCACTGGGCCAGTGGAAGACACAACCCACAATGCTGACCCCTTCACAAATGCTTTCTACGGACATCTCCAAGAATGCATGGATCATGCAGTCCCATATATGGCCAAGACACTCTCCACAAAGGGACAGCATCCTGTCTGGTGGACCCCAGCCATAGACAGATTGTATTACAAAAGATGGAAGCTACTGCAAGACAGAGCATAATTCCATAAAGGGAAGGCATGTCTGAGCAGCACTAGTAAGGATCTATTTTCCCTCATACAAACATCCATGGGCAACTTTGAGAGGGAAATCAAGAGGGACACTACAGATAACCACAAGGCCTTCTTCAGTTATGTTAGCAACCTGGTCAGAATCCCTCCACTATGCTCATAGTTAGTATACAACAACAAATAATTCACTGAAACCACAGATATTGACAACATTGTGGCAGACAGGTTCAGTGCAGGTTTCAACCCTCCCTCTCCCCCAAAATAAGACATAGTTATCCCAGCTGACTGTAACCTCCCTGTCATCACAGATGTCCAGGTGAGAGCCGCCCTCAAGAAAGCAGAATACACAACATGAATGGGGCCTGATGGTATCCCCGGTTGCATGCTACATGAACTCTGACAGGAGCTAAACACACATATAGATGTGCTATGTAACACTAGCCTGACTACAGGATATGTACCTGTACACTGGTGCACAGCAGCAGTGGTTCCACTCCACGAAGGAGGCACCTCAACATACCAATACAATACAACACAATACAATACATTACAATACAATACTATACAATATGCTATTGCCCCTGGGACTACAGCAGCATACTGTTCTGCTACCCTGACCATTGTGACACATGAGGTGTGATGGTACCTGCTGCTGTCAGACAGTTACACAGGGTGACTCATATGGCATATTACCTATCTGACTAACATTCAGCAGGGGTATGTGTGACATGTACTCATGGGGAGTCTTGCTTCTTAACACTGTGTGGTTTATTGCAGGGTATGTCTTATCTGTGGGTAGGAACCTTTAACTCCACATGTGCTCTCTATTGCAGTAGCACAGATGACACACAGCAGTCATTTAGGTTGTGGATGGTGTGAGGTGTTACTATGGTTGTTGGACATCTGTCATGGGTGTGACTTAAGTATGTAAACCCAGGAGTGGTAACCTCTATGTGGGTAGTATGTGTGTACTCTATGGTGTTGTCAGTCACTGTGCATTGGTAATATGTTTGAGTGCATAGTCACAGTGTTGTACATGTCACTGTGTCCTTCTCCATATCTGTAGCTGTCATGTGAGGTACATACCATGGCAGCCATTATGTGGTGTGGAGGGGTACACTGACCTACATGCCCATAGCTGACACACCATGTCTGCTGACACATACCATGTGCAGGTATTCCAGGAATAGTGTGCCACTGTGAATATCACTGGGGGGACTATTGTACACATTTATGACCCTGTTCACCCCTGACACATGCAGTGGTGGGCAGCCAATCACATATCTGGTGGTTACTGGTGTAGGTGATTTGAAATGGTGTATGGTACTCCAGTTTTGACATTGGTGTTCACTCCATGCCTTTGTCACCAGACACCTGTTGCAATACATCTGTACACATGTGCCTCACTCAGAATATATATACATCTCTGTCTCTCTCTCTCTCTCTATATATATATATATATATGTATATAGATATATCTATATGTATATATATATATATATATATATATATATATATATATGTATGTATACATATACACACATATATATATTGATGTACATATATTGCTATAGATATGGAGGGGGGGAGTGTGACAGAGAGGGGGTGAGAGTGACAGAGGGGGTGGGACAGGGGATGTTGAGTTCGTCATATACAGTCATACCTGTAGATAGTCAGATCTGTCTGTCTATATATTGATGTACATATATTGCTATAGATATGGAAAGGGGGGGTGTGACAGAGAGGGGGTGAGAGTGACAGGGGGGGTGGGACAGGGGGTGTTGAGGTCGTCATATACAGTCATACCTGTAGATAGTCAGATCTGTCTGTCTATGTATATGTATCTACATATATCTATATCTGTATGTGTGTATTACATATATATGTTTGTACATATTCTATCTATCTACATCTGTCTATGTATTCCTGCATCTCTCTCTATGTATGTATACATATATGCATATTATATATATATATATATATATATATATATATATATATATATATATATATATATCTATATACACACATACATATTTTGACATACACTTTTGCACTTGTTTCTCAATTTGTTACTTTTAAAATCTGTAACTGTTGCAAATTGTTTGTGTAGGCTGTGATAGCCGATTTATAGCATTTATAAGGTCCAGTTTTGTGAGGTTTCAGCCAGCAACTTGTAGTTTATTGGTCGTTTTGGGCCAGTTCCTAGCTTCTTTCAGCCCCCTGATATAAAAAACGCTAAACGCGCATTTTTTGGCTTGTACCTACTCAGCACAGATCCTCGTGGTGGCCAGCAGAGTAATCCAAGTTTCAGAGAGCTAAAAAAGCGACTTTACCTGATTTAAGTATAATTTTTGTGGCTTTCCACTTCTATTTATCTAGCAACTGTATTTCGCCTGCTTGCTGATACATTGTTACTGTTTTTCTGCATTTATTCTGTTTTTGCACTTGTTTCTCAATTTGTTACTTTTAAAATCTGTAACTGTTGCAAATTGTTTGTGTAGGCTGTGATAGCCGATTTATAGCATTTATAAGTGTTTACTGTATCTGTTTCTGCTTGTTTTCTGAAAAAAAAAAAAAAAAAAAAAAAAAAAAAAATATCTCTTGTTTTCCCGCCTTACTAAGCTAGAATAGTCCAGTTTCAGAGCTTGCTGATCCCTGGGCTTTGTTTGCAGTTCCTGTTACTGAATCTTTACCTAATTTGGAACAGAGGAAGTTCCCTTGCTTACCAGTGGGAGTGGGAAGCATTGAGCTGCCTGTTGGTCCAGTTTTGTGAGGTTTCAGCCAGCAACTTGTAGTTTATTGGTCGTTTTGGGCCAGTTCCTAGCTTCTTTCAGCCCCCTGATATAAAAAACGCTAAACGCGCGTTTGCGCGGTTTAGCGCGATTTAGCGCGATTTAGCGCGGAGCTGCTACCGTTGCACACTAGGGCAGCGCCGGTTAAGCAGATTTAAACTATTAGGGCTACCTAAATTCCACTCTTCAAATTTTCCCTTAAAGCTACCTTCCTCGAACTATACTACTGATCTAATCAGCGTATCCTATAACTAAAAAGATCATCTCTACTTGACTCCAAGTAGACTATTCTCTATCTGTTAAGCCTAGCACTTGCTCCTACAGTACTTATTACCTTGATACGGTGCTCTTGTCATAGATAGTACCCCAAAAAGGCAACCCCCCATTTCTCGGTCATCCACGTCCCCCAGAATCTTCTTTAAAGTTTTTTTTTGTCTATTCCTTCTAGCATGTCGAGGGATCAGTTGCTAGTGTCCTCTCCTGCTCAGCTGGTGAACCTGGGAATATTGAGGCAATGTTACAATTGCCTCATGTACACAGACAACCCTCTCCTCCTCCCACAAAACACAAATACATGTGAGAGATGCAACTATACAGCCAAACTGGAGGCTGAGCTCTCTCAACATAGGACTGGCAAGACCAGTCAGGAGGAGAAGGTTACCACACACACTATAGACCCAGTCTCACATAGTACCATCACAACCTCAAATCATACACATAAACACACAAAGACATACTCCGAGGCTCTGATCAAAAATCTACCAAAACAGCAGAGGCCACCAAAGCAGACACCCAAACAACCACCACCTCAGAACACATCACCTGCAACACATAGACCTCACAGTCAGAGTGTCAAACAGTCACAGCCCTTAAGGCCAAACAAAATGCCAGACACACTAGTCATTGGTGACTCCATAGTCAGACACACTGACGTCCCGCTCACCAGACTGAGTAAGGAGAAGGTCACAGTAAGCTGCCTGTCGGGCGCTAGAATCCGCCACATAACGCAAGCACTCAGGTCTCTCAACAGCAGGTACAAATACGACTCAGTCATTGTCCACGCTGGTGTAAACGACCTGAAACGTACCTCCTTGGACTACATGAAAAGAGACATCGAGGAGCTCTCTGATTATGTAGCCCAGGCAGGTATGACCCTGACCTTGAGCAGTATCCTACCTTCACCAAGAATGATGCCACAATACAGAGATAAGATGATCAGCTTTAACAATTGGCTTAAACACTGGTGTCATTCAAAGGGGATCCAGTGTCTGTCTGCCTGGGATGACATGCTGGACAAGCCACGCTGCAAGGGACGGCTTGCACCTGTCACCCTGGGATTCGGATATTGGCAAAGGCTCTTGCCACCCCATAGTGCCTTTTTAGGCAAGGCTCAAATTCTAAACCTACCACCCTAGAACACAAAAAGGAAAAAACTAAGGGTAATGCTGCTCAATGCCAGAAGTCTGAATCTCAAAATGCACGCACTCGAGGCCCTTCTCAGTATGGAGAACATCGATGTCTGTGCTGTGACAGAAACCTGGTTCAAGGCTCCTGAGAGCACCCCAGCACTATCAGGTTTTACCTCATATCATGCGTTCGCCCCAAAATCCGGACAATACCAAGAAAGGAGGGGTGTATCCATATTCATCAAGGACTCCCACACCTCAAGACTGGTTGCAACGCACGATGCATCGGAGACCATCCAGGTGCAATTAACCATAGGCAAGACTGCTCTGCAAATTGTAGCATGTTACAGGCCACCCTCACAAACTCAGGAACCTCACATGGCCTTCCTGAAAACACTAGAGGGATAAATGTATCACCAAACACCATCATACTAGGTGACTTCAACTACCCTAATATAGACTGGGAACACTACTCAAGCCCAAACACCCTAGCCCAAAAGTTCCTGGAATTCATAAACTCAAATGCCATGGAACAACTAGTTACCATCCCACAAGAGGAGATAACATACTTGACCTCATCATCACGAACATGGGAGCACAATGTTCAACACCGAAGTATACCCCTCACTGGTGAGATCAGATCACAAACTAATCTCGCTGGAGGTCCTCATCCCACCCCCACCTGAAATAAAAAAGACCACAGTAAAGAACTTCTCAAAGCTGACTTCACACTTCTAAAGACTAGTGTGGTCTCCTTTAAGGCCCCGAGCGGCGGAAAACAGTACACATGCCGCTGAATCACTTACAAATGCCTTCTACCAGCACCTGCAGGACTGCATGGATAAGGCAATCCCAAGCAAAACAAAGACTCTTTGTACCAAAGGCAAGCGTCCAGTCTGGTGGACCCCAGCCATAAACAAACTCTACAACAAAAGGAGGAAGCTACTACAAGATAGAGCAAAATCCTTAAAAGGTAAGACACCCTTGATCACTATAAGTAAAAAACTAAGAGCTCTCATAAAATCATCCAAAGCAAATTTTGAGAGAAAAATAGCTAAAGACTCAAAAGACAATCACAAGGCCTTCTTTAGCTATGTTAGAAACCTGGGAGGAAACTCCCAGATATGCTCAGAACTAGTTCAAAATGATGTGAAGATTACTGATCCTACGGACATTGCCAACATACTGGCTGACAGGTTCAGTGCAAACTTCTCCCCTCCCCAAGAGGACAGATATCGATACCAAATGATTGCAGGCCACCAAACATCTCCAACGCCCAAGTGAGAACTGCTCTCTCCAAAGCAAAAAACACAGCATCAATGGGACCTGATGGTGTCCCCGGCTGTGTGCTCCACGAACTCAATGAGGAATTAAACCCACAGCTAGGACAGCTGTTTAATCAGAGCCTTACCTCTGGATACGCACCAGGAGTGGCGCACTGCAACTGTGGTTCCACTTCACAAAGGCGGTGCCTCCACCGACCCTGGAAATTACCGGCCCATTAGCTTGACAAGCCTTATCTGCAAAGCCATGGAGAGGATCATAATGGACCTCATAAATAAAGACATAGGGAATTTGCAGACTTTGGATCCAACCCAGTTTGGCTTTGTCAAAGGCAGATCATGCCTTTTAAACTTGGTTGACTTTTTCGAAACAGTCACCAAAGCCATTGATGAGGGAAAGGCAGTCCATACAGCCTGCCTCGATCTGGCGAAGGTCTTCGATACAATACCCCACTCGGGTATCATTGAAAAACTCATCAGCTTAAATATTAACCCATACATCACAAGATGGGTTGCAAACTGGCTGAGTGACAGAACCCACAGGGTCAGAGTTGCTGGCGCCATGTCAGACTCAAAGCCTGTCACAAGTGGTGTCCCACAGGGCTCAGTCCTAGGCCCACTCTTGTTTGGCATCTACTTCTCCGAAGTACAAGCAAACACAGGAGGGTTATGGCTGACAAAGTTTGCAGATGACTGCAAACTGGGCGCCATAGTAGAAAACACATCTGACACAGATATCCTTCAGAAGGGTCTCACAGAAACGGATAACTGGTGCCAGAGCCATGGCCTAAAGTTAAATGCCAAAAATGCATAGTCATACCCTTCGGGAAAAACAAGGTTACCCTAGCTACCAAATAGGTGGCAATCCACTGAGCACAGAAGAAGTTATCAGGGACCTGGGGACCCAGGTTGATAGTAGTCTGTCATTCGACACCCATGTAGCTAAAGTAGTTAGGAAGACCTTCTACATTGCCCACCTTATCATGAAGGGATTCTCATCTAGATCAAGGGAGGTCATTGTCTCCCTCTACTCATCACTCATCAGACCAATGATTGAGTACAATGCCCCATTCGAATGTATCTGACCCGACACTTGCAGCAGCTGGAGAGGCCACAAAGTTCCTCACCAAAAGGATAAAGGGTCTCAAAAATCTGTCCTATGCTGCCCGACTGAAAGAACTCCAGCTCTATTCAGTCGCTTACCGCTTGCTCAGAGGTGACCTTTGCCTAACATACAAGGCCATGTCAAACCCAGATTTGATGAATATGCTTCACCTCAAAAAATCTAGATCCATCAGAGCCACAAGGGCGGGAGACTTAAACCTCGACACGGCTATTAATAGGACGTGCTGGAGGGATAGATTCATCACCCAAAGACTCCCTATGCTGTGGAACAAAATCCCGGTATATGTGAGTCAGAGCACCTCGCTGGCCTTGTTCAAGAGAAATCTTGACCAATGGATGGGAGATCGCAGATATACCCCAGGGATTACCTCAGTGTCACTGCTCGACAGAGGCACAGCAAAATAATGGGTATAGTTCCCCATACTAAAGGGGTGGCGTAAGCCACAAAACTATGGGCTAGGCTTGTAAATGCCCTCGGGCAGATAGCCTAGTATGAACCTATGAACCTATGAACCTATACATACATATCCATATGATAGATAGGTATATCAGCATGTTTGTTTACCATACTGTATACACACACTAACATACTGCTAAACATACATAACTGTGAAACCTACTTTGTACATTGCACTACAACCTACATTCAACCTACATTGATATGTGCACATAGATGCTCTCACATACAAATGTATGTACAGCCTTCACTGATAGTTGCTGTATGTCCCCTGCCCTTTGCACATCTTCATATACATATGGATACAGACCAATGACACATATGGAGGGTTCACAGTATGTAGACATTTATAGTATTACTTTACATTACCTGAGTTTGTCACAGCTGCTTGTGTTGCCATCTGGTTTTGTGTCCTGCTGCTCCACTTGCCAGTTGTCAGCTTTCAGGTGGCTGTTGCTGACCAGTTTTGTTTGTGTATGTTTAATTTTTTTTTCTCTGTCTCTGTCTCTGTCTCTCTCTCTCTGTCTCTCTGTCTCTCTCTCTCTCTCTCTGTCTCTCACTTCCTCCTCAGGGTGCAATGAAAGTATTGCATGTGTGGACTGGGAGTACAGCATGCTTTTGTAGGTATCTGCATATGTCCATGTGATGGCCTCTGCACCAATTGTTAGCCAGCATTTGCTAATTGCATGCAGCCAGTTGGGTACTGATTGCAGTTCTCACTGTGATTTCAGAACAGTGCTATAAAAAGGTATGTGAGATAGGCATAGCCCTTTCAGATTTTAAGGGCAGGGACCATGCTGGTATGCTGTGGACAATGTTCTGTGAGTGTAAAGGTTGGTATCTCTCTCATATTTCCAGCTGTGTTGTAGATTAACATTTCTCCATTCATTTATCCAGTTTCCTGTACTAACTGTGTGTGTACACTGACACCTACGACTACTACTACTGTTAATGTGTGTGTGTGTGTGCTTTCCTGTGGGACATGTGGTGTAACTGATGTATAGCAGTGGCTCTTACACTTCGTTGCTATGGCTTCAATATTTGCCCTTTACAGTCACTACTTGTATGCCTGCTAGGTGTCCTGACTGTAGTGTGCTGCTGTGGCTTTCCTATTTTCCATGTACATTCACACCTTGGAATGCTTGCTACATCTGCTAGGGTGTTACAGCATGCAGTGTGGTCTGGCCATGGTGTGGGCCTTGACATCTATTAGGGTATTTTGGTGTGGGCCTTGACATCTATTAGGGTATTTGAGTATGCTGCTGAGCAGGCCCCAGACACTCTCAGGTGCATCTGTTATCTGCCTCATGGAATGGTACATATCAGTGGGGTACACCCATTAAATTGTCTGGTATGCTGCAGTTGTGACTGTGGGATAGCATGAGCATATGTATTACTACACTTTTTCTGCCATGCAAGTGGTGCATACTTTCAGGACTTCATAGTTACCATTGCATGCTGTAACACCTTTCTGCCTACTGTTTGTACATTTCACATGGAGTCTGTGGGGCATTCCTGTAACTCAGTCACTGTTGCTATGTCTAGGCTCTTAACTATTCAAATATGGTGGTGTCAAACCTCTCATGTGTACAAATATTTGCAGGTTGTCCACATTTCTGCCTCATATTTTGGTCAATATCTCATGCACAGCTTTTTCTGGCAAATCACTCTGGGCTCAAGTCAGAATATGGTGACAAGCATTTAAGTTTCAGACTCCATACCCTTCCAAACATCCCACAAAATGCAGAACCTGTTACTGTCTGAACTGTCTAAGTTTGTTGTAACATTATTTGTAACGTGTCCCTAGTTTTGGCCCTTTGCTCCACATATTTTATTACTTGGTCCGGATATGTTCCTGTAAGAGGTTGTGGGGTATGGGCAGTGATTATCCTGCTGTGAGTATGTGTGTGGCTTGCAAGGTGCTACAGTGACATTATTACCTACTAGCTACCAACTAGCATGGCTGTTTCTGTTCACACACTACTATCATAGATATCCACTAGATTTGACAGTAAATATACATGACATGCTTTGTGTACTACACATCCAATATTCCCTTTACATTCATTCATACTATTACATGATATATTTATTTTAGCACAATGTTTTTGTATAACAGTCATGGCTTGGTGGTAAGTCATGCAGACTAGTGTTTCCAAGGTCCTGGGTTCGGGACTGACAGTGGGATTTTATTTTGCTTTTGAACTGACTACAGGACCTGTCAATCAGAGTGACTAAGGCACTTTTAAGCAGTTGTAACTGGGTTAGTGCTGGTTTGCGCATAGCTCACGCATGCGCACTTCCGTTCAGCTCCGCGCACACCCGCTTACAACCGCTTAAACGTGCTTACTCTTGCGCACACCAGTGCTATTTTCTTTGAAAGAAATGAAAATGAGGAGACAGGAAAGTGGTGAAAAAAGGGGTCACAAAGATGATAAGACAGTAGGGAAACAAGCTCGGGTTTTGCAGGAGGGATCTAGGTAAGGCCCATAGCTGCCCATTTCTTCATCAGCAACAGCTGTGCATATGTTTGCAATTTGGTGTGACATTTGAAACCTTCCACCCCTGAGAGAGGTGTAAGGACAACAATAATACTTGTACAGCCAATTGTAATTGACAGTTTCCAAGTCCAGCAGACATGTCTGCGAAATGGACAGCTATGTATGGGGCGTATTTTTTTTGTGGGTACAGAGTGCCCTTTTTTTTAATTTTTTTTTTCAGGTGAGAGTGGTATGTCAGGTGAAGGAAGTCGGTATAGCTGAGGAGGTAGGTTGGGTAGGTCAACAGACAAGACAAACAAGACGCATACAGGGGCAGTGTATGACACGTGTGGGGGGGTTACACAGTTGACGGGGACGGAGGTTGGGATATCCAGAGCCCATGAACCCATGAGCTCACAGATGGCAACAGTGGAACTGATATCTCCACCCATGGGCAGTTGCCACTGTTCCTTCACTGCCCAGGACGGGGCTGTGCTGGGGGCTGTGTAGGCCGGGCAACAGGCATGCCCGTAAGTTGTGCCACCTGTGCCTCAAGCTGGCATAGGGGCCCAAGAACAGAGTCCTAGATCTCCCTATGCACCACAGTCCGGACGCTATGGAGGGTGAGTGGTGGTTCTCCTCTGGCCACGCTTGCAGAGGGGGGACGGACCCCATCCCCTGCAGTGCTTCCACCCGCAGGTGGCACAGGGCCACCGGAGGAGGGTCCAGACTGGGCAATAGTGCCAGGTGCACTCGCCAGCTGAGGTGGTAGAGGTGGGTCTGCTGGAACCCGCCTTCCCTGTCATCCTATGTTTTGCATTATGTCATGACAGTTTGGGTTAGTAACATACAATACCATTCGCAATTAGTTGTAACAGCATGCATTAGTATTCCCATTAACCAAACACCCAGATATTCACACCATTGAACAGCGAGCATAACACATTCATAATTTGAACAGCAATACACAGTCCAACAACATGCAGGGTTGATTGATGGCAACAGGCCATCAGGTTTGGATGTATGAACAGGGCAGATGCATCAACGTACATGCAAATATTTATGACCCAACAGGACAAATGTCCAGGGGTGTTAATTGTGATTGCACATACCAATTTCACGTGGAATGGATTATATGTGGTTATAGGGTGGGGTGAAGAAAATATTATTAACACCTTCGAATACCAATACATATGCTGTACATTTCTAATAGCTACAGATATATACACACTACTGTTCTAACTACAGTTTCCTATATGATAACTACTTCGATTTGGTGATAGGACTGTTACTGCTACATCAATATACATTTTATTGTTATTCATACACATTCATATCTGGCTTTGTTCGGCTACATCATCCTGCTACATTTGCTTTATATAGCTATAGACAACTGTGGATGTTTGGTATTTCAGACAATCATACTATCTGCATATTGCAGACTGAGAGCAACATATCCAGATTTTGGGATACACATTCCAGCTGCAGCAACACTTTGAACACATTTTGCAGTTTGGTTCTGCTTGTCACATTCATTTCATTCTGTACTGACTGCAGTATACTTTATTCAGGGGTTATTACTACTGTATTGGTGGATTCATAACTCTTTCTCACACTCTCTCACTTGTTTTCATTTTACTATTCAGGATGGTACTTACTTCTAGGCTTTATTGACATATTTTACCTGTAGTTATTACAATCCTTTCCAGCAGTCTCACTTCTGTCATTTTTCAGTATTTCAACAGGGATATATTTCACACATGTGATTTGCTCATCTTCTGCAGCTGTACTTTTCAGCCTGCTGCAGGTTGTGT
This sequence comes from Protopterus annectens, assembly GCF_019279795.1. Classification (NCBI taxonomy): domain Eukaryota; kingdom Metazoa; phylum Chordata; order Ceratodontiformes; family Protopteridae; genus Protopterus; species Protopterus annectens. The sequence goes on along the minus strand of NC_056739.1, from coordinate 752,539,476 downwards.
ACTATTATATTACAGGTGGGGCATCTTTATTTCAGACTTTATTTCAGACATTTTCATTGTTCTGTTTGGATTACAGACTGAAACACACTTTTGTAATCAAGCAATACTTGCAAACACTTTTACACTGTTACTTGCACATTTTATTACTTAGTGACTACACTGCACTCTTTTACTAACTGTCATACATTTCTATTTCTTTACAGTTACTGGGAGTGGATTACTGACCTGCCTGGTGGCGCAACCGCACCAGCCTATCACCGTAGGCTCTGCGGTTCGCAGAACGGACACCTGCAGCTGTAATATAAATGAAGTAATGTTGGAATACACATCTCCATAATATCAGCTAATTTAATTTCTTACATACATAATTAAATGTAACTTACTCAGTAGTGGGGCATTGGGCATTTGCCGGGCCTCCTGGATCCAAAGGTTCAATTGGTCCTGCTTGCATCTCCTCAGGACCGCATGGTGGTGACGGACCTGCTCACCAGACCTTGGAATCCCTGTGGCACTGGTGAGATCATGAGCCAACCGGTCCCATGCCTCAGCCCTATATGCTCCCCACAGGACCTGGCCCTGCATGAGTTGGGCCTCATGATTGTGGACTAGGAGCCAGACCATGTATCTGGACTCCTCAACGCCCCACCTCTGTGCTCAAAAGCAACTACCCTCACCTACTCCTAACATTCTGGCTGCAAGTCAGTTCTACAATCGTTTATGCTGTGTATTCCCGCCTATGGGGCTTATAAATGTTGTTTTTCCAGCACTTATCTGTGATTGGCCATTTTGGAATTGTATCAACTTCACAAAACCTGCTTTGTCATGCTCCACTTTCTATTCATTCCTATATATTTGCTATTACTGCATTTCTAAGTACAGCTGTTGTGGCTCAGTGGTTCAGTACCTTGACTCTGGTGCATGGTATCCTGGGTTCGAACCTGGCCACTGCTTTTTATATTTTATGACTGTCTACACAGGCTAGGGGGTGTGTCTGTGTAAAGGCAGTTTTGTTACAGCTTGCTCAACGTTGCCCGCCGGTTAGCTTGTTAGCGCGGTGCGCAGTTCCGCACAAATGGGGTACACTGGTTTACGCCTCATTTGGCTGTTAGCACACATATTACGCTCAGCTCAGCTAGTGGCTCACAATTTCAGCGTGTTAAACCACTGCTCAGCTACGGGCACTCATTTTGCACCTGTGAAACCATTGCTCAGCTACGGGCACTCATTTTGCACCTGTTAAACCATTGCTCAGCTACGGGCAGATGCACTCACCTTGTTAAACTGTAGCTCAGCTACAGGCACATCTTGCATTTTTTATTGTTTTGTTATCTCACATTTCTTCAAAATAAATGGACTATTTCATTACATTTTACATACAATATGATTTTAACATGTGTACATATTTGTCAGGGACTTGTTTCGTGCTTATTTTACTGAAAATAAAAATTGATGATGTCGGGGCTCGAACCATGGATGCCTGCTCTTCAGCCGATGTCTCTAACACTACACTATTGCTTCTTGGCTTACCTTACATATTTAGTTGTTATATGCTTTTCCACTGACTGCTAACTGTAGCTAAGCTATGGGCACGCCCACGCAAACGAGCGCACTCACGGGCAAACATCTTTACGATTTAAAAAAAATATATAACATGTTCATTTAAAATATAACATGTTCATTTATATATTTTATGTTCATAGTCTGTGGGGGCATGTGTTGTGTTGTGTTTATTCACATTTCCATGGCCTCTGTCGTGGGTGTTTACTTTGGGCACTTTTACTCTTCTGGGGGCGTGTCCGCTTGCAGGGCTCGGCCTACGGACATGCCCCCTACTGTCTTCCACGGACCGTGTTAGCCTTAGGTGTGATTCAGCATGCTCTCATGAATATGTAGAGCATGCTGACATCACTCCGTTTAACTGCAGCCTCCGTGTAAGAGTTATAACTCTTACATGGAGGCTTCATGAATCTTGCCATATATGTTATGTGTATATTAAACTACTGGTGCAGAAGTGTGTGTTGAACTGTATGTTCTGTACTGAGCTTCAAGAATGTAACCATAGTGTACCCTGCTCGAAAAGAGCAGAAATGTGTATAAACTATATGCCTATGCAAATGTATGTTTTGATGGTAAAGGCTGGAACATACAGAGTTACCTTGTAAACCTTAAGAAAATAAGTGGAATTTGTTTACAATTCTGTTATATCTGTTTCAGCTCAAAGCAGATGCAATATCTAGAGTTGCCGGTTTTCCTATTGTCTGGAAATAGAAATAATTACAGGTTTCGAAGGTAAAAGTGTGTAACTGTTTTACGACTTCCATTTCCAGGCAAGCTTCTGAGAGATAAGTATTTTTGACACAGAGATGATAAATTTTAATTTTCTGGTAGCCTGGAACCTGAAGGCAGAGATGACAAAGAATGATGTAATCTTAGATAACCCAGCAGTAATGCTTGATAGTAATTTAAGAACTATCTCAGAGAGTGAGTCTGGGCATTTTGTATCTTGTCTTTGAACCCGAAACATCCATCTTCAGAACTTCTCATCTGCATTCATTTTGCTCTGTACATAAGACTTAGATCATAGTATCTCTCTTAGAGAGAAGTTTAGATGTTTTCTATATTTATGTCAGACTGTCCTGCAATGCTGTTTTAAAATATTTCCTGTGATTCTGAACTCTGTTGTCACTGTATTTAGTTACTGAGTATTTTCTTGTTCTTTTATTATTTATTATTAAATATATTTAAACCTTTTAATTGTGGCTGGTTTGTTTAGACATATTTAAGCTCTTAGAATATTTGCATATGTATTTGGTGACACTGTACAGGCCACTCTTAGATAGATTTAGTCTTGGTCACACTTACCATTTGGATAACATAACATTACATAGTAGAATTGGTCACCCTTTGAGAAGGGCCTTACACTAGCTGATAAGTAAGAGTGGTTGGTGGCAGCTAGTACTACCATATAGTCTTGGCAGAAGGGGGCATAGCTAGTGAACCTGCCCCAGCCTTCCCCAGGAGTGTCTGTATGTTTGTATATAAATCAGAACTCAAAGTGTGTGTGTGTGTGTGTGTGTGTGTGTGTGTGTGTGTGTGTGTGTGTGTGTGTATGCATTTAAGCACAGTTAAGTGCTACTTGGGCAGGGACATGAAGCACTGGTTGGACAGAGAGCTTGCTGGAGGTTTTGGCTTGACCACTCAGCTGAGATCTTAACCCTATAGCTGTGCCAGTGGGGAGTCTTTTTGGGGATCTGGAGAGAGAGGGAGAAACCAGCCCCAGTCTGACTGTGATCTCTGTGTGCTCTTAAGGAAAATTGTACTTTACTGTGTGTGTACTTGTCATCCTCCAAATGTGCATGTCCCTTACTGGTGCTAGTGGTGAGGATTGAGGCTCCTTGATTACTGGGCCAGTGCAGGGGCATTGCAGCTTGATTAATATTGGATTCTGGCACCACCTTAGGAAGGAAGTATGGGTTAGTTTGTAGGTATACCCTATCCTTATGAAAAATCAAATAAGGAGGTTTAGAAGATAGGGCTTGAAGTTCTGATACTCTTAGTAGATGTAATGGCCAAGAAAAAGGCAGTCTTTCAAGTTAAAATTTTCAGTTTACATTTGGCTAACAGTTCAAAGGGAAATTGGGTCAAAGATTGTAAAACTATATTCAAATCCCACGAGGGAGTTGGATCTTTAAAAGGGGGTCTAAGAAGAAACGGTCCCCTTTATAAAAGCCTTGCAAAGTTTGAAAAACGTTAAAAATAATTTGTTTACTCCAATGTGAAAATTAAAAATGGCAGCTAGTCATACTTTAAAGGTTGAAGAACTAGCACCTTTGTTAAACATTGTAGCTAAAAACACTAGAATCATAGATACTGGTGCTGAAAAAGGGTCAGTGTCATTTTGCTGTGCCCAAATAACAAACATTCTCCATGTACTCTAAATTTTTCTAGTTGAAGCTTTGTAGGAGGATAAAAGAATGTGGATGACAAGGGAAGAGAGCCTGGCCTGTCTAGCTATTAACAGAATTAGAGAAGGTGAGACAGGAGGTCTGGAATTGGATCCAGAAACAATACTGGGGGAAGCAGATGAGGCCAGAAAAAGGGGAACTAAATCTGACGAGGCCAATAAGGAACAATGAGGATGACTGTGTTCTTCAATTCAGATGCTTTCTGAAAGAATTTGAGTTTTAGAGATCTGGGGGAAAGGCACAGAGGAGAACAGGGGGGCAATAATGGAAAAGCGTGTCTCTCAATGACTCCCCCAGTGGCAGGATCAGGGCAAAGAACATGCTGCACTTGTTGAAGGAAGAAGCAAAAAGATAGCAGCAAGTTTGGCCTCATAGATGGAATATCTTTTCTGCCACTTTCAATTTGAGAGACCACTCTTGAGGTATTAGACTGGACCTGCTCAGTTTGTCTGCTATCTTGCTGGATTTCCTTGGAATGTGCATTGCTATCAGAAATCATTTGGATGAGACCACTCATTGCCACACTCTCAAAGCTTTTTAACAGAGGGGTAAGATTTTGTTCCTTCTTGTTTGTTGATGTACCAAGCTACTGACATATTGTCCATTTGAATCGCAATGGTCCTAGTGTCTTGGAAGGCTTGCAAAACAAGGACTGCTCTCATTTCTAAAACACTGATATGCATATTGGCCTCTTCTGGAGATCATGTGCCCTTGGGCTGCCTTTCCCAAGAAGGACTCCCCCACCTGATCAAGGAGGCATCCATGGTAACAATATACATGGGCTGAGGGAAAGGGGTGACCTTGCATTATCTAATCAGAATGAATCCACCAAAGAAGGTAATTTTTGCAAGCCTGAGTTATCTTGATTTGGGTGGATAAAGACTGATGTATATTAGACCACTGAGTCGATGGGGTCCACTGAAGAAGGGCAAAATGGTTCTCACTGCCTACCTTGGCCTGGCCAAGTTATTTGACACAATACTCCACTCGGGCATTGTTGACAAACTCAAGAGGTTAGGTACAAACTCGTATATTACCTGGTACATAGCCAACTGTCTCACAGACAGGATCCAGGAAGTTAGAATTGGGGAGTGCATCTCTACAAAGAGGCCAGTCACAAGTGGAGTCCCTCAGGAATCAGTCCTTGGACTGCTTCTTTTTGGCATTTACTTCCCTGAAGTCAAGGCCAATGTCAGTGGTCTCTGGCTGACTAAATTTGCAGATGATTGCAAATTAAGAGCTGTCATTGAATCCCACACTGACACAAATGCTCTCCAGGAGGGGCTGACACAGACAAACAGCTGGTGTCAGAGTCATGGACTAAAAGTAAATGCCAAGAAATGCATAATAGTATCCTTTTGGAAATCTTCCACCCCTGGTAACTATCATAGTGACAACACACCCCTTAGAGTTGAACCAGTAGTCAGGGACTTAGAGATACACATAGATAGTAATCTAGCCTTTGACCATCATGTGTCTAGAGTAGTGATGAAATCATTCTATGTTGCACAACTTATAAACAAAGGTATGGCATCTAAGTCCAAGGAAGTCATTGTTCCACTGTATTTATCAGACCTATCATGGAGTACAATGCATCCTTTGGTATGTGCCTAACCAGGCATATCCAACAACTGGAACGTCCACAGAGGTTCTCACAAAAAGAATACAAGGCTTAAGCAAAATGTCCTTTGCAGACCACCTCAAGGCCTATCCCTGTATTCAGTCTCTTACAGGCCTTTGAGGGGAGATCTATGCCTGACATACAGGGCATTGTCAGTACCCACTCTGATAGACCTCCTGCATATCTGCAAAACAAGTAGCACCAGAATTACCTATTTTAAAGATGTAAACCTTGCCTGTGATATAAATAGGACCTGCTGGAGAGTATGTATCCCAGAGATTACACCATCTCTGGAACAGGCTCTCCATCCATGTGAAGCAGAGTTCCTCCCTAAACCAATTCAAGTGCAACCTGGACAATTGGATGGGGAACAGGAAATTCATCCCTGGTTTGGCACCTATGCCCCTAATGGGCACAGGAAACCTGTAAATGGTTTGTCTCCTAGGTCCGAGCTTGTACATGTTTCATCTCCCAAGCCCCTGCATCACTTATCAAGAGCATCGGAACTTGTCAGAAATTTGGGATGCTTGGCTAGGCTTAAAACTGCCCTTGTGATTGTTAGCCTAGTAAACACCTATGAACCTGTGAACCTAAAACTGTTGCAGCAGACATCGACCCCAATGCTTGAAGAATCAATCAAGGTAAAAGAGAGGAATTTTGACTGATCTTTTGGACCTGGAATCATATAGTTTGTACCCTTGGTAAGGGAAGGGAGACTGTCAAGGATACTGTGTCAAGCAATGTCTCAATAAACTCTAATATCTGAGTTGGTTCTAGTTGGGATTTGCTGTGACTGATAGTGATTCCCAGATGGGAGCATAACCAGAGTACATAATCCCATGCTTTCATCAAATGATGCCTGGTCAGAGCAGTTATGAGCCAATCATCCAAGTAAAGAAACCTTGGATTCCTTGCAGTGTCAAGTGAGCTGCTACCACTGCCATGCACTTGGTGAACACCCTGACGGCTGTGGTGAGACCAAAGTGTAGAGCTCTGAATAGGTAGTGACTGGCTTCCAGCCAGAAGTGTAGATATCTTCTGGATCATCTGTTCATTTTTATATGATTGTACACATCCTGATGATCTGTTGAGCACATCCAGTCGTCCTTGTGCAGGAAAGGCAGAATGGACTGAACCGTGGCCACCTGGAACTTCATGTACTTAACTGACTTGTTCAGGTTGCTGAGAGCCAGAATTGTTCTTCAGTCCCCTGTTTTCTTTGGCACTAAAAAGAACCTTGAGTAAGTTCTGGACTCTTTCTGGTCTGGGGGGGGGGGGGCACCTCTTGGATTACTCTTTTTTCTAGCAGATTTTCTAGTATAGTGCTGCTGCTTTCCTCTGAGTGGAAATGTAAGGAATTTTGTTTACTGTTAAGGGGGATGGGAAAAGGGTATTATATAACCTTTGGAAATAATCCTCTGCACCCATGAATCTTTTGTAATCTCTAGCCAGGCTCTGTGCTGCACAGATAAATGACCCCCGATTGCCTCCAGAGGTGGACAATCAGGCCTCCCTTTCAGGAGCGATGGTTGCGATCTGTCAAAGTGCCTCTGGACCCATAGTTCTGCGGGCCTCCTCTGCTGCTCATGTGGTATTTTCTATTAGCATTCCCCTGTCTGCCCCTGGGGGAACTGTCTCAATGTGGATCATGGAAGAGCCCCTGGGACTTTTTGAACCACATTTTTTTAACCACCTCATTGATTCTTAGAGAAGGTTCTTCGTGGATTCAAAAAACATATGCCCACAGCAGACAGGGTTTTACCTTCCTGCTCACACCTGCATAGTATGTCTTTAATCTTGGGGCCAAAGAAAGAACTTCTGTCAAAGGGAGTACTGATGAAGGAAGACTTGAAAGGCTCCCAGAATCACACAAATGCATCCAGACATGTCTTGTAATGGAAATGCCTGAACCTGTCACCCTTGATGTACCTTTAGCTGCATGTAAGATGAGCCTCTTGTATGAGTTTGAAATAGATTGTAGGGTATCCAACTGCAAAACAATCAAAATTTCTGCCTCAGCAGTAATGGTCCCAGAGAGGGATTTCTTAAGTTCTTTAATAAGATCCTACTGGAGTCTGGTGAAGCATGCCAAATAATTCAGTGACTGAAGAACACAGGTTGCTAAAGGATATACACACTTCCTGAATCTATCCAGCAGTCTAGACTCTTTGTAAGTGAACAGAAGATCATTGTTCTCCGAATTCCTTTTTATTGGTTGCCGCTATGACCATGGCATCAAATGGTACTGCTTTGCTCCAAAAATCCCTGTCCTTGGGTGGTGCCAGGATCCTGTCTGGTCTCTTGGGGATTGGTTCAACAGAGCCAGATTCCTTCCATGCTTGTTGAGAGATCAAATCAATGAGCTCATCGGTGGGACGAGTCACCCAGGAAGTAGAGGGGCCAGCCCCAAAGGCTTCCAGGAATACTGATTCCTCTTGGGAAGGGCTATCAGATGGCCAACCACCCCTTTCCTTGAGGATCTTTAGTATGTCTCCAAATGAGACGTCATCAGATGGTGATCTTGGGGACCCTGCCCCTTCATTGAAATCAGTATCTTCCATGACAGACTCTTGAGGAGTGTCTAAATGCCTCCTTTTGCACTTTCTCTTCCTAAGGACTTCTTTGGAGGGGTGTTCTGGAGAAGTATCAGAGTAAACCAACAGACCCTGTGGGGTATCCTGGAGACTTTGAGCTGGCTGTCCTTGTGGTGTAGGAAGTTGAGGTTCCAGATGCAAAGACAATGGGGTCTGAGAAACAGTATCTGAGGGAGGTGGATACGTCCTTTCTCTTGGAGCAGAGAAAACTCTCTCCACTACCTCAAAAGCAGAATGCCTTGGAGAGAAAGAAATTGATGGCTCTGAGAAGACATGCTTCCAAACCACTGACTCCTTCAGACCTGAAGGCAAATCACTAGAAGCAGGGGATGGAACTGAGCTATCTAGAGCCAAAGCTCTGAGTGGCAGAGACAGCTCCAACAATCTCAGAGTTGACTCCAACAACCCGGATCTGGAGCCAACACTAGGGCTCCAAGAGTCATCCTGCTCCAACAAACTTGGAGTTGGTCCATTATTGGGACAGTATTGGGATACAGGATATGAGAGTCTTTGTATCTGATATAGACAGATCAGGGATCCTAGGATCCAACTGCTCTGAAACCAAAGTTCGGCTCAGAAAGGTTATGATACAGGTGGGGTAGTACTAAGGAAGGTCCCTGGACCCAATGGGATAGGAACCGAGAGCACCTCCATTTGTATTTGCATTGAGAGAAATTTCTTCCTCATCCTCCCCACATCTGCTTCAGTCAGAGTTATGGAGGAACAAGATGAGGAGGCAATAGATGAAGTCTTTCCAGGAAAGGAGATGGGAAATGGGAAGATATTAGATCCAAAGTTGGAGGAGAAGAGATTTGTGGAGACCTGTCTTTGTTTTTCTTTGGATCCAAAGGACTCAGATCTGACTTCAAAGATTTTGGATCAGAAGCAGTCAGATCATAGTGTTTGGTCTTCAGACATGATTGAATTGGATTGAACAGTTTGGATACTTTCAAAGGAGGTTCTGAATTTAAAGCAGAGCTTGGAGCTGAAGAACCTGAAGGGTCTGATGGATGCTTCTTAGCTTCTTTTCTGTCACCTTTCTAAGGTGGTTGAGCTCCAGATGTTGTATCAGAGGAAGAAGAAGGCATCAGTCCTGTTAGAATCAATTTATTCTTATGATCAATAAGAGCCCTTGGATTAAAGCCCTTGCAAATATCACATGCCAAGTTCAAATAGGCTTTGTAGTTTTCAATGATTTGAAATTCGATGTTATGAGTTTTCGACAATTTGGTCTCGCTATTTTGAAATTCAATGAAATGAGCTTTTGACAATATGAATTGAAACTATATATATATATATATATATATATATATATATATATATAAATATATATTTGCATGAAAATGCAAAAGCCCGAATCCAATACCACCAAACACACTTTAACAAAAGCACTTTCATCAAAAAAGCGCTTTTGTTAAAGTATGTTTAAAAAAACACAATCTACTTGAATGCAGGGGGACAAGCCCCTGCTTCCCACCCCTGTTGCCTGTCTCTGTTGAATAACTCCACTTTCACCTCTTTCTTTCCCCATTTCTCAGCAGTCCTATACATATTCTCACTCCAAAGTTGCACTACAGTGGGAAAAAGGGAATTTTCCCTTACAGCACCATAGTATGACCAGAACAACAAGCATACTTACGCAAAAGTGCTGCTTCGGTGAACAGCACTTTTGAACAAGTATGCTCACCAAGTTGGGATTCGGTGAAAGATGCAGTCGAGCATCTGTACAGATCATATATATATATATATATATATATATATATATATATATATATATATATATATATATATATATATATATATATAATTTTACTCCCTATAAAGAAGTTCTAACTTGAGAGCTAGTTAGCAACCACGTCCTACCCGAAGGCAGCAAATGAGATCTGTGGTATGGTCAGTATTTGGTTAGAGGATGCCTTGTATGCCAGACCCAGGTCACATCTTAGCAGTCTGTAGGATACCGAGTATTGTGAAAGGGCTTTGAGTCAGTCCATCTAGTAAGGTATCTGTATGGGCATTCCAGTTTTTGCATGTGGACAGATACATGGCAAAGGGGGCATTAAATTCAATGGTTGGCCTAATGAGGGCTGAATAAAGGGGGGAAATGACATGTCTAGATATAGACGCCATCCCTTTGTTTTTAAGCTGTACAATATAGAAAGACTTTCTCACAACAATGGACACAAGTTAGTAAAAAATTAGGCCACTGTCCACATAAGTTCCCAAATCCTAAACAATTGGATCATCTCTTAGAGGCACATAGTCAATGTGGTAGTTCTTTGGGATAGATGACTTCCCAAAGGATACAATAATACATTTTTAGGCATTTAATTTCAGTGCATGATTTTGGCACCAGATATTTATTTAAGACAAACCTTCCTTCAGGATGGCTAAGTAATTTGAGGATTCAATAACTTCTGATTTAATGAAGCTATTATTATAGTAATTTCACTATCATTAAAATGACCTGGCGTAAGCTTGTACTCCTAACTTGCAGGTAATCAGAGCATTCACCATTTGACTCCTGTTACAGTTAAAATGCTTTTAAGGTTTATAGCAAGATAGGCCTACTGTTTTGATCCATTTCAGAGTACTTTCAGGCTGGACAAAATTTCAGAGGGGCAATCTAACCACTTTGTTTTAATTTATGTGCTATTAACTACACTTGATGTGCTTTGTACTTGTCTTAGTGAGGGTCCATTTATACAAGATTATTTTCCATTTATTATGCGTGTTCTGTGCATTCCCTCCCCTGCATGAGCAGTCCTCTCCCTTGAAGACTGAGATGTTGCCTGTCTCTGTTGAACAACTCCACTTTCACCTCTTTCTTTCCCCATTTTGCAGCAGTCCTATACATATGCTTCTTCTCCAGTCACATGAATCACCAGCTAAACCTTTCTTTCCTAAAACATTGGCCCTAATATAGACTTTTGAGAGTAGTAATTTTAACCCTATGCTCCTGTGCAAAGATACAGAGAAACTTAGATTTGTCATGAAGTATTTCAGTGAGTCTCAGAATGTTGACAGAGAAGGATTGAGGTTTCAGTACATCAAAACTGTTTGTCTAAGATGGTGGGCTTTTAGTTTGGTTGTATGAGACTGAGAAAAGAGGAAGAAGGTAAATATATTTTATTTCTACCTTTTCCCTTTTCTCTGAGACTTTGGTGTGGGTATATGTAAAATTGGGGATTTGGGTGGCTTGCCCCATATCAGGGGTGCAATGGAGCTTTCACCTCTCCAAGAACAGTACTTAAGAGTGGTATTTGTAGTGTTGTGATTTTTCTGATGTGATTTTTTGTAGTTGTAGGTGGTTTTGGTGCTGATTAATTGCATGCTGAAGAAGAAACCACTCTAGAAGAAGCAAGTACGGCACTAAAGAAAATGAAGTCAGGAAAAACACTAGACTCAAATGAAGCCACAGCAGATATGAAAAAGATGTTGGTGATTTTGGGGAGGAATGGCTCCTGAGGGTACTCATAGCAGTATGAGAGGAAGGTGTATCCCAGATGATTGGAGAATTAGCAGACTAGTGCCAGTGTTCAAGAAAAAAGCGTATATTCAAAATTGTGGGCAGTGTAGAGGTACCAAACTCCTGTCACACTGTATGAAAGTGGGAGGAGAAGGTGACTGAGAAATGAATACATTAAGCAGTAGCAAGTAAGATAGGAGATGAGCAGTTTTGATGCAGAACAATTGACCCAATGTTTGCAGTGAGACAGATAGTGGAGAAAAACGTGTACATGAGGAAAGTGCCCAACTGGGCATACCTAAACATGAAGAAAACGTATGACAAGGTCCCAGGAAAGCTGATTTGAGCAATACATTGATGGTCTGAAGTTCCAGAAAAACTCGTAGAATTAGTGCAAGCTATGTACAAAGACTCAGTGGTATTAAGTACAAACAGTGTTCAGACGTGGGGGGGGGGTCCCAGTGGGAGTGGGTGAGCATCAGAGTTAATCTCTGAGCATTCAGCTTTTAATATTCAGTGATGGACTTCATTAGCAAACACGTTACAGAGGACAGATCAGCAAAATGGCTGTATGCAGAAGATATGGTACTACAGGCAGACTGAACAGAAGCTTTAGCGAATGATAATTGACCTGACTACAAAGCTGAAGGTACATCTGATGTAACTGAGTACAGGCAGCACAGTTGACAAGGCAACAAATGGGGTAGTCAGAAGAAGGTGAAATGTTGTATTGATGGAAACATTGCATATTCGCAAAACTAACTGCACCAGCGTTACCCATTCCAGGGATTTAAGTTGGGTCTGGCACAAATAGATCATACTGGACAGACAGATGTGTCCCAGAGATTGTCCCTCCTTTGGAATAGGCTTCCTATTTACATGAAGCAGAGCTCTTCCCTACCCATCTTCAAGCACCATCTGGAGCAATAGATGGGAAGTCACAAATTCACTCCTGGGGTGGAACCCATATCCCTTAAAGACAGAGGCAGTCTGTTAAAATTATAAAAACCCCACTTGTTGACCTTTGTTATCTTTCTCCTAGGGATAGAAAATTGAGTAAAATCTGGATAAAATTGGTTAGGCTTGTAAGGGCTGTTGAGCCATTAGCCTAGTAATCTCCTATGAACCTATGAAAATTGATATAGAAGGAAAAACAGTGGAACACATATAAGTATCTGAGAGAACTGGCTTAGGAGAAGGGAAATCTGAATGAGGAGGTCAAAGCTAAAATCAGGGGGGCTGCAGCCAACTGGCATAGAGTGGCAGGTGTAGTGTGTGATAGGGGAATACCAAAGAAGCTGAAAAGAAAGGTGTATAAAACAGTGGTCTGTCTAATGCTACTGTATAGTGCAGAGACCAGGGCAGTGAAGCAGCTGAGGAAGCTATAGAGGTGATGGAAATGAAGTGCCAGAGATTGGTAGTAGAGCGTATATTGTGGGACTAGATGAAGAAATGAGGACATGACAGCAGAGCGCAAAGAAGCCCTACTTGTAGAGAATATCAAGAAGAAAAAATGACGATGTTTCATTTACATGTGTAGGAAAGCAGAAGGTGATTTGGTTGAAGAAAATTTCTGAGAGACAGAAAGAAGGCAAGAGGAAATAAAAACATCCAGCCAAGAGATGGATGGAGTGGGTAAGAGGCCAGTGACAGTCACCAATGAAGACTGAAGAAAGTTGGAAAGTGGCACTGAAACAAGGGAGATGGCGATTATGATGATGATGGTCTATAGATGGTGGCATCTGGCCTGTTGATTGAAGTGCATTATTAAAAGACCCGTGTGGTAATTAACATTCATGAATGATTGTGTGGACATTATTTTTCAGGGAAAATTTGCAAATCTCCCATTATGATTTGATAAAAGGAAGTCTACAAATGTATTTGTTCAATTTTCTGTATTTTGCCTTGTGATATCATCCAGTACATGTCTGCTGTAGGTGTTTTACTGTTTTGCTGTCTTATCTTAATTGTTACTTATGTTTGAAGTAAATATATCAAAAAGTCTCATTAATTTGAATGTTTCAGAATGTAGCTAGATTTTCCACTTACTATACCGGGGAATCCTAATAAGGGCAGAGCATATACATACTAGTAGAATCTAGCTTGTTAGCCTGACAGCATTATTAAATGCCTGTGTTTCATTGTATATTTCTGAGTCACTATGCAGAAGCATTGTTTTTCAGGGGAATGTGCGTATTTGTATTAATAATTTCACAAGGTTCAAATATGTTTGTATACAGAAAACCAGGGCCAGGGTACAGAATCCCAGCTGGTATAGCCAATGAAACAAGGTTTGCTGGAGAGGTATTCGGATGTTGGAGTCCTAAGGAGGGGAGCGTGAGAAGGATGAGGTGTTGGTACTAGGATGTTCATCTACAAGGTCATGTCTTCCATTTAACAGAGATTGTCTGCAGGAAAGTAGGCATGGGGTGTCGGAGACACAGAAAAACTATGCAGATACACAAGTTTTGAGTTGCTTAACTTTAAAACTTTGACATAGATGATGCATAACCATAGACATGAACAGGATTCCCTGTTCTGTAAGATTTCTTTATTTACGCTTACCTTGGAAAACAGTAAAAGTATGCCTTCACTACAGATTTTGTTTTAGTTTTACATAGTGATGTAACTGCAGGGTATTTAATAGCATAGTCCAGGATGACTAGAATATACTGGAGCCTGCAGTTGGACTTGACTATAGGTCCAACAGTATCTACAGTAATCATTTCAGAGTGACCTTCTGTAATAGGTATGAGAATTAGAGTTTTTAAAGCTGAGATTTGGAGGTGTTTATGGCATTCTGGGCAACTGGCATAGAATCATTTGATTTCTTTCATTAGTCCTTGTTAATAAAATCTTTCCAAAACCTTGGATTTAGTTTTGTCCATATCTAAATGTTATACCGTGACTGTGTACTAATCTCATTACAAAGTTTTTGAAAGGTTTGCGTTCCAACATGGCTTGTACTACTTCCTGCCTGTCTTTACTTAACTTTGGAAGTAATTTGGGTAGTCATGTCTCCTTGAACCCTTGTTTTGTTTCCCCCTGACTCTACGCAATGTGTTGTCCTCTCATTCAGCTATTTCTTTTTTTTTTTTGTTTGGAGTTTAGCTAATTTTCTGGAAGGTCTGCTCAGTGAGAGGTTTCTGCCGCATGAGCGTGTTGTGAAATTGAGGATTCTGGTCCTTCACTGAGCAACACAGGCACTGAAACTTATTTGTCACACTCCTCACCTAAAATTACCCTTTAGGGGTAAAGGTATTTCATACAGTATTCCTGGTGATTACTGGGTGTCTCTACTTCATTGCTTTTTCCAAGCTGTTTTACATTCTGAGCTTAGTAAACAGTAACCCTGTGCTATTCTTTAGAGTTCTCAGACTCTGATTTAATAGGGTATTCATTTGGTCTCTGTTCAGGGTTAATTTCTTTCTTATTAACTGCTGCACCCCCCCCCCAACACACACACACACACACACACACACACACACACACACACACACACACACACACACACACACACACACACACACACAGACTTTTTCTCTCCTAAAGACCTCTCTTTCTTTTCTACATGCCTTGAAAATGAGTACTTCAGAGTACAATTAATTTTGATAAGTGTTTTGTTGTCTGTTTCCCTGCCTGTTATCTTTGTGTTTGAAGCTACACTTTTATTCTTGCTTCATTTTTGTAGTCTGTACCATCTGGAGGCATTGAGATGGATGCCCAGTGATAAATCTGAGAATGTGATAGCTGTGAGCAGCAGGTCTCCAGGTTCCAAATATATAAAGCACTTTCATGATTCAGCAAAAAGGAATTTGCCTTTTTTCCACTGCTGTGTGACTGCAGAGCAGGTATATATGAGTTAGAGGACAGATGAGTTCCCTCTGCAAAAAAAAAAAAAATGTTTTCTTTTAGCTTGTTAAATGTGGTATTAAATGAAACAATTTCAAACATTTGGCATTCAGATGTTTGCCTGCCAATAAATACCTAGAAGAGGTGTAAGATTCTTCTCCTCTTGTAGTTTTAGTCATATGTATGTGCTAGTAGTACTGACAAATATTGATCTTTGGTCTTTATTATGCTCATGTTCCCTTTTCTGAGGAAGACAGTTGAGGTTTTGTAGGCTGGCTCCTTGGGGAGTTTCCCATTATGCAGTTAGTATGACCTGTCAAAAGAATCGGTTCCTTCCCACTTTCTCCACAGATCCTTAAAGTGAAGGAAGTCCTTCAATATTTTTTATTTTATGGGTTCGACTGCAATGGGTGCAGCACCTTTCTGAATTCCTCAATCACATCATTCTTGGCTCAAAGAAAATTTGCTTCCAGACCTTTATTCCTTCAATAGTAGTGTTGTTGTGGATCCTAGTGGACTTTTTGACAACCAACCCCTCAGCTGCTGCTGCAATTGTCTGTTAGAGTTGTATCACAATAGGTATATCACATATGTTGACTCACTCTCCTGTAGAATGAAAACTACCGATGCATGCTAGGAATATAATACAACATTATTGAGCATGACTGTGTCCTCTCAACATAGGCCAATAGCACAACATTAGCATATCCTCTCAGTAAGTGATCATCTATTATCCAGACAAATGTCCTAGTTTGAAAAATGTTCTCCACATCCATAATCCAAGTAGACAGCTGACACCTACTGGCAAACTGTTATTAACTGTTACAAAAGTTAACTACTCAGCTGGCGACTCACTGTTCATAGGTATACACTAGGCTAACAGCCACCAGGGCCTTTATAAGCCTAGCTATGCAATCCAACCCAGTTGTATCCTTATGTATCATGGGTATTTACTGGAAGGGGTTATGTTAGTTAGGAAGTTTCTAGAGGATATGTTTGGGGGGCTATGTTAGTTTTGACATTCTGTCTGTCTCTGTATATATCAGAGACATGGGTGCCAGAATCACGGTGAATGTCTTGTTTCACATCCATTGGTCTTAGTTACACTTAAATAGGGTTAGGGATAAACTCTGCTTCACATGGATGGGGCTCCTTCCTGGCCAAAATTTGGAAGTCCCTGAGTCTCACTCTAAGAAATACAGTAAACACCAACACTTTTAAGGCCCAAACAGAGTATACCTAAAAGATCCCAAGCTCTGAACATGTTCAACTTCTTAAATTATTTATAATGGCAGAGTGACCAGACTCACAATGTACTACTGTATCCATTGTAGTTTATTTTAGAATACAAAATATTGCCAAGCAGTTACACTGTCTGAGTTATTTCAATTCTATTATAACATAGCTAGAAAAAAGTCTTTGCTTCTTGCAAACTGTGTCGTGCCTAGGATCAATGCACACTTGATCAAGACGGCTCTAAAAAAGAGCAAGCAATGTTCAGCTTATATATTCTTTTTTGATAGCAGCAGTTGTTATTTCCTAGTGTCTTTGTGGTTTGCATGACTGATTCTTGTTCCATGTCATGTTTGCATCATTTGAAGTGACTTTATTTTATTTCTTTCATTTCTGCATCTGAAAGTCACAAAAAGTCCCTGTTAACAATATCAAATGTCTCTGTATGTTTCAGTCATAACAGGTTGCCATTTTACTGTATCAGTTTAAGCCTAAGCAGGACCGGCCTTAACAGAAATGGCGCCCTAGGCGAAGTAGTGCTCCAGCACCCCTTAAGCCCCACCCACACCACAGTCATGAAACACCCCTATTTGAGCCACACCCACAGGGTTACTCCCCAAGCAAGCCACTCCAGTCATTTCCTTAAATTATTTAAATGCATAGGAAGAATAACTACATTACAAGGTATCTTTAACTACAATTACTTCTGCATAGTATTTTCTACTTTAAATACGAGACCAGATCACAGTCAAATAGGTCCCTAGGCAGGGTAATAGACTGCCCCCCAGAGCAGCCGCTCCTGCAGCAACCCTCTTCCCCCAGCAGAAGCCCCCTCTTCAGCCATTACAGTGTTCCATTATTTGATCATTTCTCACCAGTTACCATGCATACTGTTCTCTTATTTGCTTCTACAGTCATTACAGATATTGAAATAAAATAGCACAAACACAGGTAGCTATTTGCTAAACAATACAGTCTTGCAATAAAAACAGACTTAGCATAAGCAGTAAACTTCTCTGCTCTTGATACTCACATTCATTGAAATGGAAAAATTCATATTCATTAAAATGGCATGAAAACCCATATTCATAGAAAATGCATCTGGCCACTGAGGAATTAAGTTTACTTTTGGGCTGTTTTCAAAACAGACTCCTTGCACACATTTTTTAGGGCCATGCATCCCCTTGATTCACCTTCCTGATTGCATTGAATTATATTCCTTGTATAATACAGCACCATTTGTTAGAAAGTGTTTTAAATTTGTAGTTTTAAACATTCTTTTAATAAGCAATGAAACAAAATGTATGAACCAATAACTACCCATTTCAGAAATTTTCAACCATTAAAGGCCACTCAAGACTTCTGTCATTATAATCCACCAATATTACTCCATACTCACAATCTCTGCAGATGTAAAATCATCTGAATTCCACATTAAAGAAATTTGTACCTAATGAAGAGGTTGCTACCAGCAAAACAACTTCACATATCAATGTTTTATCTACAAATTCAGTGCCTGCTTTCCTTGAAGAATTAATTGCCTATATTGCATTAAAAAATGGTAAAATGGTAATATTGCAATAGGAAATGACCAACAAGTTTATAGTCACTAGACATCTCATACAAAGGACATACTCAGAAGTGTAGAACCCCTATCGTCCTTATAATGCACCAAATAATCAACAATTATATGGGCAATACAACATCAGCACTCCGTCTATATGGCATGTGAGTAGAATCCACAGCCTTCTGCACCAAAGGCAATTATACTAACACTACGTTCAGATTTTACAACACAGTGTGCCATTTGATAAACAAAAAACAGCCAGTTGCACATAGAAGCATTTACACTTGTTAGAGCATGTTTTAAATTTGTAGTTTTGAACATTTTTCCAGTAAGCAAAGAAACAAAATGTATGAACCAATAATGACAAAATTACCCACTTCAGAATATCTTAACCATAAAAGGCCCCTCAAACATCTGTCATTACAACCCACTATGCATTTTCTGAAGGAAATGAAGGCTGAAACACAAATGTATGACATTTAGTTATTTAAATCTTCAGTGATTTGCCAGAAAACCACAAATTTGATGAGGAATAGGCCAAACCAAGAATAAAACCACGACCTTAGAGGAAAAAAACAAAACTCTGTTGAAGTCCAAAAAATGTAGTTTTAATTCCAAAGTATTCCAATTCCAAAAGTCACAGGAAGAAATCACACAAACGCTTTCGCCCAGGTAGTCCTGAGCTTTATCAAGTATATCAATAGTTTATCAATATGAGGCAAAAATCTGGATAGTTGAGAGGTATGCATACCTCTCAACCTTACTGCAAGAAATCTGGACAGGTTGTGGATGCAATGACCATAAAATAGGGACAGATTTTAAATATTACACTTTTTTAACTTAAAGTTGCTAGAACAGCAGGATTTGTGTTAACTTGCATTTCTGAAGGATATGAAGTATGTTAAGAAACTCTTATTTTAATTCCTGTGAAAATATGCAATGCCATTGTCATGCTCAGCAAATTAGAATAAGCTTCAGTTAGTTGAGCATTGAAATCCCATTATAAATGTATACACAATCAGTTAACCAACTTTTTTCCTAAAATGAAAGTGAAACATTCCATATTAAAAATGTCAACCCTGAAATTGCATGTGCCATGATTGGGTTTTACAGGGAAGGTAGTGATAGCAGTTTTTTTTTTTTTTTTTTTTTTTTAAGTGGCCATATTCAACAGTTGTA
Source organism: Protopterus annectens (assembly GCF_019279795.1). Taxonomy (NCBI): domain Eukaryota; kingdom Metazoa; phylum Chordata; order Ceratodontiformes; family Protopteridae; genus Protopterus; species Protopterus annectens. Next base: position 752,519,996 of record NC_056739.1, on the reverse strand, counting down.
GTTTTCATAAACTTTGTGGGATTGAAATTTACTTATTCTTCAAACTACAATTCCCAAATAGAATGTGACCTGTTCCTCATGTGGTTACCCGCCAAACCAAAGAGTAGTGGTTAGATGTGCATACATTTATAGAGTTATATGAGCCAAGACGATAAGTATAGAAAGGAATGGTATACTGCTGAAATCATTTTTGTATGCCTGTAAGGAACACTAAGTGGGTAGCTCATCACTGTAAATTGGGGAGATGCTGTGTGACTTCATGTAGCAATTTTACATCTTTAAAATGCATACAGGGGAGCTCTGTAGTACTTGATTGGAAACGAGCTGTGAAAGCAGATCTCATTCTTGGTAATAACACTTTTCAACTTGTCTTTACCCCCCCCCCCCCATGTCCACATTCCACTGACTATTGCATAGAAGTGCAGCTACAATTTAAAGTTGGGGAAATAGCTTAACACAACAGAAAGGTTTATGAGTGGTGAGCATTTTGTATGAATGGTTCCTATAGCTGATGAAATAATACTCCTGATCGCACGTCCGCTACGCTCCTCAAATGTAACACATAATCATGTAGTATTCCACACACCTACTCTCTCATACAACATACAGACACACACCTTCTCTGTCATACACACACACCTACTCTTTCACATAGTAACACATGCACTTTATCTCTCATACAAACAGAATGACTAATTAAAATTCCATACACACACACATCTTTCTCTCACATACAAAAGGCCAATTTAAACTACACAGACACACACACATACACTTACCTTCTTTTTAATCCAAATAGCCACATCTATACACATGGAGGTAACTCTTATCTTAAAGCGCTAGCTTAATTTCCACGTGCAACTTTAGAACGTCTTTACATCCACATTGGTGTGAGTGGATGTGATGTATGCATGTTCCTACTTAAAGGAGAAGACTCCACTACCATGCAATGAAGTTTTTTTTTTTTGTTAATTCTTGAAGCCTCCTGGCCAACCTGCAGCTGTAAAAGTGGGAGGGGTGCTCACTTCCCCCTCCTTGCCCTACGATTCCGGCACCCTATAGGTTCATAGGTAGGTACTAGGCTATTTGCCCAAGGGCTTAAGTAAACCTAGCCAACAAGGTTCCCTGGCTTACGCCACCCAAGAAGGTTATTTTCCTGTGCCACTGTTGAGCAGATCCACAGAAGTGATCCCTGGGGTGTATTTCCTATTTTCCATCCACTCATCAAGATTTTTCTTGAAGAGTGCTAATGAGGAACTTTGCTTGACATAGATGGGTAGCTTGTTCTAGAGTATGGGAAGTCTCTGGGACAGGAATCTATCCCTCCAGCATGTCCTCTTTATTGTGGTGACAAAGTTTAGGTCCCTAGAGCACGTAGCTCAGAGGGATTGGGATTTCTTTAGGTGTAGCATGTCCAACAGCTCTGGGTTTGACATAGCTTTATATGTTAGGCAGAGATCACCTCAGAGTAAGCGATATGCTACGGAGTAAAGCTGGAGTTTTTTGAGATGGTCAGTGTAGGGCATTTGTTTGAAGCCAGTAATCCTCTTTGTGAGGTACTTCTGTGGCCTTTCCAGCTGCTGCAGATGTCTTGTGAGGTACATTCCAAAAGGGGAGTTGTACTCTATAATGGGTCTAATGAGTGTTGAGTAGAGGGGAACAATAATCTCTTTTTTCCTGGATGAGAAACCTTTTGTGATGAGGTGTGCCACGTAGAAGGATTTCTTGACTACTGTGGCAATGTGATTATCAAAGGAGAGACTACTGTCCACCTGGGTCCCAAGGTCTTTTATCACACATTCTGCATTAAGTAGACTGCTGCCTATGTAGTTCATAGGTACAGAGTTTTTATCAAAGGGGATGACAATACACTTTTTGGCATTGAGCTTGAGGCCATGGCTCTGACACCAGGCATCTGTCTCAGTGAGGCCCTTCTGTAGGAAGTCCACATCATTTGGGGACTCGACTATGGCTCCTAGTTTGCAGTCATCTGTGAACTTGGTTAGCCAAAGGCCTTCTGTGTTAGCCTGTACTTCAGAGAAGTAGATACCAAACAAACAGGAACACATTGGCTTATCACTCCACAACATTGACTGCAAAAGAGTTGCCATGGTTTCCTGTTCCTTCCCTTGTTGTGCAACTCCAGCTGAATTTTTGTCTGGTTTTCTACTGAAGGCTCCAAAGTATCTTCATATTGCAACTGATCAAATGCTTCCCACTCCACTGGTTTCCCCTTAATCTGGGGATTCATTATTTTAGCATGCTGTAATACTATCAGAGTTAGATTTTCTACACTAAATTTCTTAACTTCACAGGTAGCCCATAACTTCAGTTTTGATTTCTTTAACTTCTCCATTACTAATCCTCTTTTCTATTTTTACTCTTTGTTTTCTTGTGTTTTGTATTTAAAGTGTTCCATATCCAGATGCTTTTGTCTGTATTTCTCTTAAATATCTTTGGTGCTACTTTTTTGTATTGATAAGTTTTGCTTTTTCCTTTCCATATATATTGCACCACATTAAATTTCTTTCTTTCCCCATGTCCACACTAGATAATGATAAACATAAGTTTTTATTTAGAGTATTAGAAGTTATAACTCCGAATGTTAGAGGAGGTGATATTAAGACATATACAGAGAGTAAGGAGACAGAGTCGATTATTCTGTTAAGATCAGATAGAGGACTTGGCCTGAATGATAGGGCCTCAATAAAACCAAAATTGAGACAGCGTAGAAATATTAAATGATACATTAGTAACCATATCATTGTTTTTAAGTTATACTAGAGAATATATATGTATGCATATTTATTTTTACTTATACGTGTTTTTATACATAGTTGTATCTTTTTTATAAATATATATATTTTTAAATTTATTTATATTATATTATATTCTCTATCTAGTTTATGAAGTATAGTTTTTATATATAGATGTATTCATATATCTGTATCTGTCTCTTTAAATAGTGATGCTAATTAATTGTGTTTTAATTGATTAATTGAATGCCTTTTATATATGATGAGTGTTATTTGGGATAAAATGTAAGATCTGATGAAGCTACGTAGCGAAAGCGCTTATCTGTGATATATCCGCAGTATTTTGTTACAACCTGTGTTAGACTTTCTACATTAAATCCTTCGCTTTGCAGGTATTCCATGCCTTCAGCTTCTATTTTTTAACTTCTACTTTACTAATCTTCTGTTCTATGTTCCAACTTTGTGATATTTTTTGTATTATGAAATTTTCCATATCTGGGTGCTTTGCCTATATTTCTCTTCAAATATCTTAGGATCTACTTTTTTGTATTGATTAATTTGGATTTCTCTTCTGCATAAATACTGCACCATATCAGATCTCTTTCTTTCCAACATCTATTTCTTTTGTTATACCTTTCAAAAAATTCTATATTTTATTCTTTATATTTTTGCACTTCCTCTGGCGTTTCTTTTTCCAAACGGTCCAATGTTTCTTGGTCTATATAATGTTTTTCATGAATCTGATATATTAAGGAAAACAAATTTGCATTTGAAGATTTTGACAGTTTATCTTGTGCAAGTATTTTTCTTTCTTCTAATTTCTCTCTTGAATCTTTTTGTGTATCTTCTGTCCAGAAATTCTGGACTTCTTGCGTAATAGCAACAATACACAATTTCTTTGTTATCTTTAATAATCCACTCTGTCATCTTAATGGCTATTTTCTGACCTGTGAGATTTTGTGGACTACTACTTCCTTCTACAACAGGTGGGCCATCCTCCTCCCCAGAGCATGGCCTAACTCCACTGTAGGAATTTTTCAGTGTCTTGAGGATTCGACACTGTCATTTTTTTCCATTCCTTGCACTAGTCCACCTGCCAGGATTGGGCACTTTTTTTTAACATGGGACTTGTGCACCCAGCTGTTCCTTCTTATTTCTTTAACCTACTTCTGCCCATGCTACATAGACTGAATGTTACATAGCATGTATCAGGGTCGTCTTGGTGAAATTTTGTAAAACAGGGGTCCAACTCATGAAGGTACACACCAAGACTTGAGAACAAATTCAATTCCAGCAATACTACTCTTCTTTGGTTGCTGATTTTATCATCTCTCTACTCGGACCCCATGTCATCCCTCTATTCAGACCCAAGACTGCTTGTAATGTAGTAGTCAGCAAAATGAAACGGGAGTCAAAACTAAGCTGTTTCATGTCTCACTGCTGCTGCTTACTGGCTGGCACTGTCAGCTTTAAGGCCAGACCTGAGGTTACCAGCACCTTCTAAGCGTTACTAAGGTTGAGTCTCACACTAGCATAGTATTGAAGCAGGATGTAACTTAACTGTATTTGGAGGGTAAGTGTGGCACTCTATGCACTACATGATTATGGATGCTGGAAATATAAGAATTACTAATTAAATAAAACTGACAAGTGCGAAAGAGAAGCACCCAAATTCATTTTACTAACTGCAAGAAGAAACCTCACTGCTGTCTACAGAATGAAAAGCTTGAAATGGCATGCTAATGATAAAAAAACACCTGCCATTCTACCAAAATCATATGCCTGACAAATGTGAAGAAGCGAAAGAAATAAAAAGGCTTAGCATGGTAACCATGGAAAAATCCATGCTGGCACTCAGATAGAAAGCTGATTTCCTGTAGGAAGGACACCCTAATGTAAAATCTTTTCAAATCTCTTGAAAAGAAATGCTCACTTATTAGCAGGCTCCAAACACAACCCCCTCTTCTACATGGAAGTAGCTCACCAATAACAGAAAATTAAAAACATGAGTTAAACAAGCATGTAAATATTCAAACACACAGTACCAATATTAATTCCACCAAAACCACACGTTACCGTAAGAGTACAGTTTGAAAGTTTTTCCTAAACTTCCTTCCAATCAAATAAATCTATGCAACATTTCCCCATCTTTACTGACAGCAGAAGCATACACTTAAGAAATACTACAGCAAGTCTGTAAAAAAACTGGAAGAGATATCTCTGCTAACTTACAACTGTGCATGCATGCATATCTTTAGTGCATGATATACATCTCGCATACGCACATCTTTTGTAGTTCAACCAATCACTGAATACACAAAGAACATGAAGATCCTGGCCTAACCTTAAATTATTACTCAAATAATTAACCTTTGAGTAATACATGTTCCACTTGGCTCCTTGTTAACTGAAAGAAATGAAATAACTTTTAACAACATGAAAGAACATCATCTGTAACACTGTCTTTTCACCTTAGTCTGATCTAGCATTGATTTATCAATGGTATTTCTGGCTAATTAGATATCATCATATCAGCTTTCCAATGGAATAATTTACAAGTCACGTTGAGAATGTTATATGTTTTGGACTTATTTTATTTTACAAGGGAAATGGACAATTTTATGGGACATGCCTGACTTAGCTAGGATCCTTAGGCATTCTGATTTGCAAAGCCATCCATAAACCAGAAGACAGCTGCAAGCAAGGCAGTAGTATCCCATATGTAGTTGGGAAAGGCTAGGCTTCTTCTGATCCTTGCAGATCAGCAGCCTAGTAAGTACCTATGAACCATGTTATTGGTTTACTCTGCAGTGCTTGTACCAGACATAATAAATGCTAACTAGGACACGTAATCTGTGAGCTCTACTGCAAAATGATACTGGCTTCCATCACTGCTGCACAAAATGTTTTGTTCTCAAAAATGCAGGTCATTTTGCATCATATGATTTAATAGAGGGGACCTAATCTTTGAGCTCTACTGCAAATGTTAGCTGTTACCATCTGACACATTGTATTACTTTATTTAATACATTACCTAAGCTACTATGATGATTTTTTTTGTTATTGTTGACTGTTTCTCATAGGTGGCCAGAATTTTCATTTTTCCCCAACTACTATCTAAACTGTTCTTCACTTTTTAATATGATTGACTTGTAGTTACTTTCTTCAGCGTTTTGCTGCGCACACTGAAGTTTACAGTGTTGTGTTTCATGTATTGTACTTTCTGTATGTCCCTGAAAAGGGACAACATGGACCCAGTATAAAGATTGTACCAGCATACAAATCCACCATTCAAGGTTAATGAAGTAGCAAATGCCTTCCATCAGTGAATGGATAGCATAAGGTAACCCATTTAAACAGACATGAAATCCTTACTTAACTGTGAGGTTTCATGGAGTTTTGGCATTTGCATCTTTGGTGTTTTCTCTACTGCCTCTGACAGTAAACTAAAAAAATATATTGATAATTCCTAATGTTAGTGCAAACAACACAATGGAAAGATTCTTCCTGTAAAGGGATGTTATCTACCAAGTCATTTAAACATGATAAATTGGGGGTTGGGAGGTTGGCCTAATGGTTAAGGTGTTTGCCTTACAAGCACAACATGCAGGGTTTGAGTCTCACAAGGGATAATTGGCTAGGCTTAAAATAGCTCATAAGGGCAGTTAGCCTTGTATGAACCTAAAATATTGAGTTTCATCAAAACAACAGGAGGCTATCTAGATGATACACAAGTCCACATTAAATTAAAAGCTAGGTTTCATACTCTTGCCCTCAACTGTGTTTGTCCATCTGGTGCCTTCAAAGTCTCAACAGTTTGAGATACTATGTACATACTTAGTTTGCTTTCTTTTTTGGTATCAAATTTGGCTCACTTACTAGCACTTGATCTCTAGTTGTAAAGGTCAGCTGCAGTCCTAAGTTCTTGATACCCCTGGCAAGACTGCAAATTTCCGCAATTTGTACACAATGTATGCTGCAAACATTTTCTTGGGGGCTGCCTCATTTTCAAGTAATGGGTAAATTTATTTTATTCGGCTTTTTAATTGTGGTTATGGGCCGATCCAAGAAGGTCCCATTTGAGCTACAGACTGCAATTATAAGGCTGAACAAGAAGTGAGTTACTCCAAATCGAATAATGTTGGCTCTGGCACCACTGATCAGAAGGATGAAGTCATGACTTTGGCAATGTGACCCACATCTGACTATTGGCATGTCTACTACAGGAACCGGGGGGGGGGATTGATATGAGCAGCAAACATCAGCTCATGCACTGGGGGGGGTGTTGTGTAGGCCCCGCATTTTAGTGACACCTAATGGTATGTGGGGGATTACTTGTAGAAATGGTCTGGAAAGCTTGAGCCATCGCAGTGGTAAGAGTACCACTGAGTAAAGGGGGAAGGCATGTGTTGAAGCACTCACATCTCTTCCCAACCAGACAGCTACTGCAGAATCCAAAAAGCCATCTACCAGGGAGAGGTTAAAGCAGGAAGGACACTGCTAAGGGACTGGCATTTAACCCTTTCCCAAATTCCTGACTCTCAGCTTCCAGGAAAAAAATAGCTGGTAAAGTTCTCCAGATAGGTGCAAACAGACTGCAGGGAACTTATCCAGTATACTAGACACCTCATTCTCATCCAGACTGCAGGGAACTTATCCAGTATATGGGACACCTCACTCTCACATCCCCAAAAAAGAACAAAAGAGCCAACAGGAACAAGAGGAGCCAGTGCGGGACAATTCCTGTAGAGTAAAAACAACGAAAATAAATGTTTGCTATCTCCACTGGCATAAAGAGATAAAATCCTGACTATGACCCAGGTGACCAGAATTCAATCAGTAACTTAGGAACCTGCTGGAGCTGGTGTAACACAAAGGGGAAGGATAAGGCAAGGGGAAGGGCAACTGTTTCAGGGTCAGTGGAAGCAATTATTGCAACCAGGTTAAGGTCACCCTCTGTGAGCAAGAATGGTGGCTCCTGAATCCACTTCCCTCCTGCAGATCTTATGACATCAGTTCTGAGGTTAAATACTGATCATTTTGTCTCATTTTCTTAACCCCCCCCCTTTTCATTAAGCAGTTGTTGAGTAACACTTGCAGCGCCCTATAAGTTACCCATGCGAAACTTAAATTCAACATCTGCAGTACATACCATAGGGTTTATAAGCTGGAACAACTTTTACATTATGGTCCTATATAATTACTTTTACCAAGAACAATCATTAAGTATCACTTCCGTGTGTACCAACAGACAATGTGCAGATTGGCATTATGACATGCAATATGATATTTAAAATAGCTACATAAAGGCAACCTATGTGCTTATACAGGGACATTATAGAACACTTGCACACCAATTTGATATGCCTGATATCAGTTAGCTTCCTTCCCAAAAACAACACAATATATGTAAACCTGAAACTTCAAATTGAAGCAAACAATCTGTATGGTTTTCCTTCTTGATTGCAGCAGATTCTCATATGAAAATGTATGTCATCAAAAGAGGTGCTACAGCTGTACTGCCAGTGAGCTCCAGGTAGTTTCATTATGCAAGCGCATTTCACTACCAGTACTCCAAATGATATATATTAAAAAAAAAATCCCTTTGTGCGAGCACCTGGAGAGGAAAACAGCCTCAGAAGACAGAACTTCCGTACAGAAAATGAAAAGTACTGAGACTGCTAAGTCTTAAGGAATTCATAATACATACATACTGTATAGATATCAGACCATGCTCCCTCAGAATCGATCTTCTTAAACTCCTTTTTCATGTTCACAGTGATGCCTGTGTGGACGTAGCAATATTGTTTATACCCCAGTCTCTACATATGGTTTATTTATTTTAATTAATTTACTTTTCTTATTAAGAAAAGTAAATTAATTAAAATAAATAAATAAATAAACACAAATTGCGCTCTTTACGAGGCCGGCCTGCACGGTGCACTAGGCAGTCGCCTAGTTCGCCTATGTCTAAGGCCGGCTGTGGGTCTAAGCTCACATGTTCTTCTTTTTGTGAACCAGTTTTAAACCACATATATTCACAGATAAGTTAAACTAAGCATGTTTCATATTTCCTTAGAAATTTCTCTAGCAGATGTCTGACTGAGATAGCTTGTTGCTAAAGATTTCGTACTTTCCATGTTTATTTTTAACTTTGCAGTTCATGCCTTACATTTCTGCTTTTTAGAAAGAAACATTTATTTCAAACCTTGTATCAAGTTAAACCTTGCTTTAGAAGAAAATACTTCTTTTACCTTATAACAAACATTTCTTATTTCACAATTGCTTTGGGGAAAAATATTTTATTTTATATAATATCTATCAATTCCCCCTTTTTTTAATTAAGCCAAAGAAAAATGCAATCTACAGGAAAATGTGATCCTCTGTACTTAATACTCATTCTTTAATGTTAATGTTCTGCTTCCATAAGCTGTAAATGTTCTTTTAAAGACCGATTGTCTTACGACTCTATTTTTATAAGACCCTTTAAACATAAATCCCATATCTGTAGCCTCTACAGGGACTGCATTTAAAACCCAACAATTTGACTTGTTATGTGCCTTTGCAAACAAATTTTGCATGACCAAAAATGTATTGTAATCAGGTATCCAATCATGATGTCTCTGTTCTCGTGATCTATAATATCTGAGTATCTTTTCCCATTTTTTTCTTTGCAACTTTTTTTTTTCCCAATAATTTTTATTTTTATTTTTACATTAATAAATGTCACAAATAAAAACTATCTTACAACATGACCGTATATATATATATATATATATATATATATATATATGTTATACATTGATGTCAAATACCACACGATATAGGTCGTACAACATATCTATTTACACTATGTACATAGATGCTTTCACTGTTAGTTCCACAGTTATATAGACAGTATATACATTCGTAATATCCAAGTTATTATTTAATATCTGAACTTGTATGTGTTCTTTGGTTTCATTATAGTGTATTTCTAAGTTGCTGTGTGATGAATTATGCTAATATGATATTAAAGGTTTGTTCCCAAATCTCTCTGGATTTCATGTTTTTGTTTCTTTTATCTATTACTATTTTATGAGCTAAAAGGTGTTGTATAGCTACTTGTTTAAAACCTTCCCAAGAGATATTTATAGTATCTAGCCATTTAAAAGCTATATACCGTTTCATTAGTAGGAAAATTGTTAAAAGTGTATTTGCTTGTTTTCTTGGTATGTTGGGTGGGAGAATGTGTAATAGAGTGAATTCCCAAGTTAATGTTGATGTTTGATAACCTGGTTTTGTAATTGTACCTTGAGAGAGTTCCAGAGTTTATAGACACATTTACAGCTCTAAAATACATGGATTAAGTCAGCTATCTGGTCCTTACAGTGTGGGCAGAAAGGTGATTTTGATGTGTTAAATTTGTGTAGGATTGCAGATATAAAATAAGCATTATTATTGATCATGAGCTGAGTGCATGTTAACTTTTTGAGGGGTATAATCTTCAGTGTTAGATTGATTGCCTGGCTTATTTGCTGATCATCTATGGATGGTTTAATTTTTCTCCAGTAGTTAGAGAAGAGGAAGTCTTTCTGGTGTTTGATTTCATGTATCATTTTATATGAATTAGTAATAATTTTCTTTGTTGTGATAATAGTTTTCCAAAACCTGCTACAAGTTTCTATGTCACTATTGGTCATAGTAACATTTTGGAGGTAAGTGGAACACAGTTCTTTGATTTGTCTTGGGATTATTATGTGTGATTTAGGGAGGTTTAAGTTGGTCCTCATTTTTTGTATTGAACAGTTAAGGTAGGGATAAATATCTTGGATTGTTTCATCTTTCAGTCTGGGAAAAGGGACTAAGTCCAGCATCTTATTGTTTATTTTTAAATTTGGGTTTTTATGAAGGGGTTGCAGTATTGTCATGGCTTGTCTAAGGTTCAAGAATTGAAAGAGTTTTTGCGCTAAGTTGATAGAATGTTTTAAGGGCTCTATAATGTTATAAGTTTGTATTTCTTTCTGCTTCAGGAATGGAAGCGCTTTGGGATTTAAACCTAGAGCTTTAATATATCTATAATAGATTGTCACCCAAAGAGGAGACCAATTTTCCATTGACAGGTTATGTTCAGCTATTCTTAATATTCTGTTAGTGTTAATGATCGAATAGTACATTTTAAAATCTGGTAGATTTAGTCCTCCTTTGCTTTTGGGAGTGTTAATTTTGGATAGGAGATTCTAGTTTTTATGGGTTCCCATATAAATTTTGCTAGGAAGGTATGAATTTGTTTGAAAAGTTTTAGGTTGTTTCATCTTTTACAGTCTTGCATTATATTTTGCCATTTAAGGTTTACATTGTATTGGTAGAAGTCTTTGTTATTCTGGAAAAAGGTGATTCCCATATATTTAGTTTCTTCTTTTATTTTTATTGTGTTTAACAATGGTATTAGTGAGATGAGTTTGGGTGTTTTTAGGGGGAAAATATTAGTTTTATTGAGGTTTAGTTTGTAGTTAGACATAGTCGAGAAATGCTCAATTGCAGCTATTATTTTGTTTATATCTGAATTTGGTGTAGTGCAGCATATGTTCAGATCATCCGCAAATGCAGTGAGGTATATTTTGAAGTTGTGATTGTGGTATGTATTTTGTTTAATGTATAGAAAGAGTGGTTCTAGGTATAGGTTAAACAGGAAGGGTGACAATGGGCATTCTTGTCTTGTTCCATTTTTTATTAGGATCCTATCTGACCAAGTTTTATTTATATATAGAGATGTGTATGGGTTGCTATAGACAGTTTGGATGATCTGAATGAAGTCATTGGGTATATTAAAGTAGGGTAGTGTTTGGAGTAAGAATTCTAGATTAACCCTATGAAATGCCTTGTGGGCATCCACTACCATTGTGTAGATGTTGATATTGTATCGGTTAGCATAGGATATTAGTGCATCTAATGTTAATGTATTGTCACTAGTCTGTCTATGTGGTGTAAAACCGGATTGTTCTGGGGAAATTATTTTCTCTATCAGATTTTTCATTCTGTTTGCAAGTATAGAGGTAAATATTTTAGTATCTATATTTAAGAGGGAGATGGGTCTGTAGCTGTCGGTGTTTTTGGAGTCTGTGTGTTCTTTTAATATAAAGATGGTTTTAGAGGCATTAAAGTGGATATCATTTATTTTATAGTTTATTATGTAATTCAGTGTATAGTATAGTAGTTTGGCTATCAAGGGGGAAAATGCTTTATAAAATTCTAATGTGAGTCCATCCGGACCCGGAGTCTTATGCGCTTTTAAGTGTTTGATTGTTGTAATAATTTCACTGATGGATATCGGTTCAGTTAGTTTTTTTTGTTGGTCCAAACTGAGTTTAGGGAATTTCAGTTTTTGAAGGAAAAGAATTCTATCTTCCTTTGAGGTTTGTAGTATTTGTACTCCGTATATTTGAGAGTATATTTGTTCAAATGTTTTAATAATGTCTTCATTTTTTGTGTAGTTTTTGTCTCTGTAGTTTATTTATGATATATTGGAGGCATTTTTGTGTTGTAAGATAATTCTGGCCAGAGCTCTAGATGGTATTTGAGCTTCTTCTGCATAAGTGGCTAACATTCTGCCTTCATAAAAAGATAGGTTCCTGGTTTCTAACATATATAGATCCCTTTGCAGTTTTAAAAGTTCTGCTTCTGTTTGGTTCTTAGGGTTATTTATTAGTTCTTTTTCAAGATGCTCTATTTTCCCTTTCAGTGTATGCTCCCCTTTCAGTTAAATTTTGTTATAGTATGCTGCTTTTTTGATAAACAATCCTCTAATTTGTGCTTTGGTTGCAGCCCATTCTATGTCAGTTGGTACTTGGGAGTTAGTGATATTCGTAAGAGCTATTTTTAATATTGCTTCTGTTTCTTTTATTACATCCATTTTGGAAAGTAAATTAGGGTTTAATGACCAATTATGACCCCTATTCTCTAAATATATCTTTTTGTCCCAGTTAATGTTCAGTGTGATTTTGGAGTGATCTGAAAAGAACCTGGTATGTTAGTTATTGTTGGGTCCATATTAATGAATATGTCAGAGATTAAGAAGAAGTCTATCCTTGACCACATTTTATGGCATTGCGAATAGAATGTGAATTTCCCTGTTTTATCTGCACTGTTCCCATATTTAAAAGGGTCATATAGTTTGAAATCTTGTTTGAGTTCATTAAGGGCTAATGTGGCTTGTTTATTATGTGATTTGGTCAGATTAGATTTATCCTTTTCTGGGTTTTGATATGTGTTCCAGTCACCTCCAATCACTAGGTAGTGATCTTTAAATTGGTTTAAGGTTGGGTATAATGACATAAAAAAGTGTTGTTGGTTATTACAGGGTGCGTAAACATTAAGTACCATTATAGGTTTTGGTATTATAGGACTACTAAATGTTACGTAACACCATCTTCCCTCCTTGTCAGCTTTGGTTTTAAGTATTTTTTCCTTAAATTGGTTTTTAATTATTATGGCAGCCCCAGCACTGTTTGTTTTCCCCTCTGAAGCTATAATTTGACTTATCCATTTCTTTCTGCTAATTTCTGCCCATTGCTCTGCAGTCAAGTGCGTTTCTTGTATTAGTATGAGGTTGGCTGTGGTTTTTAATGTAAGGTGTAAGAATAGTTTTCTTTTCTTCTTGGTTTGGAGCCCTTTAACATTCCATGACTCTATTTCCCACATTTATTTATTAGGTTTATTCCATAGATATGCCATGTATATTAGTTTTGTTTTATCTTTGTATGTGTTACTGTGTGATGGTTTAGGAAAGCATCTATTTATCCCCGTCCCTACTCTGTGCCTAACCATTATATCCCTGGACCAGGAATAATCGGGGGGGGGGGGTGAAGGTTCGTTACATGGTTTACCTTTACGTCTAATCTTAGAATGCATTTTATTTTTAGATATAGATTTAACCCATAGTATCCCCACTGTGTTACAATAAACAATGTGGACAAAGCTGAACAAACTAGTTCCCTCAACAAACACTGCTACTTAATATCCCTAGCTTCTTCCAACATATTATTTATACAATTATGGTATTGCATTTAAGGTACAGCATGTATTGTTTTTGTCTTGTGACTAATTCTTTCTAATAGTATTTTTAAAACAGCATATTAATATACATTCCTCTGTAAATTATAGCAATATATGTACCATAGTAATATTGTTAAACAATCAATCTTGTCATTTTTACATTTTTCTTTCATTTAACTTCTTTTTCCTCCCCTTTATTTATTCAGATTTCGGCCTTCTTTGGTGCCTGTAATGTTTTTCCACATCAATCTGTGTGGGTTGTAAAATATATACTTGGCACCTATTTATCAGAGGTAGGAAGTATAGAGAGAGACATAAAAAAAAAAAAAAACAGCTTAGCCAAACAGTCCTTCTGCTATAGTTAACATATTAAGACTATATTTACATTACCCCAATATTGTTAGGTTATTTTACTATTTTCCTGAGATTACTTCTCTCCAGGATCTTTTAACACATTTCTAGTATTTACATAAAACATTTAACATTTTTTTTTCTTTTTTTCCCCAATATGAATCTATGAGCTAGCCTGTTTCTGACAGTTTATTTCTTGCCTATTATTTAAGGCTGGATTTTCATTCACCTACACAGTACTGGGCGTACTGTTTTAGTGAATGGTTCATTTCAACAGTACCTTATTTCTTCAAGGTTTTGCTTGCAGGTTGGTTGACATCTATGGTGCAGCTTTCTTCTTTTAGCTGGTGCAGATCAATTTTCATTTTTCAGGCAGTAAAAGCTTTTGGAGCTTGCTGAAATCCATTTTGTCTGACTGTTCTTAATGGAGTCCTCAAAATCATAGGGGGACTGAATTTGCAGACCAATGTCCCAGAAGGAGGCTCCTTCCTATATCCGCGCATCAGAAACGGCAGTTGATTTTTGGTTCCTACCCAGGCTGTACTTCCTTTTCCTGTGTTCCTCATAGCTCACATCATGGATTTAAGGTCCTAGACAGCAAGGGGAAGCTTTCAGAGTTGGATCCCACCTAGAGTGCTCGTGAATGGGGTAGTTTTTTCACACAAGGGTCCTTTATCTTTTTTTGTGGATTTATTTCACTTCTGAAGGTGGAATTTGCTTGAAAACGGCCAGGAATGTCTCTTTTGCCTCTTTGGGGTTAGTGACCATGTATTTAACCTCTTTGATGTAGAAGATTAACTGATTTGGATATTTCATCTGGAATTTGATTTTTTTTCTATTAGGAACCTGCAGTATGGAGATATTAGTTGTCTTGCTTGTCTTATTTGTATTGGGAGGTCTTGAGCAAAGGAGATTTTATTATTATTCCAGGTGAGTGTGCCTTTTTTCTTTGCTGCCAGTATGATTTTATTTACATCTTGGCAGTTTAATATTTTAATATAGACAGGTCTTGGTTTCAGTGGTGTTTGCATTTCCCTCAGGGCTCTGTGGGCTCTCTCTGTTGTTATTTGCTGCATTTCTTCAGGTTCCTCTAGCAGGGAATTTATTATTTGCTTGATTGTTGGTATTAGATTGTTATGAAGTACAGTTTCAGGTATTCCTCTGATGATGATATTGTTCCTTCGAGATCTTGCTTCTAGGTCTGTTATTTTTGCTTGTAAGTTTTGTATTTCTTTGTCATGGGCATCAGTTCTTTGAGAAATAGAGTCTATTTTTATTTCATTTTCTATTATTTTGGACTCAGATTTTTCCATTCTGGATATTATTTGGCTGAATGAGTCACCAAAGGTTTGAAATTGTAATGATAAGTCCTTTATTGCTTGCTGGATAGGTAATAAGGCAGATTTTATGTCTTCTTGATTAGCTGGCTGGTCTGACTTGGATTTATTTGTAGTTTTAGAGTTGTCAGTTTGTTTAGTTATCTTTTGTCTTTTTGAAGTTGTGTCTTTCTCAGGTGAGGCTAGTACTGAGAATTTGTTCTTAGTTATTGTTGTTTCCATATTATTTTCCTCTTTTGACATCTTGCTGTATAGTGTTTTACCAATCTTGTAGTCAGATGCAGGGCCTTAGTAGCACATGGCTTAAGCTGTTATTCAGAAATCTTAGTTAATCCTGCTGTTTCTGAGCCGAATATGTCACTTTTTCTTCCTCTTTTGTTTGCTGGATATTAGCAGTAAATATCTACAGTTATTTCTGTGTTATTAATTCTGCGTTGCCTTCTGGGTTTGTTTTAATCCAGGGTATATCAGAGACCTAGGTGATAGCAGTAGGGTTGCCAGCTTTCTTTGTGGTTAAAACTGGACTAGGGTCACGCCCCTCGCATCACCCATAACTCCACCCATTCCCACCCCCTCTCCCATCAATGCCCCACCAATTTTGTGACATCACTGTGACATCAGCTGATGGGAACACCCTCTTTTTCTGTTCCAGATGCCTGCTTTCAGCTGATTTCTCCCCAGTTGCCATAAACACTGTTTAAAACTCTCACTGTGCATACTGTCTTTGGCTTTACTTCTACAGTGATTACAGATATTTGGATTTAATTTAAAACATTTATTTCATATTTTATAGCACAAACCCCACTGATACACATTTGCTAAAGAAAGCAATACGGTCTCACAATGAAAACAGGCTTAGCATTCAAACTACTCTTCTACAATGATTATTTGGATTTTATTTTTTACATTTTAAAGCACAACGATGCACAAACACTGACAGACATCTGGTAAACAAAGCAATACTGTCTCACAATGAAAAAAACTTGGCAATGGCATTAAAACTTCTCTACCCTTGAAACTCACATTCATTGAAACAGCATTGAAACCCACACCACATCCAAAGAAAATGCATGGCCATGGGTGGATAAAGATTACCTTTGGTTTGTTTGCAAATCATAGGCCCCTTGCACACAGAACAAGAAACATACATGTGCTCTTTTCTTTGATACACCTTCCTGAATTTATTGTTTGAACATTTTTCCAGTAGACTGTACTGTAGGCAATGAAACAACATGCATGAACCAATAATGACAAAACTGCCCAATTCAGAAAATTTCCATCATAAAAGTCTACTTCCACACCCACTCTATAAATAGAAAAAAAATAACCAATGTTGCAGGATTTGCTTGTTAGTTTAGGGGAGTATGGATGTATGACAGCCCCCAACACACACACACACACAGACACACACACACACACACACACACACACACACACACACACACACACACACACACACGCACACACACACACACACACACACACACATGAGCACCCAAAATGTACTCATGGGCACACACCCATTCACCTAACACACACACACACACACACACACACACACACACACACACACACACACACACACACACACACACACACACTCACATAAGCCTACCCTACCCCTTAATTAACCCACAACTCCAACATTCCAGGCACAAACACACACATGCGTGCGCACCCTCTAACTAATCCCACCCCCCCACTGCAACCTTCCAGGCAGATGCACATTCACACATAAACTTACACCTTCAGCCTCACTCATACACACAAGTAGAAGCATCTCAAACACTACCTGTCCGCTAAACCTTCCAGCATTTACCTCTACCACTAAGGTTTAACACATGTTGTTGGCTGTGTTCATTAACATCAGCAGTCATGTTACTTTACAGAGCAAATCATTCTCTAAA
This sequence comes from Protopterus annectens, assembly GCF_019279795.1. Classification (NCBI taxonomy): domain Eukaryota; kingdom Metazoa; phylum Chordata; order Ceratodontiformes; family Protopteridae; genus Protopterus; species Protopterus annectens. The sequence continues at coordinate 752,502,611 of NC_056739.1, read as the reverse complement.
TCACTTTAAATGCTTTACCAAAAGCACTTCAAGGGACAGCACATGAATAATTAGCATACACCATTTCCCTGGAATGCTACATTAGCATTTAGCATGACTGTCTGCAGAATCAGCTCACCATAGTGCTATGAAACAATTTTGTGAGTTATAAAAGTTGCAGTTTTAATTTGAATAATATTTTGAGCTATTATTAGCAACTCAGAACAAGACAAGTATCTAGTAGTGTACATCGTGATACACACTCATATACACACACATGCTTGCTTGCAAATGCACTTGCACGCTCATGGATACACATAGGCATGCATGCATACAAATACACTTATGTGCCTGTATAATACATGCACACACGCACAAGCACGTGCACATACAAATACACAATTCTGGTTCTCTTTTTATAGTATTCACATTACAGGCAGAAGAAGAGCTAAAACTTTTACTTTTAAAAGTCTGAAAAATGAACTGTCTTGCACAGGAAGTTGTTATCTACCTCCTTTACAATTCCTAATGGGCCAAAACTATAGCAGAACTTACAGGCTGTTAAACTTCAAAATACACTATCTGAGATATGACCCGTCTTATCACACACACACTACCTTTGTGCTGGCTTCTGAAATTGCTGCCTTCCCATAAGTCAAGTTGATGAATTCCCCAAAGTGAAATAATATCCATAATAATCCAAAGTCGGTTAATGCTGGGCTTCTGCTTAAGTTCCCGCTCGTACTACATGCTGGGCTTCTGCTTCCCGCTTGCACTACCGGAAGTGAGCTCATTGAGCTCAATTCCGACAGGCTGGTAGCCACGCATGTGATGACATCAGCGCCGCAAAATTTAAAACCAAAAGTCCGGTTTTGATTGAAATTTCTAACCGGACAATTTGTCAGATAACTGGACAGTCCGGTAAAAACCGGACACCTGGCAACCCTAGATAGCAGTGCTCACAGAACAGTGGCCATTTTGAACTCCCTTTGCAACTTTTTTTATTTTTCACTTTCTTATGTATTTACATTTCTTTTTGGATTGCCTTGTCCTGTCCATATATTGCTATAAACAATATATACAAAAATATCAAAATGCATATTGAGTATTAACATGCAGCCCCAAAGCTTGCATCTCCATGTGTGAGGTCTAGTTTCCTCTGTTTTTTTTTCTGGCTTCCTTCCAAATGGGTATATTAGCATTTAGAAATGAATTTAAACAGGCTGTTACTTTCCTAAGACTGTTAACAAACTGTTACTTTCCTGGCACTGTTTGACTTTTATTAACTTACACTGATTTCTGTGAACCAATATGATGTGTTGCTTTTGCTTGGATAGCCCCTGTTTCCTAGGATTAATATTTTCCTTGTTTATCTTTTGTACTCGATATACTAACGGCTCTATCTGTTCTGTCACCACATAAGGACCCTGCCAGTTACTATCCTACGATCCCCCTTTCTGGACTTTTTTTATAAGCACCTTATCTCAGGACCGTAGTTACATTTCTGTGGGAAGTGCTGACATTCTCTTTCACAGGCAGCAAGCCTGTTCTCTAGCTATAGTGTCACATACCCCCTGTATATCTTTCAACCATTTTTGGTGTTCCACTGCTGTCAGTAACACTCGATTATCCACTGTTTGTGTCACAAGGAAGTGTGAGGGGCATTTTCCTCCCTGTCATCGCCTCAAAAGGTGAAATTCCTGTATTACTGTTAGGTGTAGCCCTAATACCTAATAGAATACCTGGCAAATATATCACTCAATCCTTGTCTTTTCCCAAACACGCCTTTTTTAACCTTTATTTGATTATTCTATTCATCCTTTCAGCAATTCCGTTGGCTTGTGGATGATATGGAATATGGAACCTGTGCTGAATCCCCAACGGTTTGCACAAGTGCCACATTATTTGGCTTGTAAAGTGGGGTCCATTATCTAATTCTAGGACCTGAGACTATCCCCAGTGAACAAAAAAGTTTTTCAATAATGCCTTTGCCATGGTTTTAGCTATCATACTCTTGGTGAGAATTACTTCTACCCACTTTGCAAACACATCAACCACCACTAACAGATATCTGTATTCCCCCTTTTGCAGCTGGGAGGGGCCCTGCATAGTCAACCTGGATAGTGTATCATGGACCATCTGCCACTGGTACCCTATGCAATTGATGCTTCTTTACATTTGCATTAGTTTGTAAACAAACCAAACATCCCTCTAATACTGTTTTACACAGCCTTTTTAGACATGGATTCCACATCTTCTGTTTTACTATACTCCATAACCTCTCTGTACCTATGTGGTCCAACATCTTGTGATTATATTTGACCAACTGTCTAGCTAGATCTCCAGGGATATATGGAATTTATTTCTGTCTGGCATTGGATAGACAAAAATTGTCTGTTTGGCATCCCCTTCTCACATACACCTGTCTAGTTCTTCAGGAATCCCTTTCTGTTTCTGAAGGGTTGCCAAATCCTATATTTCTACAAGTATAGTTTTTTCAACTGACATTACCTTGTCTGTGTGTTCAAAACACTTGTGTTGGTCTAGCCACTCACCTGTTTCAGCCACTTGTGTTGCTTTGGCATCTGCCAAAGCATATTCTCTAGCCCTTCTGTATTACATTTTTGATGTGCTTTGATTTTGACAATACTAAAGTTTCCCTGTAAATTGTTCTGGGTAATCAATGCTCAAAACTCCTGTAGTACTGGAGCATGTTTTAGGGGTTTGCCAACACTGTCGACGAATCCCCTTCTGACCCAAACTGCCATGTGTAAGCGTAAATAATTTACCTCATAGGCACTGTCACTGTAAATACTGACAAGTTCAAAATGTAAAACATATTTTACTGCTTCTATATATGATTTTAAACATTTGGGAATAAATGCAAAACAACATGTACATAAAGCATCATTCCAAGCAGACCTCACAGTATATGTCAACCATTTTTCAAATGCTAACATATTGGAAAAAAAAATATTTTTTGTCTTGCCACTGAGGCAGAGTCTGCAATAAACAAGACTGTTGATAAACATCAGCAGTTTAAATAACTGCCATTTCCACTGATCCCTCTCCAATGTCAATTGGTGTGTGTTTTTGGTGTACCCATTAATAATGTACATAGTACTGTAAAACTCATCTCAGCACCAAAAAGACCACAATTTTGCTTGATTTGGGAGGAAAGTTACAACCTGTCACTCACTGCCAAATAAATGTATTACTTCCAGCTGGTTAATTTAAGATAGAATTATGTGTGCTTGCGTTCTCTGTTGAAGAAAATAAAGTACATGATAATGAAGCCCATGTTATATAAAACAGTTACATAAGGCAAAATAAAGATTCAATCTTCTAGGCAAAAAATAATTTCTGACATTTTTAACAAAATTAAAGCAACAGCATCTTTAGTAAAGGTTACTGTAGCGAACAGGTACCAGGCTTCCATCTGGCAATCTATCTGGTAGAAACATCTCTCTACTCTGTAGCTGCTGCTCTGTTCACCAAATTCCTTTCCCTAATAGTTGTTACTGTCTCTCTCTCTCTCAGTGGCGGCTGGTGACTTCAAATCAAAGGGGGGCTGCAGGAGACAGCTGAGTGGGTGGGGTCAATGGGAAGGGGTGCAGCCAACTAGAAAGGGGAGGAGCTATGCTCAAAACCACAAAAACTAACTAAATACACTGCTGTGGGTGCCAAACTGTCATTATGAGAGTCCAGTCAAGACAAAATGAAGTGTAGAAGAATAAAAATATTTCAGTGCATTGGCTGCATGACAGCTTACTTAATATCTAGATGGAAACAAAAAGGTTGTGAGGCATGAAAAAATAAATTACTTTTTTAAAATACATTAATGGAATGCCAGTCAAAATCAAGTACAAGAAAAATAAGCAGCACTCAACTCAAACCACTTCTTGCACTGCAATTCTAATTCTAATTTATATTCAGCTTTATTAAAGTACCAAGTAACATGCTGAAAGTAGAAATCTCTGATGTCCCCACTTGTAAACATGTTCCTTAGCCAAGAAAAGACCTGTTGCCTGACAACTATCTACTTGTTTCATGGGGAAAACATGATCAAAGTAAAAAATGAAAAGCAAACAAGAAATAAGCTCAAGATACACTGCTTAAAAGGATTACTGTACAGGTTATGGACAACACGATTGGCACTCAGTTTAGTTTATGGGTAAAGCCTGCAGAGATGACTGGAAGTCTCTAAGTGTAATGAGCTTCTTAAACTAAATGTAATTCTGTCCTTTATTACAAATACTGTCATATGCATTTCAATACCCAAGGCTTATACATTATCTAGTTAAGTATTCTCTACATGGCAACAGCAGAAAGGCTTTCAGTGTTGGCAATTCTTTAACAGTATGCTTATTAAAGCTTAGTTGCATCTTACAATCTCAACCAAGCTTACCTGATGGTCATTAAAGTATTGCTACTTAAACACAGAGCAACAGGCACTTTGAGTAATAAGCATAATCAACAGCTCAAAAAAAATATAACAGAAACCAGACCATTCTGCAAAAATCAAGGACAGATGAAAAGCTACTCTAGTACTTGTGTCTACCTTGGATGGGGGGGGGATACTCTGCACATTTACACTGCATAACTACTCCTTGCCTTGCTTCAACATATCCAGAGTCACTACATGGGGGAGTGGGGTGCAACAAGTATGTCACAATTTGAAATGTCTCTGGCTGACTGTGATGACCCTGACACATTTGTCATACCTCTCAACCTCAGAGCAAGAAATCTGGACAAAGCCATACAAAGTGGGACAAAGGCCCAAAAATAAGGACAATTTTAAAATATTGCTCTTATAAACTTAGAAAGATAATAGAATAGGCCTTGCATTAGTATGAATTTTCTGAATGGTATGAAATCTGAAACTCAAATGCCTGTCATTATTTTCTAACGTCAGTCTTTAATGATTTGTCACTAATTTGCCAAAAAAAAAAAAAAAACAATTTTATGAAAATGGACCAAAAATGTGATGTAAAAATATAAAATAGCAACACAATACAGCTGGGAACCTGTCAAAGAAGGGACACTTTAAATATTAGTACTGCTAACTTGAGTAGCTGACAAAATAAAAAAATCTACATGCATTTATCTATAACTCTAATTATTACAGTTATTTCTTAATTGTAAACCCCTCCATGTTTTCTTCCAAAATTGCTATTTTGCAGAGGGATTATTATATGAGCCAAAATCAGAGACAGTTGAGATGTTTGGCTATGCCTAATTCTATAAAGCAATTTATTTGCATGTACCTCTCTACCTGTTAATGCAATAAATCTGGACAAGGCCAAATATATTGGGGGAACATATAAACAGTACTAAAAATTGCTCTTGTATAAACTGAGACAGTTGATAGAACAGGTCTTACTTCAGCATGCATTTTTTCTGAAGGCTATGAAGTCTGAAACTCAGTGTCATTATTTAGTGACTTAATTCCTAAATTATTTGCCAGAAAACCACAAATTTTATGAGGAACAAACCAAAAATAAGAAGCAAAAATCTATTCATTCTATGAAAATCTGGACAGTTGGGAGGTATAGTTCAGCTGGGGCTGTCTAAGTTTGCCGCCCTTCCCACTCACAAAATAATGGTCGAATGGAGCCTCCCCCTGCAGCCATTCCAATTATCCATTACTTGGCTATTTCACTCCATTTACCATAAACATTAATGTGCATACTTATTTACTTCTATGATGATTTGGACTTCATTTGAAAGTTTTATTTTGCATTTTACAGCACAAACACTAAGACATCTGCTAAACAAACTTAGCATTAAAACTTCTCTGCCCTTGAAACTCACATTCATTGAAACAGCAATGAAACCCACATTCAAGGAAAATACATTTTACCAGTGGCAGATAAAGATTAATTTTGTGCCGTTTTCAAGTCATAGGCCCCTTGCATATGAAACATACATGTGCTCTTTGATATACCTTCCTAGTGTTTTGAACATTTTTCCAGTAAACAATAAAACAAAACGCATGCACCAATAATGACAAAACTGCCCAAGATGGTGGCTGTAACTTGGAAAGAGAGAGAGCTTCATCCAATGGCTTAACTTTCAGTTTGCTACATTCCTGCACAATGCCTGCAGTATTGTCAGGGCAGTGACTATCTACTTTCGGTCTCTTTGTTATCCTCATGTATGAACAAGTTCCCTAGATAAAGGAACTTGCAGCAGCTACTTTCCTCATACCAGCAGAAAGCAATTTCCCCTTTTCCAGGAGAGAATTATGACTTGAGATGTTGAGGGTCAGAGTTCAATGTTACCCATCTCATATATTGTAGAGATCCACACACGTGCATACTAGAGATCACAGTCACTTGAGGCTGCACTGGAAAATAATGAACAGGAACAGAGACATGAGGCACCATTGGTGGAATCACATGCCCAGAATGAATATGTTTGATAAACAAACCAAGAACGTGAGCAGAGCTCTTACTCAACATATATACAGACTGAATGGAACACTGCAGAGGTCCTGACTCCTAAAACACAATTTTGTTGTGTCATCATGCACAAAACATTCATGACTGTACAGAGCCCTACATCTTTTGCAGATCTTCATTTAGACCAAGTGATAAACTCCCACAGGTGCATCAATATGAGCTTTCTGTGAGACATTACAATTTACAAGCTACTTTAACTACTGATGTGTTCCTTGACAAGTGATAAAATAAATTACTAATACTTGTGTATTTGAAGGTAGGAATTCAGAACATTAAAGGGTGCTAGTATTACTTTAAAAAGATCACCCCTGTGAGCAGACTATTTAAGTGTATCCTCAGTGATATTACAAGTATTTTTTTCTTTAACTGAAACACTGTTGTGTTTCTTGACAAGTGAGACACCATTATTAGTGTTTTATTTTACTTCTATTTTTTGTGTGTTGGCAGGAGTTAGTCACTTATAAGGGGGATGACCCCCACATGTGTTACTTTAAAAACATTGCTTCTTTGAGTGGATGCAAGCAAACGTGGTGGCGCACTTTGCATGCAACAGAAGGAGTGAAATAGTGTAGAGATTTATCTTTGCTTTTCTTAATCAATCTATATTAAACTCTTACTATGGACCTTTTAGCCCATACTTTGATTTTCTCTGTCATAGTCTGTCTCTGTCTAGTGAGACTTTTGCAAACATGGATAGCACCCTATGCCAAAGATGAAGAAATTTGGTTGATTTAGTTTCTGAAATTAATAATATTCTGAAAGAATTAAGTGCTGGAGTTAATATCAAAGAAAATCAAGAGATAGAGAGGCTGTTTTTCAACAAACCAAAGCAGCAAGTTGTAGCTCAATCTGTTTAATTTATAAAATGATGAATCAGACCAATAATAGTTATACAACAAATGACTTATTATAACGTACATTTATGACCAGCTCAATTTTACTTTGGCTTGCAATGTCAATCAAGCTACTCAATACAAGTCATTAGAACATTTTGTGAATGCAGTATGCTGCAAACACTTTGTTGTCAACAAGACATACAAAACATTGCAGAAAAGGCAAAATAGTCAAAGTACTGTTCGCTCAGCTAGGAAAAGAAAACTGAAATAGAGGGTAGTAGTCTATGCATTGATCTTCAATAAGTCAGTCAATCTGTCCATCTGCAGCGTGCTGAAGTACTAAAGATGTGCATGCAGTGGCACAGCTGTCGACAGACATCATTCATGGTCTAAGCACTGTCTGGCTGTACCATCAGTCATGCATGCCAGGGTTATCCCATGGCTGTAACAAGGCTCAGGAACTTATCACAGTACTTGTTATACTGCACATACCATGTGCAATTTATTGTACATGTTATGTAGTACATGTCATGGGCTTATTTAGGAACATTCAAATCAGTCGTATATTTTTAAAAGCACCAGGCCATTTTAATAACTGTCTATATTAATTATCTCAGCACAAAATTGTATTTCTTAAATGAAGTAGATTTACCATCTTGTTCATCAGTGTAATTTTAACTATTTTCACTTTCAGAAAGTGAGAGAAACCATTACCCCTTAAACAGACAGGATATTTCACACAGTGTCTGCAAAAGTCCCTCAACCAGGAACAGCAAAATGATTGAGGTACTATGATAGCTCCATCAATTTAAAGCACACTCAACATCAGCTCTACACATAAGGAATGTTAAGCACTAAATACTACACAAGAATAAACCTAGGAAATAGTAACACTCTTCTTATCTATTTAACACTGGTGTTTTCAGACTGCTGTCTTTTCTCCTTGCGCTTCTGTCCAGAATCCCTCTCATTAATTGAAAACGTAAGTTGCTTCTTAAAACTGTGCTGATCTTTATAAATTCAAACTGTTGCGCCCACTAAAACAAGTCAGCAATTCCTAGCAAGAAAATGTTGAACAGGTACGTAGGGGAACCTTCATGAAAATGTAAATATTCAAGTGCTATACAAATTCAGGACGTTACTGATTGAACCATGTCCTCCCATGTTTCAGTTTAGAGTTGTGTCAGAGTTAAAATGCAAGTCATTTAAATTTGTTAATCTGGCACACACATGCTTACCAGCATGCACAGACTTTCCTATAATGTAATAAACAATATTAAAGTGAATCACAATTAAAAAAAAAACATTTGCAAAACAGTTCTCAGTATCTTCTTGTGATTATAAGGCATGTAAACTTCTGTCATACAGGCTACGACATGTACTAGAAAACTTCAACAAACTTGTGGAATTTTCCTGAATTAGTATCTGCACTGATGATATCATAGTAGCAGCAGTCACTCACACACACACACACACACACACACACACACACACACACACACACACACACACACACACACACACCCTACCCGGCACTCCAGCGACCGACCAGCAAACACACCCTACCCGGCACTCCAGCGACTGACCAGCAAACACACCCTACCCAGCACTCTAGCGACCGACCAGCAAACACACCCTACCCAGCACTCCAGCAACCGACCAGCAAACACACCCTACCCGGCACTCCAGCAACCGACCATCAAAGCAAACACAACTTACCCAGCACTCCAGCAACCGACCAGCAAACACACCCTACCCGGCACTCCAGCGACTGAACAAACACCTGGTGCCTTTGTCCCGAAGCCTGTGCAATCGAACGAACACCTACCCGGTAATCCAGCAAGCCCACAAACTCCAACGACCGAACGAACACCAAGCCCACAATCCAAACACCTACCTGAAGCCCATGCAGTCACACACTGATAGTCCCGCGAGAGCAGCTCAGTCCTCCTCATTGCCTCTGACTGCGGCTGAAGCAGTCCGGAGCTCCTCTAGTTTTCTGTTATTTCACAGCAATGATTGCTGGGTACCTCTTAATCCTTATCCGGACTGCCGATAAAGGCAGTCTGAGTTCAAAATAATTTTTTGTTTTGCAGATTTTTTTTCTTCTGTTTTTTCTAGGTGGGAGGGCTGCAGTCCGGCAGTCCGATAGGACGAGCCGCCCCTGCTCTCTCTACAAATCTTGGGCTAACTTAGCTCATGTTTTATACAGCCTTTTGCTGATTCCTTATACCTGGGAAATGATTCTATCTGCCACAGTTTTTAAAATCACATTTCACACATTTGCCTAAAAATATTTACAGCCGGTTTATTTATTTACAGTTTATATACATCAGCATGTGAGAACTCATATGCATTATATTCACAAGTTTTATATCAGGTTTGCATTTCTTCAGAGCTTTCCCCATCTTTTGTACGTATAGTCTTTCTCTCTCTCTTGATTTTTGTTTGTCGGTGTTTTGTGGATTCGGTTTTATAGTCTCGAGATACTGAAATTCGATATTTCAGCATTTCGAGGTTATAAAGTGAATCCATATACATATATATATATATATATATATATATATATATATATATAGAGAGAGAGAGAGTTTCACTTCATATTACCGAAATGCTGAAATATCGAATTTCAGCATTTTGACAGTATAAAACCGAAACCATCACAATGACACTTCACAATCACAAAACCAAAATATCAAACATACACAATACAGCACACAACACACAAACCATAACACCCACACCAAAAGTGTAATAAGAGACTTAGGGACACAGGTGGACAGTGGTCTCACCTTCGATAACCACATCGCCACAACAGTCAGGAAATCCTTCTGTGTGGCACTGTGCCCCCCCACACCCCCCCTACTTATCACTTCATAAACACGAATTGCTGAAATATCGAATTTGTCCATGAAGTCGAAACTTCAAAATAATGAAAGTGCATAAGCACGAATAGGACTATGTTGAATTTGCGCTTATGCATATACATTATGTTGCGGAAGTGTTTGGCTCGGACGGTGTCTGCAGTTTAAGGTGTGTGAGTGTGCGTGAGTGTTTTCTAACTTGTACGAGTGGGTTAGGATAGGTAGGTGGAGGTATGATTGTGTGTGTTGGCTGTGTGTGATTATTTTTTCTTTACTGTTTGTGTGATCTCGGAGTTAGTATATATAAGTAGGGGGGGTGTGGGGGGGGCATAGTCACCCTGCATTTGTGTAGTGTAGGTATGTGTCTGTGTGGTGTTTTGTTGTATTTAACTGTTTTGTTCATAGGTTCATAGGTTGGTACAAGGCTATCAGCCCTGGGGCCTGTACAAGCCTAGCCATAACAATTCCCTGGCTATTTCTTCCTACAGTATTTACTTCCCTGGACCCCTTACTAGCAGGACGACTGATGTGATCCCCAAAGTGAATTTTCTATCTCCCATCCAATCATCAAGGTTCCCTTTGAAGAGGCCCAAAGAGGCACCCTGCTTGACATGTATGGGCAGTCTATTCCAGAGTCTGGGGAGTCTCTGGGTCAGAAAGCTATCCCTTCAGCATGTTTTGTTCATTGTGATGACAAGGTTTAGCTCCCTGGAGCATGTGTCTCTGAGGGATTGGGATTTCTTTAAGTGTAGCATGTGCAACAGCTCTGGGTTTGACATGGCATTGTATGTTAAGCAGAGATCACCTCTGAGTAGACGATATGTGACAGAGTATAGGTGGAGTTTTTTAGACGGTCAGCATAGGATCTGCTTTAGGCCTGCGATTCATTTAGAGAGGTATTTCTGCGGTCTTTCCAGTTGTTGCAGATGTCTGGAGAGGTACATACCAAACAGGGCATTGTATTCTATAATGGGTCTAATGAGGGATGAGTACAGTGGGACAATGACCTCCTTTTTTCTGGATGAAAAGTCCTTAGTGATGAGGTGTGCCACACAGAAGGATTTCCTGACTGTTGTGGAGATGTGGTTATCGAAGGTGAGACCACTGTCCACCTGTGTCCCTAAGTCTCTTATTACACTTTTGGTGTGGGTGTTATAGTTTGTGTGTTGTGTGCTGTATTGTGTATGTTTGATGTTTTAGTTTTGTGATTGTGAAGTGTCATTGTTGTGATGGTTTTGGTTTTATACTGTCAAAATGCTGAAATTCGATATTTCAGCATTTCGGTAATATGAAGTGAAACCATATATATATATATATATATTTGTTTTACAGCTGTTAATTAAGACAGAAAAATGAGGACAACCCGTTTTCTTTTGACAGATTCTGTTTGTTACAGTCTTCCTGAAATCTACATTTTCTATTACTGTCCCTGTTCCAGTCTGTGCATACCTATTCAGATCTTTATTTTGTACTAGTTACATTCATAATCAGTGCTTGTTTTCTTGTTTTCTGTTGTTCATTTTGTTTATGTGCTTGTGTGTATATATATGTGCTCGTGAGTATGCATTTTTATGTTTGCTATTTTTCTCACTACTGTTGTTTCCTCTCCTCTGTATGTCTTAGAGCTATTATGGACAGCTCCAGAAATTTTGAGAGACATGACCATGGAGCGGAAAGGGACGTTCCGTGCTGACGTCTATAGTTTCTCTATCATCATGCAGGAGGTGATTGTTCGGGGCACTCCATTTTGTATGTTGGAACTACCTGCTGTTGGTATGTCATAGCTTGTTACTCAAGTTTGTTGCCATTGCATGGTTTGTGAGGGTCCTGAGATAAAAGGGTTCACTGTATTATTTGTACAATTGTGCATGATCCAGTCTATGTTGGTATGATTGCTGAGTTGTCATCAAAGGGTAATTATAAACATTTAGCCAGATTAGTGAAAAGGGTACAAATATGTGTAGGGTCATCTTTGTTCTAAAAGCTGGTGCAAGAATAAAGAATCATCTTTGTCTTCAGAAAGGAAATATGAGTTTGAAGTGTGATGTCGACTGTGAAAGGGACATGGAAGAGGTTTGACTTTACTAAGAATCCTCATATCTTGGTTTGAAAACAGTGAATGTTTATGCAGTGCTAAACATACATAACATATCATGTTTTCTACAAATAAAGTTTTCTCAGCTAAAAGTCAACTCTGAATTATACTCATGGCTAAATCTGAGTGGATTCGTTTCTGCAGATCATATAAGGACATATATGCAATAAAGCAAATCTAAAGTGTTTGCTGTCTAGATAATGAAAATGCATAGATAATGCATGGCAGTCTGATAACTAATGTTTCAATTAATGCCTGATCACAGTAATAAATATGCAGTGCTTACGAATGGTTGATGACTGCAGTATTATGATCACTGTCTGATCACAGTAATAAATATGCAGTGCTTACAAATGGTTGATGACTGCAGTATTATGATCACTGTCTGATCACAGTAATAAATATGCAGTGCTTACGAATGGTTGATGACTGCAGTATTATGATCACTGTCTGATCACAGTAATAAATATGCAGTGCTTACAAATGGTTGATGACTGCAGTATTATGATCACTGTCTGATCACAGTAATAAATATGCAGTGCTTACGCATGGTTGATGACTGCAGTATTATGATCACTGTCTGATCACAGTAATAAATATGCAGTGCTTACACATGGTTGATGACTGCAGTATTATGCTCACTGTCTGATCACAGTAATAAATATGCAGTGCTTACGCATGGTGGATGACTGCAGTATTATGATCACTGTCTGATCACAGTAATAAATATGCAGTGCTTATGAATGGTTGATGACTGCAGTATTATGATCACTGTCTGATCACAGCAATAAATATGCAGTGCTTACGCATGGTGGATGACTGCAGTATTATGATCACTGTCTGATCACAGTAATAAATATGCAGTGCTTACGAATGGTTGATGACTGTAGTATTATGATCACTGTCTGATCACTGTAATAAATATGCAGTGCTTACGAATGGTTGATGACTGCAGTATTATGATCACTGTCTGATCACAGTAATAAATATGCAGTGCTTATGAATGGTTGATGACTGCAGTATTATGATCACTGTCTGATCACAGTAATAAATATGCACTGCTTACGAATGGTTGATGACTGCAGTATTATGATCACTGTCTGATCACAGTAATAAATATGCAGTGCTTACAAATGGTTGATGACTGCAGTATTATGATCACTGTCTGATCACAGTAATAAATATGCAGTGCTTATGCATGGTTGATGACTGCAGTATTATGATCACTGTCTGATCACAGTAATAAATATGCAGTGCTTACGCATGGTTGATGACTGCAGTATTATGATCACTGTCTGATCACAGTAATAAATATGCAGTGCTTACGCATGGTGGATGACTGCAGTATTATGATCACTGTCTGATCACAGTAATAAATATGCAGTGCTTATGAATGGTTGATGACTGCAGTATTATGATCACTGTCTGATCACAGCAATAAATATGCAGTTCTTACGCATGGTTGATGACTGCAGTATTATGATCACTGTCTGATCACAGTAATAAATATGCAGTGCTTACGCATGGTTGATGACTGCAGTATTATGATCACTGTCTGATCACAGTAATAAATATGCAGTACTTACGCATGGCTGGCCGATGACTGCAGTATTAGGATCACTGTCTGATCACAGTAATGAATACGGAGTGGATGTCACTGCATAGCTGATGATTGCATCATTACAATACTACATTAAGAGTACTGTTAGCACTGCTTGCTTTCTGTTACAGTACTTATTTTTAGGCATTCTGGTCTTTAACAACTACATTATCATGCTTAAGCTGACTAGCAGTATTCACAGGTTAGTTGAGCAAATCCACATTTGCTATGACAGTAAGGAGTTTGATGATCTAGATTTCATACTGAAACATATAAGTAGATGGCCTGACTGTTGTAATTTGGGCTTGTGGTTCTGGTTGATGCCCCTGTTGATCAGAGCAGCAGTTCTGTCCCTGTCTGTCTGAACTGGCTGCTGTCTTTTCTGAGTTTTTGTAACTTATTGGCTGTCTGATATTTCCTTGTTGCTGAGTTGCAGCTCCTCTTATGCAGGTGTTTGCCTGCTATATAAGGAGTTTAGCTGGACTAGTCAGCACTTTAGAGTGCAGAGCTGTGGTATACTAAGCTTGTTAACACCTGAGTAAACTAACTGGATTTTATTTTTTTTTTAATTTTTGCTCTTGTTTTACCTGGGTTAGGTCCAATTGCACTAACTGGATTTTCTTGTTATCAACCCTTATTTCATATGGGTTTGGACCAGACAGCGTGAGAAAAACTTGGGGATGACTGTTGCTGATTTTGGACGTGGTGGTTGTGGTTACTGTTCCTGGTGAAAGGTATAACAACTCTGCCTCTGCCTTTGCTTTGTCTGTATTGGTGGTTGTTTGTGCTGAGGTTTTCTAATTAATTCATCATTATCATCAATCCCTTTTTTCCCATTTTCTACATGGGGTCAGGTGTCGTGTCACCTGTCACCATCTTTCTCTATTCAATGCCACAGTCCTGTGTTCTTCGGCACTCATGTCTGACTGTCACAGGTCTTCTCTCATACAATCCATCCACCTTTTTGTTGGACATCCTCATTTCATTTTACTCTCTTCCTATCTGTCCCAAATCATCTTCACCGGATTGTCATCTGCTTTTCTGCACATGTACTCGAATCACCGTAATCTGTTCTCGTTGACCTTTCCTGCAATTGGAGCTATTTTGGCTTCTGCTCTTATGTCCTGATTTCTTCATCTGTCTCACAGTGTGCATCCTATCACCTGTCTCAGCACTTCATTTCCATAAGCTCTAGCTTCCTCAACTGTTCTGCTTTCACTGATCGCTAATTCTTCAGTACCACTTCCTCTTCCTTCTGCTGATGTGTAATTCATCAGTTCGACTTTCTCTTCCTTCTGCTGATCGCTAATTCATTAGTACTACTTCCTCTTCCTTCTGCTATTCTCTAATTCTTCAGTACTACTTCCTCTTCTGCTGATCTCTAATTCATCAGTACTACCTCCTCTTCCTACTGCTGATCACTAATTCTTCAGTACTACTTCCTCTTCTGCTGATCTCTAATCTTCAGTACTACTTCCTCTTCCTTCTGCTGATCACTAATTCTTCAGTACTACTTCCTCTTCTGCTGATCTCTAATTCTTCAGTACTACTTCCTCTTCCTTCTGCTGATCTCTAATTCTTCAGTACTACTTCCTCTTCCTTCTGCTGATCTCTAATTCTTCAGTACTACTTCCTCTTCCTTCTACTGATCTCTAATTCTTAAGGTTTTTGTATCATACAGTAGTACTGGTTGCACTACTGTTTTGTACTCATTACTTTTCAGCTTCTTTGGCATTCTCATGTCACATACTCTGTGCCAGTTGGCTGCAGCCCCTCTGATTCTAGCTTTGACATCCTCATTTAGACTTTCCTTCTCCTCAACCACCTTTTCCAGATACCTGAAGCTGTTAACCTGTTCCACGATTTGCCCTTCTACCTCCATTTTCAGCTTCTTCTGAATTCCACCATTTGCTGCCATTACAGCTGTGTTATCTGTACTCAGTTTCATTTCATTTACGTTCAGTTTTACATTTCATTCCTCTATCCTTTTCAGTGGCAATACAGCTTCTGCATTGTCCCTTGAAGCCTGTTTGCTAATGTAGTATGTCACCTGTATGAACAGCAGTGGGCTCAGAACTCAATCCTGGTGTACACCCACTACCACTGGGACCCCGCCCCCCGTGTGACCAAACACTATTCATACTTGAGTCACTGGGTCTTTGTACATAGCTTGCACTAATTCTACCAATGTTTCTGGGACTTCGAACCATAGCAGGATTGCCCAAATCAGCTTTCTGGGAACCTTGTCATATGTGTTCTTCAAATCTAGGAATGGCTATTTGGACTCTTTCCTCATCTCTAGCTTCTTCTTAGCTATCTGTCTGACTGCAAACACTGGGTCAGTTGTGCTGCATCCTGGTTTAAACTGCTCATCTCCCATCTGTAACCCTTACACATGCTGTTTTGAGGTGCTGCCATTCTTCTTCAGCTCCACCTATTACATCCTCTTCCTGAGGTGTTAGAACTTGGAGTAATTCCTTGAATTGTTGTGCTTTCTCTCCAGTCGACTTTCAGGTCTTCAGCCTGGTGTCTGTTTACCTTAGAGCCTTCTCTATCCACTGCTTGCAACTGATTGTGGCAACCAGTGGCTTATGCTGTGGGCTGACTGTTTTACTGGGAATGTCTTTGCAATTGCTAATTCTACCCTAGTGACCTTTCCTTACTAGGAGGAAGTCTACCTGAGTTGCATGTTGGCCACTCTTGTATGTGATCATGTGACTGTCTTTCTTTCTGAACCACGTGTTCACTACCATCAAGCCATTTGCCAGACACAAGTCTAGAATGACCTCTCCTTCTTTATTCCTGTTGTCCCACCCATGTGCACCCAGAGAGTTGTCATACCCTGTTCTGCCTGTCCCAATATGTTCATTCGGTCCTCTTTTGTCAACACCAATTCATATTGCCCAGCTTTATCTAGTAGGACCTGCAACTGCTGTTTGAATGTACTCTTTCTCACTATCACAGTCTTGCTGTGGGGCATAAGCTGAGATTATGAATACTGCCCTATCATTAGGCTGTAGTCTAATTGCTATGAGTCTGTCATTGATTCTGATGACATCACTCACTGTCTTCTGAAGTCTCCCCAACATCACAATTCCCACCTTGTTTCTAGCCTGTCTCCCTCCTGAGTAGTAGATTCTGGATGCCAAGCCAAGTAGCTTTGCTGCACTGCCCTTCCATCGTCTTCTGGATAAATAGGATGTTCAGCCTCCTCCTGTCATCCACTTCAAAGCTGTGTCCTGTCAGTGAATTTACATGGAGTGTAGCAATTCCTTGTTCTTGTTTAGCAGGTTGATTGATTTTACATCCAGCTTTCACTCAACATAGCTCTCCCAGTTAACCAAAACTGTCTGTTATTCCCTTGATGCGGATTCACACTTTTTCAGTTTAGGTGGGTGTTTGCCTAGCATGCAAGGAGCTTAGCTTCATAGGTCAATGCTTAGCTGTTGGGGGTCCTGCTGTGCTAGTTGGGTTTGCTTGTTTTTTGCTTCTTTTAGCTATCTGCAGGACCCACCAAGTTGTATTTTAATTGTAGCATCATAATAATGTATTTCATGCTGTTAGCTTGGAATTATCATTCATGATTGCAAGTTTTCTATATTTCTCACTGTTTTTCTGAGGTCCTTCAAAATAAGTCTGAATTTTGTGATCCGATTCTTTCACATAATGGTAGGACAGTTAAGATCTCCTTCTACTTAATCTCTCTGTAGGGTCACCAGTTAGTACTCAGTAATATCTGTTCACACACTGGTTTCTGTTGACATGGGGTCACTGTGCGCTCTGTCCATTTCTGTTGCCATCCTGGTCACTCTAGGAACTTTAATGGCAGCTTGGCATCTGCTTCATGCTTACTTTTTTCATTTACTGATAATATTAAATTATAATATTAAATTTGGAGTATAAGCTCTTCCACTCTATACATGTGTAAGCAGCTTAACACTGCATCACAATAATAGATCACCTTTTGCTGAAGTTGTTAAAATAGTGAGAAATGTAGAAAACTTGCAATCACAAAGCCTATCCTGTTAAACCTAAGCATACTTACTTACTTGCAGGTTTCTTGAGTGTGCAAACAGCAGCCCATCTACAGAACAATAAGAAATAGTAAAAGCTTCAATCCTAGCAAGTTTCAGGATGAACTTAAGGCATGCAACTGGGCTTCCCTAAAGCACCTACCCAAGCTGTCTCCCACTTTAACAATAAATTCCTCACCATCCTCGATTCTCATGCTCCTGCTTGTTTCACGAGGGTGAAAACAAAAGCTGCCCCATGGCACTCTAAAGAAATTAAAACAAAAATCATAGTCAGAAATAAGGCATGGGCATCATGATGTGCTACAAATGACCCTATAAATGAAACCAAATTTAGACAACTAAGAAATTAGGCAAAACGGGCTATTCTATTAGATAAAAAAAACTGCTACCGCCATCTCCAACAAGGGAACCAAAATAACCCCCAAAAATTCTGGACAGGGATAAATAAATTACTGCACCCAGGTCAAACCACCACTTCACCTCCTTCAGCCTCTACCAATAAACTACCACAGGATGTGGCTAACACCTTTAATAATTTCTTTACTGAAACCATCCAAGTCCTTGTGAGCCAAATACCCCTTAACTCCTCTAACCCACTGGATAGCACTCTCAGCTCCCAGCCCTCCTTTAGCTTCCAACCATTCTCTACATCTTTCATTCGTTCACTACTCAAAAAATTAAATCCTACTACCCTAGCTGCAGAACTTCTCCCACCCGAATATTTGCAAAAGCTGCTGATACCATAGCATACCCTGTTTCCATTCTAATTAATCGGTCCATATCAGAAGCCTCTGTGATGCCCGTGCCCTGGCCCAGCAATCAAGGAGCCTCAATCCCCACCACTAACACTAGAGAGGTCATCTCATACGAGAGGAAAGGATAACAAATACACACAGTAAAGTACAATTTCCCTTAAGAGCACGCAGAGATCACAGTCCGTCTGGGGGCTGGCCGCTCCCTTGCTTCCCAGGTCCCCAATAAGACTCCCCACTGGCACAGCTATAGGGTCCAGATCTCAGCCTAGCTGGCAAGCTAAAACCTCCAGTACCCTCTCTGTCTAACCAGTGCTTCATGTCCCTGCCCAAGTAGCTGACACATACACACACACACACACACACACACACACACACACACACACACACACACACACACACACACACACACACACACACACACACACTTTTGAGATAAGTATTTATACAACTCCACAGACACTCCTGGGAAAGGCTGACACAGATTCTCCAGCTGTGTCCCTATACTCAGACTATACAGTAGTAATTACTGCTCACCACCACCAGCTAATAATTATCAGTTATCCAAAGGCCCTTAAAAGGGTGTCCAGTTATTACTGTGCAATATTATTGTCCAATAGTAGTATAACTTAAGCAGTCTTAAGGCTTATTGGAAAGGCTTAGTCCAGGATCACTAATAAGCATGCAATGTACTCTAGAGCTTAATTATCTCTATATAAACCAGCCACAGGTAAAAGTTTTTTTTTAAATTTTAATAATAAATAATTAAAACACAAGACAATACTACTACACAACAGTGCTATTCAAGAGTTCAGTGATCACACAGAAACTTAAAATAATTCTATAGTACAGTTCTGACATAAAAGAAAAACACTTAGTCTAATCTTTATAGTCCTAGCTATTTTTTCAAGAAAACACACTTCTAAGATAACTTACTTACATAGAGCAAGGCAGTGCTGAGTTGAATAGTCAGATCAAAATGCTTACAGTCTCTCTCTGAGCACTAGTTTTTAAAATCACTAACAAACATCTCTGCTGGGCCCTACAGATTACATCATTTTAACACTTAGGTTTTCCCAGTATACACATTACATCATTTTGACACTTAGTCTGGAGTTCCCAGGCCAACAGGCTACATTATTTAACAATCTAACACCTGCTCAGGAAACTACAACAATAAAAGATGTTTCACATGTACACTCCAGTAATTATTCCTTAAGTTAAAACAATAGAAAGAATGTGACAGCCCAGACCAAATGGCTACGAGCTCTGGAGATCAAAGAACATACAAAACATAATTTTAATTTCAAAGAACATTTGAAATGCTTGTCTTAGTTTTCCTTACAGCAGATGGCAATGTTGCTACAATCTTGTTCAACATTTTACAGTGTTTTCTTTCATTTAAGAAACAAGCCTGTATTTTGCATTTATATTTACAAATACCAGAATTATGTGTCAAATTCTATTTGGCTAGGATGGCAGCCTTCATTCATCTATACCAGTATTCACATCTGCCCCCCCCCCCTGGAGAACTCAAGCTGGTTTTTCAAGTGACCCTTGAGAAACGCCGCTTGAGAGGGCTAGGTCTATCTGAGTGTACCTCACCCCATTCCCTGTCTTGAGAGCTCATCTGCATTGGCATTGCTAATCCCACTGTGGTGCTGCACTGACATTTCATATGCTTGCAACCCTTGGCTCCATCTTAGCAACTTGGCATTTTGCTGGCTGGCTCTGTTTAACAATATTAGGGGGTTGTGATCTGTCATTACAGTGAATTTTCTTAAATACATATAAGGCTGAAGTTTCTGCAGTGCCCACACTATGGCTAGACATTCTTTTTCTACAGCTGCATAGCATTCCTCCCTGGGTTGGAGCCTACGACTGAGCTAAACCACTGGGTGCTCTTCTCCCTCTGATGAAATCTGGCTAAGTACAGCCCCCACCCCATGGTTTGAAGCATCCACCTGCACAACAAATTATTTGCTGTAATATGGACTGGCTAACACAGGGGGTCCTCCCAAAGCTTCTTTAAGTTTCTGGAATGCCTGCTCACATGCCGGGGTCCACACTACCTTATCTGGCCTCTCCTTCCTTGTCAGGTCTGTGAGGGGTGCAGCTATAGTACTATAACTGGGGACAAACTTTCTGTAGTACCCTGCTGTCCCTAAGAATGCCCTCACCTGCTTTTTAGTAACAGGTGCAGGCCATGCCTGAACTGCTTCCACTTTGGCAGGTTCTGGCCTTAACTTACCACTCCCCACTCTATGTCCTAGGTAGGAGACCTCTGCCATACCCACCTGACATTTGCTCAGCTTAATGGTCAACCCTGCCCTCTGTAGTCTGCCCAACACCTCCCTGACATGCTGAAGGTGCTCTGGCCAGGAATGGCTGTAGATGGCAATATGATCTAGGTAAGCAAGGGCAAACCCTCCTGTCCCTGCTAGGATATTATCTACCAGCCTCTGGAAAGTCACTGTGGCATTCTTCATCCCAAAGGGCATCTTTATGAACTCATACAAACCAAAAGGAGTCACAAAGACTGACTCCTCTCTAGCACTGGGAGTCAGGGGCACCTGCCAGTAACCCTTAGTAGGATCAATGGTTGTAAGATACTTAGCCCCACCCAGCTGCTCTAGGGCCTCATCTGTCCTAGGCATGGGGTAAGCATCCAACTCTGTGTGACTATTTAATTTCCTGTAGTCCACACAGAACCTGGTGCTGCCATCCTTCTTTGGCACCAGCACCACTGGGGAGGCCCAGGGACTGTTGGACTCTCGAATCACCCCTAGTTCCAACATCTCCTGTACCTCTTCCCTCAGAGTCTGTTTGACTCTCTCAGGCACCCTATAAGGGGCCTGCCTAATAGGCCTTTTGGGTCCTGTATCCACCTGGTGCTGCACCAGGTGGGTGCACCCTGGTTTCCCAGTGAACATGTCCCCAAATTCCTGCAACAGTGCTCGGATTTCTTGAACCTGGGTAGGAGATAGCTGCTGGTACATTGATACCCCTTCCACCAAGGTGTCAACCCGAGCCTCACTGAGGAGATCAGTCGCCAGATCTCCCTCAGACTCCTCTTGGAATCCACTGTAAATGATCAGCACAAGGACCTCCCTATCATGGTAAGGTTTCATCATGTTAACATGGTACAATCTGTGCCCCTGCCATCTGCCTCACAGTTCCACCATGTAGTTAACATCACTTACCTTTCTTACCACCTTGTAGGGTCCCTCCCAAATTGTTGCATCTGACAGGAATGAGAACCATTACCTGCTGCCCCACAGCATAATCTCTAGCTCGAGCATTCCTGTCATACCACACCTTTTTCTGTTGTTGGGCTTCTGCCATGTTATCCTGGGCCAAGCCCATGAGTTCCCTAAGCCTTGTCCTGAGGTTCTCATGAAACAAATTATTTGCTGTAATATGGACTGGCTAACACAGGGGGTCCTCCCAAAGCTTCTTTAAGTTTCTGGAATGCCTGCTCTCATGCCGGGGTCCACACTACCTTATCTGGCCTCTCCTTCCTTGTCAGGTCTGTGAGGGGTGCAGCTATAGTACTATAACTGGGGACAAACTTTCTGTAGTACCCTGCTGTCCCTAAGAGTGCCCTCACCTGCTTTTTAGTAACAGGTGAAGGCCATGCTTGAACTGCTTCTACTTTGGCAGGTTCTGGCCTTAACTTACCACTCCCCACTCTATGTCCTAGGTAGGAGACCTCTGCCATACCCACCTGACATTTGCTCAGCTTAATGGTCAACCCTGCCCTCTGTAGTCTGCCCAACACCTCCCTGACATGCTGAAGGTGCTCTGGCCAGGAATGGCTGTAGATGGCAATATGATCTAGGTAAGCAAGGGCAAACCCTCCTGCTAGGATATTATCTACCAGCCTCTGGAAAGTCACTGTGGCATTCTTCATCCCAAAGGGCATCTTTATGAACTCATACAAACCAAAATGTGATTCCCCTTCCACCAAGGTGTTATCCCGAGCCTCACTGAGGAGATCAGTCGCCAGATCTCCCTCAGACTCCTCCTGGAATCCACTGTAAATGATCAGCACAAGGACCTCCCTATCATGGTAAGGTTTCATCATGTTAACATGGTACAATCCGTGCCCCTGCCATCTGCCTCACAGTTCCACCATGTAGTTAACATCACTTACCTTTCTTACCACCTTGTAGGGTCCCTCCCAAGCTGCTTGCAGCTTGTTGTGTCTGACAGGAATGAGAACCATTACCTGCTGCCCCACAGCATAATCTCTAGCTCGAGCATTACTGTCATACCACACCTTTTTCTGTTGTTGGGCTTCTGCCATGTTATCCTGGGCCAAGCCCATGAGTTCCCTAAGCCTTGTCCTGAGGTTTAGGACGTATGCCACAACAGACTCCTTCTGAGGTTCACACTCACCTTCCCACTCATCTCGAACTAAATCTAGAGGTCCCCTCTCCCTATGCCCATACAGCAACTCAAAAGGTGAAAAACCTGTGGATTCCTGGGAACCTCTCTGTAAACAAACAACAGATGGGGCAAATATTTGTCCCACTCCCTCTTAAATTGATCTGCAAATTCCCATAACATGGACTTGATTGTAGAGTTTAACCTCTCAACAAGACCATTAGTCTGGGGATGGTAGGGGGTGGTCTTCATGTGCTTCACCCCACAGGACTTCCACAGACAAGCCAGCAGGTCTGACATGAAATCGGCACCTCTGTCAGACAGTATTTCTTCTGGGAAACCCACCCTGCTGAAAATCTCTAACAAAGCATTTGCCACCTTCTGTGCCTCAATGGAGGACAAAGCTACTGCCTCAGGGTATCATGTAGCATAATCCACTACCACTAAGATATACTTTTTCCCTGTGGAACTTGGGGTACTCAGAGGACCCACAGTATCCATAGCTACCCCCTGAAATGACTTCTCACTCTCAGGCAAAGGCATCAAAGGAGCTCTCACCTTGTCTCCTGCCTTGCCTACCTTTTGGCGCTGCTCACAGGTCTTGCAGTATCCTGTTACATCTCTGGAAATTCCAGGCCAATAGAAGTTTTGTATAATATGTCTCTTTGTACATTTTATGCCCATATGACCTGCAAATGGAATATCATGGGCTATGGCTAGAAGCGCCAGATGGTAGGCTCTAGACACTACCAACAGCTGTAGTCTCTCACCTTCTACCCCTCCCTTAGGGGTCCACTCTCTGTATAATAACCCCCTGTCCCAGTATACAGATTCCCCCTTTCCTCGAGAATCAGGTGCCTCCCTAGATACCTTCCTTGGGCCTTTCAATGCAGGGTCTGAGAGCTGAGCCTGTCTCAAATCGCTCCCTGTAACCCTTCCCAGCTCCCCTTCCACAGGAAGTCTGGCATCCTCTGACAGTGGTGCCTCACTGTCAGCCTGGGTACTACTACTCACCTTTACCTTTGCAGTCACTATGTCCAAAGGACCATCAGTACCCACAAGCAGCTGTGGCTCACCTTCAGTTTCACTGCTACAGAGTAGCTCCCTCCTTGAAGTAACCGCCTCACCAGTCCTGGCTGCAAGTATGCGGTCTGTCTGGGTCTTCCCCAGGCTACCAGACCCACATGCTTGTCTCCAAGCCTGACTGCATGTAACTACACAAGCACAGGGTACTGCACTATCAAAATCATTCCCTATCAGGACATCTGCAGGTATATCCTCAAACACACCTACTTGCTGGCTTCCTTCTCCACCCTCCCAGTCAAGGTGAACCCTAGCCAAAGGTATTTGGAATGGGATCCCTCCTAAAGCCCTGACTGGAGTAGACTTCCCAGGCAAGTAGTGTTCCTCTGTAACCATTGCAGGCTTTACAATGGTTATATCAGAGGCTGTGTCTTTCTTGGCAATGGCCACTTTGCCATTCACTACAATAGGATAGAGCCTCTGGTGGTAGTTTGGTACCCTTGTTGTCCCAAGACAACCTACTATTGACATTTTGTCTTTTCCACTTACTGGCTCACTCACCTTTGGTTCCCCATCTTGCCTTCATGGACACCTGTATGCCACATGGCCCCACTGGTTGCATTCAAAACATTTAACCCTAGCTCTTGGATGTGTACCTGGACTAGTGGCTTCACTGCTACTGGCAGATTCTGTTGGGGCAGTCTGTGCTGCCCACCATGTGTTCCTTTAGACCCATGAGCAGTACTGGAGGTCCCTTTCCTGTGCAGGGCTGCCCTGCTGGCCAGGTATGGGTCTCCCTTCTTCCCCAACTCATCTGAAGTAGTACATTGTCTATCAGCTAACCAGATCCTCATGTCCACAGGCAAAGTGCTAAGGGCTTGTTCCCTCACCAAAAGGTCTACCAGCCCTTCAAAAGTGGTGACCTGACATCCACTCACCCAGCTATGAAAATAAGTGCTCAGTTCAGCAACATATTCACATACACTTTCATCTGCCTTGCATCTATGCTCACAAAATGTTTTCCTATACATTTCAGGTGTTAGTTTAAAACATTCTAAAAGACATTTTTTTACAGCAGTATAATCAAAACATGCAATGTCAGACATGTTAGCCAATGCATTTACAGCTTTACCATGGAGTAAGGGGGTCAGGAACCGTACCCAGAGCCTTTGGTCAACACTATACTGTTTGCATACTCTCTCAGAAATATAAATGAAACTATCAAAATCATTCCCCTCTTTAAATTGCGGAAGAAATTTACTGACCTGTTATGCTTCTGGGGTCCAGTTACTCCCTTCCCCATTACCTCCATGACTCTGGTGAAGATTCAGCATTTCCCTCTCATGCCTCCTCTGACGTTCCTTTTCTTCAGCTTCTATCTCCAAACGCCTGGCCTCCAACTCAAGTCTCTTTAGCTCCAGCTGGATTTTTAAGTCCACTGCAGAAAGGTTGAGCTGTCCATTCTCCGAAGATATTGTATCTCCACTGCCAGTTGGATTGTCCTTCACAGAAAGAATGAGCTGTCCACTCTCCGAGGATATTGTATCTCCACTGCCAGTTGGATTGTCCTTCTGAATGCTGCTTTCTGATGCAGCTGTAACCAAGGCTGCAACCAGGGTTGCCTTAGTCAGGTTTCCATGCACCAGTCCCCTAGCCTGGCACATCTCCACCAGCTGGCTCAATGTCAACTTTCCATACTTCTTTGCTGGCATGTTGCCTGCTCACCCTGACTAACTAATCTAACAAAAGAAATAAAACAATTGTGATCTGAACTCTGAGTATTCACTGTGTGGCTGTTTTAGAGTACAAAACACCTTCAGAGATCACTGTACATAAGCTACCGGATTCACTCTACCCACACCACTACAAGCCAATTAGTATGTGAAGTGGATCCTACCACTGAAAACCACGTGACGCCCGTGCCCAAGCCCAGCAATCAAGGAGACTCAATCCTCACCACTAACACTAGAGAGGGTATCTCATATGAGAGGAAAGGATAACAAATACACACAGTAAAGTACAATTTCCCTTAAGAGCACACAGAGATCACAGTCAGTCTGGGGCTGGTCGCTCCTTTGCTCCCCAGGTCCCCAATAAGACTCCCCACTGGCACAGCTATAGGGTCCAGATCTCAGCCTAGTTGGCAAGCTAAAACCTCCAGTACCCTCTCTGTCCAATCAGTGCTTCATGTCCCTGCCAAAGTAGCTAACACACACACACACACACACACACACACACACACACACACACACACACACACACACACACACACACACACACTTTGAGATAAGTATTTATACAACCTCACAGACACTCCTGGGAACATCTGACACAGATTATCCAGCTGTGCCCCTATACCCAGACAATATGGTGGTAATTACTGCCACCACCAGCTAATAATTATCAGCTACCCAAAGGCCCTTAAAAGGGTGTCCAGTTATTACTGTGCAATATTATTATCCAATAGTAGTGTAACTTAAGCAGTCTTAAGGCTTATTGGAAGGGCTTAGCCCAGGATCACTTATAAGCATGAAATGTACTCTAGAGCTTAATTATCTCTACATAAACCAGCCACATGTAAAAGGTTTTTAAAATATTTAATAATAAATAATTAAAACACAAGACAATACTACTATACCACAGTGCTATTCAAGAGCTCAGAGATCACACAGAAACTTAAAATAATTCCGTAGTACAGTTCTGACATAACAGAAAAACACTTAGTCTAATCTTTATAGTCCTAGCTATTTTTACAAGAAAACACACTTCTAAGATAACTTACTTACATAGAGCAAGGCAGTGCTGAGTTGAATAGTCAGATCAAAATGCTTACAGTCACTCTCTGAGCACTAGTTTTTAAAATCACTAACAAACATCTTTGCTGGGCACTCCCAGATTACATCATTGTGACACTTAGTTTTTCCCAGTATACACATTAAATCATGTTGACACTTAGTCTGGAGTTCCCAGGCCATATTTAACAATCTAACACCTGCTAAGGAAACTACAACAATAAAAGACATTTCACATGTACACTCCAGTAATTATTCCTTAAGTTAAAACAATAGAAAGAATGTGATAGCCCAGACCAAATGGCTCTGAGCTCTGGAAATCAAAGAACATACAAAACATAATTTTAATTTCAAAGAACATTTTAAATGATTGGCTTAGTTTTCCTTACAGCAGATGGCAATGTTGCTACAATCTTGAAGTTCAACATTTTACAGTGTTTTCTTTCATTTAAGAAACAAGCCTGTATTTTGCATTTATATTTACAAATACCAGAAGTATGTGTCAAATTCTATTTGGCTAGGCTGACAGCCTTCACCCATCTCTACCAGTCTTTACAGCCTCATTCCCCTCTATCTGGAAAATATATTGTGTCATATCCCTCCATAAAGGTGGTAACTCTACTGAGTTATCCAATTATAGACCCACAGCCATCGTATCACCTCTGGCAAAAATAATGGAAAAATGCATCCATAAACAACTCCTGTACTTTCTAACCCAAAACAACCTACTGGCTAACTCCCAGCATGGCTTCAGACCATATCATAGTACCACCACAGCTCTCCTTACCTTCTCTAATGCAATAAACTATAACAGGAACAACAACAAGTTATCTTCAGCCCTTTTCTTGGACCTGTCTAAGGCTTTTGGCATGGTTAACCACCATCTTCTCATTAACACCCTGGCAACAATGGCCACAGGTAATCACCTGCTCCGATGGTTTGAATCCTACCTGCACAATAGACAACAATCCATCTTATGGCGGAACAAACTCTCAAAACCCCTACCCAACACTCTAGTGTCCCACAGGAGTCTATCTTGGGACCACTTCTGTTTTCCATTTTTATCAATGACCTCCACACAGTAATCCCTGAAGCCATCTGCATTCAATATGCAGACAACTCAATGTTGATCTGCACTGGCACCTCACAAACAGAGCTGCTATCAATAACTCAGAGTACGTTCAACCTAGTAGAGAACTGGCTTGCCACTCGCTGTCTGATTTTAAATCCTAATAAAACAAAGCTCATACTTTTTACCCCCACTCAAAGATCCATGGCATTGTCTCTCTCTATTAAGGCTCATAACGGTACCATTATCTCTCCAGATGCCCATACAAAACTGCTAGGAATTATTATAGACAACAATCTTAAGTTTGATGTGCATGTCAACGAAACAATCAAAACCATTAATAGAAAACTGGGCTCATAGGATAAAGCCATTCCTTACCCCATATGCTAGGACCTCCATTACCCGCTCCCATCTACTCTCTACACTCTACTATTCTTCCCCTTTACTGGCAAACCTAAATAAATCTGATCTTAATAAACTCTCAAGCTACTATAATAACATAGCTAGATTTGCAACTGGTCTGCTCTATAGAACACATCATTGTAAAAATCTAAATTATCTCGGATGGCTAGAGCTACCAAGGCAGATTCAGTATAATCAACTCATTGTTGCTCATAAAGAACTTAACCAACCAGATAATACACCTGCCCTGAAAAACATCATCTATCCCCACTCCAACTTCAGATCACTCTGGTCATCTAATAGACTAATAGTGCAAACCATCAAATCCAACAACTCAGCTGGTGACTCCCTGTTCACCAACTCTGCTGGCAACATTTGGAATTACCTTCTTGCTAACATTACCCTGGATACCACCCTATCTCAATTTAAAATAGCTCTCAAAGTGTATTTCAAGTCTCAATGGATATGTTCCTGCTCCAAGCCTGACTAAATCATTATGCATACTGGTGTACCAATCCTATGTCTGTAAGTGGTACTCAAATATCTTTGTTAAGCCAGTTTAGAAGATTGTTAGACTGTACAAATTTAACTGTACCATAAAATGTGGTATATTTGCATAAATTTAACTAGACTATAAAATGCATTATATTTGTATTATGTTATGATTACTCCTGTTCTATATGACATTGTAATGATTGTATATGTACCTTTGGAGTGTTTCTCATGGGCCTCCGCTGAAAATGGACAAGTATCCAGTCGGACTATCCCAGTCAACAAATGTAAAATAAAATAAATAAATAAATATCATTTGCTAAGCTGCCAGGACCTCATCTGAATACACCTCAGCAACATAACACTACTGGACATAAAACATCTTCATCTTAAACTGAAGAAAATCTCCTTGATTCCAATGGCTGTAGCCATACATGGTAATGGATTAGTAACAGGTGACTCTACATTTGAGTTGAGTGAGGCTCCACTCAGCAGGCGCATTGGGTCATAGCCACCTGTCTTTGAGAAATTACCAGAGCCCTTAGGAGACTTCATCCCAAGTATGACTATTCTGCTCTTGTCACCTACTTTGAGGTGAATGAGCTTAGATTCCCTACCCTGTAGGAGATACTGAGAGATAGAGTTCAGCTCTATACGCATGTGTCTGAGGCAGATCAGACACATGAGCAGTAACTTGTGAATGATGCTACAGTTTCAAACAAAGACACTTGATTTCAACAGTTGGCTTACTAATTGCTATCACTCTATGTGGATCCACTCTGTACCATCATATGATGTCATGACTTGACAGACCAGTCTACTGCAGCACGGCCCTCTCTTGCTCAGTGTGCTGTTGCAGTGAGACTGCGTTGCTTTTTTATGTGCAGTTTCTCAGTACCCTCTTTTAAAGTCATAAAAACTGATGTATGGCTGCTGAACTGCTGTAGCTGTAGTGGTCAGCTACAGTAAGAGCCACAAAGCATTTTATGTAAAAAAAAGGGAGGGGGGATAGTGCTTGCCACCAGAAATTTCTCTGTACTAAGAAGCCAGACCCATGTTTTATTAATGCAGTTACATTTATGACTCACTTAGTCTTGTCAGATCATTCACTTACCAAAGAGAGCTACTCACACTGAATGAATTTATTTAAAAAATAAAATCCCAGTTTCAGCCCTGTAGAATAGTCCACCAATTTCCACTGGTCCCTGTTCTCAGTGTCAGGTGTCAGGAATCACTCCTGGCTCCCACAGAATTAATCCAAACCTCCCCATTGCATGACAGGAGATTGAAGAGTGTTGTGTGGATTTTTATTTCTATGTCCTATAGCAGTTCCTCTGTCCTCATGCTCTGCGTGCAATGATGTAGGGTTATTTAAACTGAGAATATGTTTTAGTGCATGTCCTGGTATTCTGTAAGCATGGTGTGTATTTCCCTGTATCCTACAGGGCTGGTATCCTGCTTATAACCCCCTTCCCTGCTACCTTTCCTATCTGACAATTGGGCACTAAAGTGATACTACTTACACTTAGTTGTAACTTACCTCATGTAGCTAATTACAAGAATCCCACCATGTAGGCCAAGTGTACAGTTTTCAGTGTATCTGAAGTCAATGCTGTCATCATTTTGTCAGTCTTCAGGACTTGCAAAAATACTTTTTCTCTGTTTTCTTAAATGTTTAGTGAGCTCAGCCTGCCCCCTGAACTGCTTAATTTTATCTTAGCTCTTTTGGCACAAATGTGCAGCAGTAGGAGTATGTAGTGAGCTTGCATACATCTGTCCTGGGAATGCTACTTAAGCCTGGGCACACTACAACTGTATCTTAGTTTATACCAAGTCTGTTTCCTGTGTTTCTTTCTAGAGGGACCTAGTTCCTTCCACTCCCCCATAACATCTCCACCAACCTTAAGTAGCATGCCAAAAGGTGGTGTTTGGGGTTTAAAGTACCCAAGGCCCCACCCTGACAAAGAATAACAGAAAACAGTGAAACTAGACATTACATATAGAGTACTAATGATGTACTATTGTTACATTAAAGTCATGCCTCACTTGTTTGTTGTTTTGCTTCATATTCATGGATGGATATATTACTAGATGTTCTACTTTTGCTAACTGCTTATAACTTTGACCTATACGCCCTACACCATTTAAGCTCTTTAACATATTAAGCATCTCTTGCCACAGATTCAGCTCAATATTTTTTCAGGTGGAATAAGTGCATATTTTATTTTATTATTATTTAACATTTGTTACAGTAAGATGTTGTCCTGTTCGATTCTCAGCTAGAGCGTCTTCTGTGTGGAGACATGCGTGAATGGGAGTACCTTTGTTGAAGGTTGTGCATCAGGGCCGGCAACTCAGCACGTAAAAATCTACTGCCAATCATTAACGGACCGGAGTTCCGCTGTGGCGACCCCTAACCGGGAAAAGCCAAAAGACACAACAACATTATTTAACATTTGTTTACCGGAGTGTTACACTGATCAAGACTGACCATTTGCAGGTACTACTCAGGTGAAATAATTCATTAAGAAGAAAAGAAAGAGAACAGAGAGGCAGTAAGCTGTACATTTTAAAAACAGAACAGAAAGTAGCAAAAGTAACAAAACTGGTACAACAGCAATTAGTAGACATAGCAACAATTATGACCAATGAATATTTTACAGTTTAGTTGATTATATTTCAGGCTTGAATTATGGTGGAAATGCCGTGGGGTAATGAGAGTCAGGGCAGGGGATGGTAGGGGAGTTAGGAGGTGTTACTAGCTAGGAAAGAGGAAGGCTACAGGCTGCGAGGCCCCAAGGTAAATGGGCTGCTGTTTAGCAAGTACAGTTTGATTTGGTGTGGAGGAAATTTTAAGTTCAGCTCTGAAGGTGGGGAAGGGGGATTGTAATTCCTTTAGGTGGGACAGAGAGAGTCCTATATTTTGGAGGAATGACAGAAAAAGAGTGGTTGGTGCAGTGTAGCCTGGTTTGTCAGGTTGGAATTGGGAATGACGAGAAGCATTGGAGGTTGTAGTGCGTGAATGTTTAGCATAACGTTTGGCAGTTTGCAGAAGGAATAAGGTAGGATGGAGAAGTTTGAGGATGAGACAGAACAGTAGTAGGTGTAGTCTGGGCTGCACGGGGAGCTATTTGGCTTTTTTGAGAGTGAAACAATGGAGTTTGCAGGAGGGTGAGTTAGTCAAGAAGTGACACATTTTGTTTTTGATAGTTTTAGTGTGGAACAGTTTTTCTTAGAGGCTGTGGCTGCTTGGGTTGTTCATATTCAAACTGGGCCAGAAGGACTACTTTGCCTATAGCTGTCATGGCTGGTTTTGATAGGTGAGTGAGATTTTCCTGGCTCAAAAGACAAGTGAGTTAATTTTTGCCATCAATTTTTCTATATGGGTATTGAATGTTAGTAATTTGTCTCACTGCAAACCAAGATATTTGAAGGAGATGGTTGTTTCAGTTGGTGCGCAATAAAAGGTGGTGATATTGAGTTATTTTGGTGATTTTTTCAAGTTTTTGGGTGTGCCAAATAGCATGCTTTTTGTTTTTATAGGGTTAAGTCTTAGTTTCTGGTTAATGAGCCATGAATTGATGGAGTTACGCTTTCTTTTGTAGTTGTGTTTTGATTGTAGAGTGGTTATGGCTGGACCTAAAGATTTACATGTCATCAGAATAGAGGATAAGTTCTATAGTAGGAAGGGCATGAGGTAGTTTGTTCATGAAAATAGAGAAGACAAGAGAAGAGGAACTGTGATAGTACCCTAGGGTAGTCTTATTGTAACAGGTGCTGGCTGAGAGAAGGGAGAGTGTAGTTTGACTGTCAAGAATCTGTTCAACAAGAAGTCTTGGAACCAAGTGATGGATATGTTACTAATGCCAGTGTTCTGAAGAGAGAGAGGAGGAGTTGGTGTTGATAAAGTAAAAGGCTGTTGTGAGGCCAACAAATACTGTTTTTTTTTAAATTTCCTTTGTCTATGATGAGGAAAATGTTATCACTTAGGCATCAAGATCACATACACAGACATGCTATTAATCACATACAGAGTGCCTTCCATGTGAAGGCAGTGCTGTGATTCACAGACATGCTATTAATCACATACAGAGTGCCTTCCATGTGAAGGAAGTGCTGTGATACACAGACATGCTATTAATCACATGCAGAGTGCCTTCCATGTGAAGGCAGTGCTGTGATACACAGACATGCTATTAATCACATACAGAGTGCCTTCCATGCTATTTGCTATAGCTGTGGGTACCTCATGCAAGTTACTGATTTCCAAGAAACATGCTAGCATTCACAGAGATTGGGTACATACACTATTTTAGGGGAGCCTCTATGAAAAGTTGTAATCCCAACCTAAGTTTGGGGTACATCTTTACTTTAAAAGTAAATAGATTTCAGTAAAGTGATGTATAGAGCATTGCACTGGTAGCAATGGTCCCAATACATGCAAAAGTAAGACAACAGGACACAGGAAATGTATAGCCTGAACTGTTTGCAGTTAGGCCTGTGTACAACAGTGGTCTGATCGGTATATGATACAAAGAGCTCTACACAGAAACCATCACTTTGTATACACAACACTGCTGTTACCCACATGTCCAACAGAACATCTGAACACACATACACACACGCAACATGGGATGATAGTTGTGTTATTTCAGTACTGCCAAGTCATCATAGCATAGATCTCTAATATTGAGAATTTGGGCCGTAGCTTGTTACATATCATTATATATTCATTATAACTTGTGCATCGTATAGATGTTTGATTTTTTTAAATTTCATAAATAAATATCTGACACATATATACATGTGAAGATTGTGTTTCTCTCTTTCCTCCCATCCTTTGTCACTATCCTTTGTTTTATTTTGTTTTTTAATTTGTTTTTAATTTTCTCCATTTATGATAGAAATTTCTGCAGCAGCTGCCTGTCACACAGCCATCCCCACAAACACTCTACCTGGCTGTAGACCTGCTTCTCCACTAGGGGCAGTGGAAAGCAGGCAGGACAGCTCCCTTGTAGCCCCTGGTGGTCGTTCACTGGAAGGAAGTGCCTTGTTCCCCAAGTGGCACTGCCAGGGCTGTGCAGCATGTCATCCACTGGGAGTTGATATGGGGGTGGCCTGTGGCTGAAAATCAACATCAGCTGCCTTGAAAGGGTTCTCTAATGATTATAAAGAGGCTCATTGTTGCTTTCCCTCTCATCACCACCACAGGTGGGATCTAGTGTGAAGGGTGGTCATGGTGCTGACTGACTTGTCTATAGCTATTGTACAGTCCGTGTGGTATAGAAGGATGTGCCCTGCCTTTCTGATGTTCCCTTTCCTTCTTGTTATCTCCCTCCCCTGTTTTTTGTCTGATCCTTTCCATCACCAATGTCCTCCCTTTGTCTTTGTCTATAATTCTACTACCTCCCTTAAGTGTTTCAACACCTCCCCATTAGTTTTTGCCTCTTTTTTTATGTTTGCTGATATGCCCCTCTTACTACCCCTTGTCTTTCCCTTACACCCTTCCTACCCTACTCCCATTCTTATATTCTCTGACTGTATGTTCTTTTGCTTTCTGATCCCCTTTTCCTGCTAATCTGTGTACTCATTGCCCCCATTCTATGGTCAAAAAGATTCTCACATTATTGTAGGCCCAATGTTGCTAGCTTACTGCTGAAACTGTATTTCAAACTAGGAAGAAGACACATGTTTGAGTGAAATCATGAAGGCACATTGGTGCATTTCCTAGTGGACACCTTTGCAAATATGTAAGTGTTCTCCTTTCCTTATATTGGAGATGCAGTGTAGTTTTATTGTATTTTTTATCTATTATTTGATTCATACCTGGCTTGGGTGCAGTATTTTTGTCTATAGTAATGTCCCATTAAAATGACTAGCTTTCTATGTGCAGTAAAAAGTAGTACTGCTATGAAAGTTAAATTATGTGCCATTTTATATCATAAGAGAGTTTAAAACCTACTTTTTGTCCTTTGCATGTTTGTGGTTACATTATGCTACTGTCTTTCTCCAAGAGAGTGGTGTGCCATCAAATGAGTTGTGACATTGCTGGTTTTAACTGAAGTGGTATTGATTAGCTGACAGTCCCACTCTAGCCAAAAGCAAACTGGAGTACAAGGCATTTTCGCTACTTGTTTATTTATTTAAAGCAGTGTAATGCTTAAATAAAATAGCCACTATGCAAAATAAAAAGAATTTACAGTACCCAGGGCTAGTGCCACCATTAAGGTGAATTATTTATTTGCCTTGGGCACAGATCCTGATGGGGCACAGCTGGGTGGTACGTAATACCTCTCTAATTTAGTTAAATGTAGTGAGGGATGTTCCACAGCATCACCGATGTCACCCGAGTGGGGCACATTTCACAAATGACTGCTCCATCTGGGGAGTTAAAAACTGACAGAGACTCTTTAGGACCACAGGGACATCTCTTGATTGCAGCAGTAGCTGCAGCATGAAGGGTTAAGTGATGGAATTCTAAACCAGTACGAGATTAACTTAATCTCATCCAATTAAAATAGCAATTCTGCAGCATGTCTACATAAAGGGAATGCGCTCTAGTTTTTGTGTACCAGCTTGTAAAGGGATTAGAAACACATGAAGATGCCTACGAGGAAAGTTTGCGGCTTTCTCTACAGGCTGTTCTGGTCCTTTCCACACAGTGACAAAACGTGCAAACATCCACAGGCCATCAGACCACATGCAGGTTAAGCTTTTAAAATTCTCTGCATTTCTAAAGTAACAGTTGGATGCAAGTTTAACAATAAGATGGCTAAAATTTAAGGAGTAAAAAATGCAGTTTTGCACTACCTTACAGAATACATCATATAAATCTCTTGTGCCGCTCGCTTATACAGGAGTTTGTTGATGTAGTACAATTTTGACACTTGCATTTTGAATAATCCACAAAGAATCGACCATATACAAACCATTGCATTGCTATCAAGAGTCCCTTATTTTGCAGATATATTTCTTAACCTGCCCTCGCAAAATGTACGACATCTGGTACATGAGAGAGGATTATAGTACATTAATAATTCCAGAAACTAGAGTTTCATACTTAATCTTCAGAAACTGTATGCTAATGAAAATAAGTTGTTCTATTAACCATTTAAGCCAATTAAAAAAGCATTTTAAACCATCCCAGATTTTCAGAATCCCACGTACATTATTTTTGCGTTTGTCGTTGACTCTTTAAAGAAGTTGATTGATATGCTGCTTTGGCATTTAAACACATACTAATATCAGATTTTAAGCATGTACGTGTGAAGTAAAAGAAGTCTATAACTCTATTGTCATTTATTAAGTGTAATGACCACCTTTTCTCTGAGAGTCACTAGTTTTATGAGAGATTAAAAGGGACAGAGCTAAAATTTGAGTCAAAATCAGGGATGCTGCCCCTGAAAATCAGAGACGGTAGCAAGGTATGTTTGGAGAGAGGTGTCTGTGTGTGTGTGTGTGTGTGTGTGTGTGTGTGTGTGTGTGTGTGTGTGTGTGTGTGTGTGTGTGTGTGTGTGTGTGTGTGTGTGTGTGTGTGTGTGTGTGTGTGTGTGTGTGTGTGTGTGTGTGTGTGTGTGTGTGTGTGTGTGTGTGTGTGTGCAGGGCTGGTGCCACCATTAAGGTGAATTAGGCATTCATAGCAGCTGCAGCATGGAGGGTTAAGTGACGGAGTTCTAAACCAGTATGAGCATTCCATGAGGTAAGGGACACCAGTGAACCTGGCAAACTATTATACACCCCTGCAACAGGATACATACTGCTCATCCTTGCTAACTTCTGACTGAGCCTTACCTTCTTCTCTGCATTTTATGGATTGGTGCTGTGTGGCACAGAGCAGCTGTGTGGACTGGTATGAATCTCTTGCACTAGAACTGGGTTACATGGAAAGTTGCAGCAGATGGAAGCAGTGAGGGGGGTGACAGCCCCCCCCCCCAACTCATGCATCTATGTTTGGTGACATACTGTCTGAAGGCTTTAAGGGATGTAAAAGGATACCTTGTCCTCTGTCATGCCTGGTGGCAGGTAGGTACACAGACTTCTTTGCATGTTGCTACCAGTGAGTGAACAGGTGCTGGTACTTAGTAGAGTTCCCCGTGTAAAACATTTGGTTTATAGTGTCTGTGAGCTCTAGTTTTATAAACTTAATCCACTGCAATAAAATAAAGTTTGCATAATGAAAGAAAATAAGGCAGTTATTGACATGCATACTTACTGGTTATTTTCGGGAACAGCAGAACAGTTTTGCTTATATTAGAAGTCTGCAGCAATTTCATTACAAAGAACTTCGTACTCATCATGTCTGTATGTGTTTAAGTGCAGCTTTTTTCCTATGTTGCACAATGAACTGTAGTAAAATCAGTGCAACTACATAGAAACTGACTTCCCTAACTGGAAAACAGGAAAAAAGAAGGAAAAACTATAACTTTTGAAGAGGAGAAGAAGCTACAGTGTAACATTGGCTTGGGATTGTACAGTAATCATTTTAATTTTAATATAAAGATCCAATATTTGTTCTATATGTTTGTTACTTCAGCGCACAATGTCGAATATCCAGGAGTTATTTCTTGTTCAATTATTTCCTTTTTTGCTTTATACTTGACATTTTGTTTATTATAACATCCTCCCTTGGAGTTTGGCAGGGTCAACCAGATCATAGCAGAAAATGAAATCTGCAGTGGGCTGGCTGTTTTGGGGGCACATTAAGTTTTGCCTAGGGCGCAAAATAACCTAGCATCGGCACTGACAGTATCATATGTTTACAAGGCAAACAATGAATAAATATGCCAAACTGGAGTAAGCAATATAATACTATTAATTAATGATAAAGAAAACTTAAAACTAAAAACAGATTCCAGTGTAGGATTTAAGTTGACTCTCCAAAAGAGATTGTACTTCAGAGACATCCTAAAAGAAGCCTTTATTTCACGTCCAAATCAGGGAAGGCAGCTAATTTCAAAGGATTAGAGCCAAGTTGGCAAAGAGCAGCTTGGTAGAACATTCCAAGCATGCCCTTATTGCATTGATCAGCCTATCACCTAATGACTTGAAATACTAGCCAAAATGTTTGAAACCAAGAGATCTAGATATAACCCAGGTTGTGTAAGGCTTGTAAGGTCAAAAAAAAAATATTAGGAATAATACAACTGACTATAGTTCTCAGCCAGCTCAGGTCTTACAGTGGCAAAGAAAAATGAGTTAAAACACATTGAAAATGATTGGCTGCTTTGAATATTAAAACTTAAGATGTTATTATCATAAGGAAGCCTGTACAATGTGCATTTATTTTTTGAGGCATGTAAAGCAACTTGTTGGTCTGACTCAGTGAAGTGAAGAATCTGACACTTTTACTAAGCGGGGGGGGGGGTGTCTACTCTTCCAATCTACCCCAGGTCTCTAGCAGTCTTTCATTATATACCTTGCACCAAAATTTCCCCAA
Source organism: Protopterus annectens (assembly GCF_019279795.1). Classification (NCBI taxonomy): domain Eukaryota; kingdom Metazoa; phylum Chordata; order Ceratodontiformes; family Protopteridae; genus Protopterus; species Protopterus annectens. The sequence goes on along the minus strand of NC_056739.1, from coordinate 752,464,384 downwards.
ATAAGCTATGTCTTAGCTTACACAGGTTTCAGAAGTGAGCCAACTTTGAAGTTGAACATCCAGCTTTCAGAGTGCCAGTACATTTTTTACCCATTGAGGCCACAGAATGTTTCTCTTCCTACTTTCACTTAGTAGAGACAACATGTTGAAGCTACATTGATGTTCTCCTTGTGGATTTCCAATGGGATTCACTAAGTCATCTCTTTCACTATACGCTGCAAATAGCATCAGATGTTTTTCCTGTCCCTAAGCTGGGCACCATATTCAAATGTACCAGTAGCCTTTCATTTTCTCTTGTTTGAGATAAATGATACTGCTAAATTAATTGACTACACAAGTCCTGTATAGTGGAGATTCACTTGATAATCAGTAAAACAGATGAACAGAGTGTGAGACAGAAATAGTACTAATTCAGTTATTTAATACTGCAACTCTTTTTTTTTTTTTTTTGCAGAAATTATTAAGAAAGTCCGAAAGCCACCTCCTCTTTGCCGTCCCTCAGTATCGGTGGACCAGGCCCCTATGGAATGTATCCAGTTAATGAAGCAGTGCTGGAGTGAACTGCCAGAGAGAAGACCAACATTTGACTACATCTTTGATCAAGTGAGAACTGGAAATGTTTTAGTATAAGGCAAATATTCAATGAAAATCTCTTTCTGTCTGTGTTTTTTTCTTGTTTTCTTTGTGGAAAGACTGGCACAATTAATTAAAAAAAAAATACATACCACAATGTTATATTAATTAACTTGAGTATGTTTCATTCCATTTTCACATAACTTCATAAGAATATTCTTCTCAGTAAAACATCTTTTCAGTCATGTAAAAGTCACATGATTTTAAATTGATCAATCAAACCATGATTCAAACAAACATAACTTTAAGGTTCCTTACTTTACATTAGAGACCTCAAATGTAAAACACTTTTTAAACTAACATCATTTAACCTAAGTGTAACCATGGCTGCTACTGTGAGCTGCCAGTCCAAGTCTTCTATCTCTAAAATACATCAAGTAGGATCCACAAACCCTCTAAGGTAGATCTTGACCTGTAAGTACCTAAATGCTTGAGGCATCAGAAGGTTATCCTCCATTTGACCAACCTATAACCCTCACTTAGTTCTAAACTTGAACAAGGCTACAATAGCGTTGCTAGATTTGCTTGCAAAAAACTTTACCAAATCCTCTGCTGTTTAGCACTAAAACACTTATCTGCCTCAAATTTCCTCAGCACCTATCTTATACCCAGTTTATCTTAACCCACAAAATCATCTATACCCCATTTGCTGGCCCAACAATTAGCCACATACTCCAATTCTGTCTACTGAACTGTCCCCTTTGGTCAAATGATAAACAACTGCTTACCATCTACAAATGTAGCTAGAACTTGAAATAAAATCCCTGTATCAGTAAGGTCTACCTCACACCTTCATCTTTTCAGACCATTACTAAAGGGCTTCCTGTCTGTCTCCTGGCTTTGTCCTGCTCCTCATTGGGGTCATAGATTCTCCTAACATCCTTTTTCAACTTTTAATACCTCCCTTTTAAGCACTAAATCACTTAACCTGCTTATCCTCTTCTAATACCTCACTTTATTGAAGTACTTAAACTACTATACTTACTTCTAATTAGTATAACTAAATTACAATTCCGTACTCCTACCTATCTTATAGGTTCATAGGTTCATAGGTTGGTACTAGGCTATCAGCCCTAGGGCCTATACAAGCCTAGCCATAACAATTCCCTGGTTATTTCTTCCCACACTATTTACTTCCCTGCACCCTTGTCTAGCAGGGCAACTGACGTGATCCCCGGGGTGAATTTCCTTTCTCCCATCCAGTCATCAAGGTTCCTTTTGAAGAGGGCCAAAGAGGCACTCTGCTTGACATGTACGGGCAATCTATTCCAGAGTCTGGGGAGTCTCTGGGTCAGGAACCTATCCCTCCAGCATGTTTTGTTTATTGTGATGACAAGGTTTAGATCCCTGGAGCGTGTGGCTCTGAGGGATTGGGATTTCTTTAAGTGTAGCATGTCCAACAGCTCTGGGTTTGACATGGCCTTGCATGTTAAGCAGAGATTGCCTCTGAGTAGAAGATATGCGACAGAGTATAGCTGGAGTTTTTTAAGGCAGTCAGCGTAGGGCATCTGCTTTAAGCCTGTGATTCTTTTAGTGAGGTATTTCTGCGGCCTTTCCAGTTGTTGCAGATGTCTTGAGAGCAGGGGTGTAGCTAGGATTTTCAAACTTGTACTGACAGCTCTCAAACTGCTACCCCCCTCCCCAGCCAAGCTACGGCCATTCTCGTAATTCACGGTTCGTTCTTTTAGTATCGATGAAGAGGCATTCGCTGTAATGCCTCTTCAGTAATATAATATAAATTCACTCAAACTCGGTTCCTTGAATTGAAAATTAACCTGAAATGTCAGTTCTTTGAAAAATGCAGCATGGTAGTTGGGGTAGAGACTTTATGCTTTTGTTTTCTGTAACTAAGGTACAGGTTTTGAGCTTGAGTAAATTACTAACCACCTGCTACCACTAACTAGGATGTTTCATTCACACACACACCCCTACCTACCTCTTAGTGCAAGAAATATGGACAAAGCCTAAAATAAACAGGGACAGATATTAGATAATGTTCTCGTGAACTTAGAAAGTTGCTAGAATAACAGGATTTGTGCTAGTATGAATTTTTCTAAAGGACATGAAGTCTGAAGCTCAAATGTCTGTCATTACTTAGCAACTTCAGCCTTCAATGATTTTCTAGAAAATCACAAAATTTATGAGGAACAGACAAAAAATATGGGGCAAAAATCTGGACATTCTGCAAAATGTGAACAGTTGAGAGGTATGCTACCTACCACACACACACACACACAAAACCTCTCAACCTCTTACAGCAACAAACTCATAAATAAAACTGAGGCAAAGGCCCAAAAATAAGGACATTTTTTTTTAAATATTGCTCTTATAAACTTAGAAAGATAATAGAATAGTAGTAGGTCTTGCATCAATACGAATTTTCTGAAAGGTATGAAATCTGAAACTGAAATGTCTGCATTATTTTCTAACTTCAGTCTTTAACAATTTGCCACTAATTTGCCAGAAAACTGCAATTTTATGAAAACGGACCAAAAATGTGATGCAAAAATATAAAATTGCCAGACAATACAGCTGGGAACCTGTCAAAGGAGGGATACCATTTTAATATGAGCACAGTTAACTTAGAGCAGCTGACAAAATTAGAGAATCTACACGCATTTCTGAAATAAAAGTAATGTATAACTCGGATCATTACAGTTATTTATAAAAGTAAAGTAAACCCTCCATGTTTTCTTCCAAAATTGCTATTTTGCAGAGATACCTCTCAACCTCTTAATGCAGGAAATCTGGACAAGGCCAAATATATTGGGGAACATACAAACAGTACAAAAAATTGACCTTGTATAAACTTAAGACAGTTGCTAGAACATCAGGTTTTGCTTTAGCATGCATTTTTCTGAAGATTATGACGTCTGAAACTTAATGTCGGTCATTATTTAGTGACTTCATTCCTAAATGATTTGCCAGAAAAAGTTTTATTTTGCATTTTACAGCATGAACACCAATAAATATCTGCTAAACAAAGCAATGCAGTCTCACAATAAAACTAGACTTAGCATTAAAACTTCTCTGCCCTTGAAACTCACATTTATTGAAACAGCATTGAAACCCACATTCAAAGAAAATACATTTTGCCTGTGGCAGATAAAGATTAACTTTGGGCTGTTTTCAAATCATAGGCCCCTTGCACATGAAACATACACATGCTCTTTGATACACCTTCCATCATAAAATGTCTACTCAAACTTCTACAGTCCACCAGTAGCAGTAAATATGCAGAATATCTGAACTAGTAAAAAAAGCCATCTACATAATTCCACATTAGAGAAATCTGTAACTAATGAAGAGGCTGCTGCTAGCAAACAACTTTATATTTCATGGTTTCATCTACAAATAATGTGCCTGTTGCCCTTGAGGAATAAATTGCCTATGTTGCATTAAAAACAATGATACACTGCAATAGGGAATGGATGGTAAACTGATAACAGGTTCATAGTTACTACTTGATACCTTCGCCAAAACAGGCTACAGCATCCACCCCCCTTTACAACACAGTACAGTTTCAGCAATACATCTACGTACTGTGGGAGAAGAACTCACAGCCTTCTGCATCAAAAGCAAGTACACTACCTGTTGTGCTATTAACAGAACAAGCAAACTCTGCATCAGCAGCACTAAACTTAAGTTCCCCTGCAGCTCTCAGCTCCTTGTAAAATGTTGACACTCAGCTGTATCTCTGAACTTTGCAGCACAAGAAATCTGGAAAAAGCCAACATTTATTGGGGGGGGGGGGCAAAAGCCCAAAAAACAGGGACACATTTTAAACATTGCTTGTATAATTTTGAAAAGTTGCTAGAATAAAATGCGGTGTTTATCACCATGTATGTCTTGAACCCAGAACCATATACACTATAGTCAGTGCAATATACCACTATGCTAAATCAGCAGCTTGAAAAACAGGAAGACAAACTTAATGGCTATCATTTAGATAGCTCTCAACCTCTTAACACAAAAAACCTGGACAAACAAAGCCAATAATGAGGGAATACAAATTCAGTTCTCACCTTAGCACAAAAAACCTGGACAAACATCAAAAACAATAATGCGAAAAATACAACTTCAGTTCTCACCATAGCTCACAACCATTAGAAAAGCAAATCTGAACAAAGTTCAGAAATAGTGGTGGTTAGGGACTTTAGGCTGTTCTTACCCTGAAGCAAAGGTACAGGGTTTAAAGCCTGAACACCTACACCCAGCAGGTGTATTATGTGGGGGCATTTTCAGACACACACACCTTCCATTTGTGAACTGCATGCCCCTTACCTACACACACTTGTCTGCCTTCCTCCCATTTGTGAACTGCATGCCCCTTGCCTACACACACTTGTCTTCCATTTGTGAACTGAATGCCCTGCCCCTTCCCTGTTGTAATGCATTTACTTCAATTGTTGATTGCCTTCGCCTGTCGATAATTCATTTGCGAATGCCCGATTGTTTCCGATAATCCATTTGCTTGCCAAACTACGCAAATGCGAATGCCTGATTGTTTCTTGCTCACCCTTAGTTTCATAGTTTCAAAGTTTAGTACTAGGCTATCTGCCCTGGGGCATTTGTAAGCCTAGCCATAGTGATGTGGCTTTTGCCACCCCATGAAATGGTACAAGACAGATGCAAGCAGACAGTTAACTCTAGGGCGATCTAACTTTTTTCAGTGTTTACCCAACTTCCATTCAAAACAGTAATTGTATCAAAAAAGTTCATAGTTCTAAAGTAAGAGTCATGCAAACTGCCTTCTGTGGGGGGACGGATTTCCAGCATGTAGCAGATCACAAAATTTCCATGCCTTATACTGGCATGGCTGAGTGTACTCAAAGAGCATGTGTTCCTGGGACCACAGGGCTACTTTTATCCAAGCCACCTGGTATACTGTGTTTAAGTCACGCTCAACACTTTCCCCCAAAACAGCTACAGCAATGAAATTTGGCTAGAGGGCAATGCATCCATAAGGTGCCGCCCAAATCTGGCAGTTAAGCCATATTCAATAAGCTAGCAATACCATAACATTTCCAACTGTCACATTTAATACTACCCCCGTAAGATATAACCACAAGTAGGAGCCCAGTTTATACCATCCTGCTTCCAGCACTGCATCTAACTGCAGAATCCCTCAAACATTCCCAATATAGGTATCAGAATGACCTGTTCAAAAGATATTCATAATAGGGTGAACAGAAAGCATCCTTTTGGACTACATTTGCCACAGTGGTAGGGACTGCAGTCACCAGTACTGGGGAATGTACACACAGGCAAGAGTAGGCAAGCTACTAGTGGACCCATGTTCCTAAACCACAAACCATGAAGTGAAAGGAAAATGTACAGTGTTAACACCAGTATTACTGGTCTGGGAAAGGGCAACTGCAATGAAAGCAATCAAGGTATGGGAGTCTGTAGACAGTACCATGACTGAAAGTAGCAGTGTTGAAATACTAGGGGCAGCAAACCTAGATGTGATGTCTAGTATCTAAAACCTCTACCAACTGTATGCGATGATTCAGAGATGCCACCTCAGATTCAGCCTGCCCACGAGCTCTCTTCTCGGCCTCTGCCTCCCACTGCAGCCATTCCACCCAGTCCTCGGCCTCATCTGCGTGCTGCTGCAGAACCTGGATATTACGCTTCACTGCATCAATGGTCGACATACCAAACATACATGTGTGTGAGACAGCATACCGAACAGGGATCAAACTCGGTAATAAACCACTGCACCCGAACCACCAACTAAACAGATAGAGTACGCATAATCCCTTTCTCTAATCTGTTTAATTCCGAAGTTCAACTCACTAAAAAGCAGTGAAAATTTCTCAAGACAGCAAACACGACCAAATACTTTTTAAGGGGAAATAACTAACCATACACAAACACAGTTTTCATTTTTTTACTTACGCTGATTTTCAATTTTCCGCTTGCCTTCCAATAATCCATTTGCTTGCCTTCCAATAATCCATTTGCTTGCCTTCCAAGTTCCAACTCAGTGATTGTTTCCCGCTCGCAGCCAGCCAGCCGGACATGATGAGAGCTCACTTCCGACTGGCTGGTATGCTCCTTAAAGGAGCCAACACCCTTTAAAATACGTACGTATTTTTTTTTTGCCAAAAAAGCTACCCCTTCTAAAAAAAGTTGTACTGAAATCAGTACATTGCGTATGCCTCCCGACGTCCCTGCTTGAGAGGTACATACCAAACGGGGCATTGTATTCTATAATGGGTCTAATGAGGGATGAGTACAGTGGGACAATGACCTCCTTTTTTCTGGATGAAAAGCCCTTAGTGATGAGGTGTGCCATATAGAAGGATTTCTTGACTGTTGTGGCAATGTGGTTATCGAAGGTGAGACCACTGTCTACCTGTGTCCCTAAGTCTCTTATCACACTTTCGGTGTTTAGTGTACTGCCACCTATATGGTAATTCATGAGTACATGTTTTTTTCCCAAAGGGGGTAACTATACATTTCTTGGCATTGAGCTTGAGCCCATGGCTTTGGCACCAAGCATCTGTTTCTGTAAGGCCCTTTTGTAGAGTATCCATACAATTTGGGAATTCAATAATGGCTCCCAGTTTGCAGTCATCTGCGAACTTTGTTAGCCAGAGTACCTTAGTGTTGGCCTGTACTTCAGAGAAGTAGACGCCAAACAAGAGCGGTCCCAGGACTGAACCCTGAGGTACTCCACTTGTCACTTGTCTGGAGCTGGATTTGGAGTCGGCTACTTTTACAGTGTGGGTTCTGTCAGTAAGCCAGTTAGCAACCCATTCAGTGACGTAGGGATTAATGCCCAGCTTAGTAAGTTTATCTATGATTCCAGAGTGGGGGATGGTGTCAAAGGCCTTGGCAAGGTCTAGATAGGCTGTGTGGACCACCTTACCCTTGTCCATGGCTCTGGAGACTTATTTGAAGAAGTCAATCAGGTTCAGGAGACAAGATTGGCCCTTCACAAACCCAAACTGGGTGGGCTCCAGTGTTTGAAGGTTGCCAATGTCTTTGTTTATAAGTTCCATGATAATATGCTCCATGGCCTTGCAGATAAGGCTCGTCCAACTGATGGGATGGTAGTTTCTGGGATCCAAGGTGGATCCCCCCCTTGTGGAGTGGTATAAGTGTAGCTCTGTACCACTCAGTGGGCACGAAACCTGAGGTGAGGCTATGATTAAACATGACATTTAGGTGAGGTGCCAGTTCATATTGTAGTTCATGTAGTACAAAGCCCGGGATGTCATCTGGTCCCATGGATGCTGTATTCTTGGCTTTGGAGAGTGTGTTTTTACCTGTGTGGCCGTTATTACCGGAATTTGGCAATCTTCCAGTATTAAGATGGGCCATTTAGGGTGCAAGAGGGGGGTGAAGTTGGCACTGAATCGATCTGCCAGGATAATGGCAATATCCTTGGGATCAGTATATTTAATGCCATTCTGTTTTAGCTCAGAGCAGATCTGAGCATTGCCATTTAGATTCTTGACATAGTTATAGAATGCCTTGTGGTTGTCTTTGGAATCTTTGGCAATTTTATTTTCGTAACTAGCTTTGGAGGATTTAATGAGGGATCTCGGTTTCTTACTGAGGCTGGTAAGGGAGTATTTTGCATCCTGGGATTTTCCTCTTTTCTGCAACAGTTTCTTCCTTTTGTTGTAAAGTTTGTTTATGGCAGGGGACCACCAGATTGGCTTCCTTTTTTTGGATGAGAGCATCTTGGTTCTATTTGGGATGGCACAATTCATGCATGAGTGGATGTGCTCGTACAGTGCCTTAGTGTAGGATTCAGCAGTTGAACTTTCAGTTCCCGTCTGCGTGGGTGTCATGATATATACATCACTCTTCTAGCTTTAAATTCCCAAAACAAAGCTTGCATATTAATGTTTCTGAATAGCAATACAATTTTTTTATACTGAATACTATACTATGTATTTACTGAAACTGCATTATAAAACTTATGATTGTAAATACTGATTGCATTATATATGTTACTTTGGAGTTTTCCTCCCATGAATCCAGTGAAAAAGGGCACCTATGTCCAGTCAGACTTTCCTGGTAAACAAATATCAATTAATCAATAAACCAATAAATACATTTGTTCAGGGACGGAAGTGACATTTCCCTCCCATACTGTCCATGGGTACTACTTCATTAGTTTCTTTCACTAGTGCTGACCCCCCCCCCTGCCACTTTTAGTGAAAAAATATCCATACTTGCCATAGTGGAAAAGGACAGGAGAAACCACTACAGGGCTTTATTCTGTAGGTAGTACCTTACTTAGAAGCATAGACATGTTAAATATAGTAGCAGGGAGCAACTTGTTTTCATTTTGTCATAGTGCATTGAATTTTGATTTTGTCCCAGTGCATATGTGAACAGAGGCAGGGAGTCCAGTAACAAATTTATTTCAAGTTCCTTCCATTCCAAAGTGCCTCATACCTAGAGTTACACAGGCAGTAAAACATTCCTTAGATGGGCTACCTGTTGATATTTATTTTATTAATATTTTGTTGTCCAGGCTAATACCACTAGGCTAGTGATTTCTTTTAAGGTTGAACTGAAGTGGTATTTATATTGACTAGGGAAAAATTTGTCCGGGGCATTAGGGAGCTTCCCCTTCTCTTTCCAGTAGGTACAGTGGGAACTTTGACATCCACCTGAGCTACTACAAACTTAGGCAATTGGGGCCTGGGTTTCACATCTCACCCGACTGATGGCGCACTCAGTTGTGCAGCACCATCCCTTATCCTGGAGTACCAGTACTGAAAATTAATCTATGCACCTGGGATGGGAATAGAACCCCCAACATTCTGATCTTCTAGCTCCAAATGCAAGTTTGCTACCTGATATGCCACTGATATATGATATGTTTTTAGGTCAGGAAGGCTAGTTCTACATAAATGTTAGGGACATACAGCTAACCTGGTATCTTAGGCCAAACCCTGCCTAAATAAACTTAACAATTGCCAGCTGTTATTTCAGAATATCTGAGGGGACTGTGTACAAAATTCAAATATGGGGGTAGCACAAGCATGGATACAGACTGAACTCTACACATTCATTATTGATGTTGTGGTTACACCTCTAAAAATGCCACTCTCTCGGAATTTCAGCTAATATATCCTTATACTTAGAGGGAAATGGGTTCGAAGGTTTTCAGGAGTAACAGAGCAGATACTCATTGTTTCAGTTTGTTCTTATTAATTTTGTAGCCTGATAACATTGCAAATTCTGACAACATCCCAAAAATCTCTACTAAATTCATGCTCAGATTTGATAAGTCTGCAAACAATGATTACCATATCTCCATGTTGATATTTTCTAGTTTCCATGCAGGAGTATATTCAGGTCCCATTCAGAATATTGACTCAGCGGAAAGTCGAACTATGGTCAAGATCATAAGATCGCCTTTCTGAAGTGTTGAAGCTTTTGAATGGAGATCTCGGTACAGTGGGGATCAGGGAATTTACCCTTTTCCCCACTGTAGTGCGATCTTGGAGTTGGTATAATATGCAGGGGATGGGAGAGGTGCAGGGGGGCTTTTCCCTTCCAAAAATGCAGATTTTTGTTGTTTTCCCTTGTTTGTCTTTTGGAAAAGTTGATCATATGGTCTCAACCATATGACATTCGACTTTCTGTTGAGTCGATCTTCTGAATGGGATCCCTGGATTCAGATTATTTTTAAAAGAAGTTAATGACGATCATTACACAGTCTTCAAATGTTTTGCATCTGCCATGTTTTTTTCTGTTATTTGGTATTTATCTTTAGTTTTAAGTTTTCTGATATGCTGTTAGCTCCACAGCAGTGAATTCCAGACATATGCTCTCAAATAATACCAGACTGGTTAATTCCTTATAACCCTGATTGAAACCACATCTTACTAACCTATAAAAAACAGATTACATTGACACTTCATGAGGACTTTCTGAACTGTTCAAGGTTCTGTTCCTGTGGTTCTTTTGATGATGAATTGCTGTACCTTTTCAAGTGGCTTATTCAAAAGCTACTAATCTAAAGCAATGTATTTAATAATGGGTGTGATCAGTGATGTAAAGCATGATACAATGATCTCACTGAAATTATACCACAAGACCTTTGGTATCAGATGGACTACAGAATATACTTCTTTACTGTTGTTCCTAGACCTTTAATGATGGTGCCATGCTTTATGATTTCACCATTTATTTTGTAATCATAATTTGTATTCTTTTTGTCAAATTTTATGCTGTAACTTTTACTGGCAAAAAGGGAGAACATTGTAAATGGTACCACATACACAATGAGTAAGAATCCATAGATAAATGGTGCTATTTACACAATGGCCCAGAATCCATAGATAAATGGTACTACTCACACAATGGTCCAGAATCAATAGATAAAGAGTACCACTCACGCAAAAGCCCAGAAGCCACAGATAAATGGTACTACTTACACTATGGCCAGAATCCATAGATAAATGGTGCTACTTACACAATGGCCCAGAATCCATAGATATAGAGTACTACTTAAACAATGGACCAGAATGCACAGATAAATGGTACTACTCAGATAATGGCCCAGAATCCATAGGTAAAGGGTACTACTCACACAAAGGCCCAGAATCCACAGATAAAGTGTACCACTCATACAATGGCCCAGAATCCATAGACAAAATATATTAACTCACATAATGGCCAAAATCCATACATAAATGGTCCCACACATGCAAAGGCCCAGAATCCATAGATAAATGGTACCACTCACAGAATGATCCAGACTCCATAGCTAAATGGTACCATTTGCACAATGGCCCAGAATTCAGAGATAAATGATACTTCTCACACAAAGGGTAGAAAAAACAAAAAAAAAAATCTTTTTTTCCCACTTTCTGAAATTTAAGAAAGTTCAGTTACAGATTTGCTGTTCTGAACTGTTTGTAAGTTTCTTGGAGGCCAATGCTTGCTTGGGCTAAAGGGAAGTCTCTGTGTTCACCAGTGGCAGTGGTTAACACTGAGCAGCCTGCCTGTCCCTGTAGGAGTGGTTACTGCCTAGAAGCTGTAGTTTTATTGGCCATTTTGGGTCAATTCCAAACTCCTTGATCTCTCTCTCTCTTAAATCCAAACTCCTTGATCTCTCTCTCTTAAAACACTGCAACTCTCTTTTTGCGCAGTCTTGCGCACAGAGCAGCATCGGGCAGCGCCGCTTAAACAGGTTTAAACTGTTCCCGGCTCCACAAAGTCTGCTCTATACTTTTTCCCTTAGAACTGCTCTAAATCTCAAAATAAGCACTCTATTTTCATTCTAAAGCCCTGCACTTGCTCGTATAAGTAATCTCATAGGTAAACACTAATATACTTAAGCACTACATCCTCTTATACTTCATTTAAGCACTTGCTCCCTATTGATTCTTTCTGATCAGTCAATAAGTAGTTCCCTATATTACTCAGGCATGTCCAAAGGTCAGTTTCGGGTTTACTCTCCAGTCCAGCTGGTGAATCTGGGAATCTTGAGGCAATGTTACAACTGCCTTATGTATACAGACCACCCTCTCCTCCTCCCAACAAGCTCAAATATATGTGAGAGATGCAACTATATAGCCAAACTGGAGGCTAAGCTCTCTCAACCCAGTACTGGCACAGCCTGTCAGGAGGAGAAGGTAACCACACACACCACAAATCCAGTCTCACATAGACCTATCGCATCAGCAAACCAAACACATAAACACACAAAAACATACTCGAAGGCTAAGCAGCAGAGACCTCCAAAGCAGACATCCAAGCAACCCCTACCACAAAACAATACCCACGTAGCACATAGCTCACAAAGTCAGTTTGCCACACAGTCACAGCCCTTAAGGCTAAACAACACACCTAGTACACTTGTAATAGGTGACTCTATTGTCAGACACACTGACGTCCCACTCACCTGGCTGAACAAGGAGAAGGTCACTGTAAGCTGCCTGTCGGGTGCCAGGATCCACCACATAACGCACGCACTCAGGTCACTCCAAAGCAAGTACAAATGTGACACCGTCATTGTCCATGCTGGTGTGAATGACCTGAGACATACCTCCCTGGACTACATGAAAAAAGACATAGAGGAGCTCTTTGATCATGTAGCCCAGGCTGGTATGACCCTGACCTTGAGTAGCATCTTACCCTCACCAAGAATGATGCCACAGTATAAAGACAAAATGATCAATTTTAACAATTGGCTAAAGTATTGGTGTCATTCAAAGGGGATCCAGTGTCTGTCAGCCTGGGATGACATGCTTGACAAGCCACGTTGTTTCACTAGGGATATCTGGCACCTGTCACCCCTGGGTTTTTGAATACTGGCAAAGGCTCTTGCCTCCCCCATAGTGCCTTTTTTAGGCAAGGCTCAGAAGACAAACCCACTCCAAAACTCCATAGACAGCACAAAGAAAAAAAAACTAAGGGTAATGCTGCTCAACGCCAGAAGTCTAAACCTCAAGATGCACGCACTCGAGACTCTCCTCAGTATGGAGAATATCGATATCTGTGCAGTAACAGAAACCTGGTTCAAGGCTCCCGAGAGCACCCCAGCACTAACAGGTTATACTTCATACCATGCTTCCCGGCCCCAAAACTCAGACCGAACCACAAAAGGAGGGGGAGTATCCATATTTATCAAAGATACCCACACCTCCAGGTTAGTGGCACTGCACGAAGCATTGGAGACCATCCATGTGCAACTAACAGTGGGCAAAACTGCCTTTCAGTTTGTAGCCTGCTACAGTCCACCCTCCCAAACACAGGAACCTCACTCAGCTTTCCTGAGAACACTGGAGAATATGAAGGTCTCTCCAAACACTATTATATTGGGTGACTTCAACTACCAAAACATCGATTGGGAAAACTACTCAAGCCCAAACACCCTCGCCCAATGGTTCCTAGAATTTATAAACTCAAATGCTATGGAACAACTGGTCACCACTCCCACAAGAGGGGAAAACATATTGGATCTGGTCATCACCAACATGGGGTCTCCATGTTCCACACCAGAGGTATACCCCTCATTGGAAAGATCAGACCATAAACTAATCTCACTTGACATCCATATTCTTTCCCCACCCCTAGCCAAGGAAACCACGGTGAAGAACTTCTCAAAAGCAAACTTCACACTTCTCAAAACCAAGGTGGAATCCTTCAAAACCCTTGGGCCAGTGGAAAATACAGCCCAACATGCAGAATCCTTTACAAAAGCATTCTATGGACACCTACAGGAATGCATGAAGCATGCTATCTCAAATAAAACCAAGACTCACTCCTCCAAAGGCAGGAGACCTGTCTGGTGGATCCCGGCCATAAATAAGCTATACAACAGATGGAGAAAGCTACTACATGATAGAGCAAAATCCCAAAAAGGGAAGGCATCTCTGATCAGTACTAGCAAAAAACTACGATCCCTCATAAAATCATCTAAGGCCAGCTTCGAAAGAAAAATTGCACAAGACACTAAAGATAATCACAAGGCCTTCTTTAGTTATGTCAGAAACCTGGGAGGCAACTCCCAGATATGCTCTGAGTTAGTGCAAAATGACAAAAAATACACTGAACCCACAGACATTGCCAACATCCTGGCAGAAAGGTTCAGTGCAAACTTCTCCCCCCTTCCCCCCCAAAAGGGCAAATGTCTATCCCAACAAAGTGTAGCCTTCCTGAGATCATAGATGCACAGGTGAGAGCTGCCCTCTCCAAAGCAAAAAACACAGCATCAATGGGACCAGACGGTGTCCCGGGCTGCATCTTACATGAGGTCCAAGAAGAACTAAACCCTCATATAAAGTCACTGTTCAATCTCAGCCTTACTATAGGATATGTACCCAAGGAATGGTGTACAGCAACAGTGGTCCCACTCCACAAAGGTGGTGCCACAACAGACCCCGGAAACTATCGCCCTATAAGCCTGACTAGCCTGGTCTGCAAAGCTATGGAGCGTATCATCATGGAAATCATAAACAAAGACATTGGGAACCTCCAGACACTGGATCCTACCCAATTCGGCTTTAAGGGCAGATCTTGCCTCTTGAACCTGGTCAACTTCTTTGAAACAGTTACCAAAGCCATAGATGAAGGGGAGGTAGTCCACACAGCCTACCTGGACCTCGCAAAAGCCTTCGACACAATACCCCACTCGGGCATCATGGGCTCACCAGCTTAAATATCAACCCCTATGTCACAAGATGGGTTGCAAACTGGCTCAGGGATAGAACCCACATGGTCAGAACAGCAGGTGTCATGTCAGACTCTAAACCAGTTACAAGTGGCATCCCACAAGGCTCAGTCCTGGGACCTGTCTTGTTCGATATATATTTCTCCGAGGTACAGGCTAACACGGGTGAACTATGGCTGACCAAGTTCGCAGATGACTGCAAACTGGGTGCCGTAATCGACTCTCTGGCTGACACAAGCATCCTCCAAAAGGGTCTCACAGAGATGGATAACTGGTGCCAGAGCCATGGCCTAAAGCTAAATGCCAAAAAGTGCATAGTCATCCCCTTTGGGAAAAACAAAGTGCCCACAAATCACCACATAGGTGGTAATCCGTTAAGTATGGAAGAAGTAATTAGGGACTTGGGGACCCAAATAGATAGCAATCTCTCCTTTGACAATCATGTTGCCAAAGTGGATAGAAAGACCTTCTATATAGCCCACCTTATCACAAAAGGGTTCACATCTAGATCAAGAGAGGTCATTGTGCCCCTCTACTCATCACTTATCAGGCCCATAATTGAATACAATGCCCCATTTGGGATGTACCTTACCCAACACCTGCAGCAACTTTAAAGACCCCAAAAGTACCTCACCAAGAGGATCAAGGGGCTCAAACAGATGCCCTATGCAGTTCAGCTAAAGAAACTCCAGGTATACTTAGTTGCGTACCGCCTACTCAGAGGTGATCTGTGTCTGATGTATAAAGCCATGTCCAACACAGAATTAATGGACATGCTTCACCTCAGGAAATCCAAATCCCTTAGAGCTACACGCTCCAGGGACTTGAACCTCAGCACAGAAATAAATAGGACATGCTGGAGGGACAGATTCATATCCCAGAAGCTCCCCTCACTCTGGAACAAAATCACAATCCATGTTAGGCAGAGCCCCTCACTGACCCTCTTCAAGAGAAATTTTGACGAGTGGATGGGAGATCATATGTTTACCCCTGGGATCTCTTCTGTGTCCCTGCTTGACAGAGGTACAGTAAACTAACCTTAAAAGGACTACCTTCTGTGACCTACTATACAGAGGCACAGTCAACTAATCTAAAGGGGTGGCAAAAGCCAAACACACTCTGGCTAGGCTTATAAATGCCCTGGGGCAGATAGCCTAGTATCAACCTATGAACCTACGAACCTATCCATAGATAAATGGTACTGCACACATAATGGACCAAAATCCATAGACACTGACGCAATGGCTTGGAATCCATAGATAAAGGGTACCACTCACAAAATGACCCAGAATCCATAGATAAATGGTACTACTCACACAAAGGACCATAATCCATAGATAAATGGTACTACTGATACAAAGGCCCAGAATCCATAGATAAATGGTACTTATTGCACAATGGTCGATTATCCATAGATAAATGGTATTGCTCATGCAATGGCCCAGAATCCGTAGAGAAAAGGTACCACTTACTCAATGGCACAGAATCCACAGATAAAGGCCACCACTCACGCTATGGCCCAGAATCCATAGAAATATGATACCAGTCAAGCAATTGCCCAGAATCCATAGATAAATGATACTACTGACACAAAGGCCCAGAATCCATAGATAAATGCTACTGCTCACACAATGGCCCAGAGTCTGTAGATAAATGGTGCTACTCACATAAAGGCCCAGAATCCATAGGTAAATGCTACTACTCACACAGTGGCCCAGAATCCGTAGATAAGTGGTACCACTCACGCAATGGCCCAGAATCCATAGATAATATGTTAGGTAGTAAATTTATCTCTAGTGTCATTCCACCTACTATTTCCTCAGTCCCTCCTATACTAGCTTAGTATACACTGCCACCCACCTCCCCTTGTCAGTTTTGACCAAATTTCAATTGCCTTCTCCATTGGTCAAGGTAATATCCCTAGCTTAATAATGGTGACATTAAAGCATTACATAGCCAAACATCTCCTAAACATCTTCACTCAAATTCATTCCAAAAGGATAAGCACCTGAGGAATGGAGAAATGCCTTAGTTGTCCCTCTTGATAAGGACTGCCCCCTCTGCTGACGCAGGTAACAATAGGTCCCTCAGTCTCATGTGCCTTGTGTAAAGCTCTTGAATACATTATTATAGAAAACTCAGTTTGCCGCAGGAAGGTAAAAACCACACGGGGAGGAAGAAATGGTACACAAATTTATTAATCCAGTTAAGCCCTTTTGACCTGCAGTAGAGGACTTCATCCGAACTTGGAAACCTAATCATTATAACATTTAAATAAGTTCAGTAAATCACATGACAAGAACAAACCAATCATTGAGATAATAAAGTTAATGAAAAAAAAAACTTAATGGTTCATAAATAAAATACATAAAACATATTTGTTATACTTCATGTTATAAAAACATCATATTACACAATTCTTAAATAAAAAACTTTTATGCAAAACATTGATATACTATCCCCGGGATTCATGAACCTTGCGCCAGGCGCATGCATAGCGTAGGCGTTACAACACCAGATATGGCCGCCGAGCGATTCAGGTACGATCCAAATCCACGTGCACTACCGGCGTGCACCGGATTTGCGCCGCCTCCGGCGTAGGTATGTTAAACACCCCATGTGCGGTGTTGCACCATGCAAATGAAGGCATATAGTGATCCACGAAGTGGTGCAGGCGTAGCATAAGGGCACGGCAATGTAAACCAAAAAAAACGGTTTACATTTACCCAAACATGACATAGGAGTAACGGAAGGCTGTCAACGTCAGGTATCACACTGTTGCCATATGCCAATGGCGAAAGACACAGAGAATGTCAAAAGAAAACATGCACAACACATAAACAATGACATAAATGGTATGTCCACAGAAACACACAGCAGAACCCCAGGACATGTCTGCGGAAGGTGCTAAACAATGAAATAATATGACAATGTCATAAAAGAGCAGTGTAATACACATCAGCTTCAAAGACACAATACACCATGGTATGCATGGAAAGCCACATCCACGGTGCAAGGGTTGCCAAGGAGTCGCAGCAGTGTTCGGCGCGGTAACTATGAATTAGTAGTCAATGCCATGCAAATGAGGCAGATGATACTGAATTGCAAAACCCCCGCCGGCGTAAGGCTGGACCAAACGGCGCAGCGGTAATACACCGAGGAGTGGCTCAGAGGGAATACATGTCAACCTCAGAGGGGTGTGCCACTGTAGGAGGAAGTACATTGGAGCCCAGCAAACATGGGCTGGACATCACACATCACAGCAGCAGGACCGGCGTGTGGGGAAATAGTTGAGCTGAGAGCACACAATGTGCGCAGAGATGCATATGCACGAGGATGACTACGTTCCCTTAACCCAGTCATGTGACGCCCGCCCCGTCAACAATAACGGATACAGGAAGGTGATGCTGAGAATATGAGGAAATGCGGAAGCAGTGAAATTGGAGTAGTAATGAGCAATCAACACCAATCAACCCACGAAGGCCAATTGGCGGCAGCTGACAACTCTGCATGCAGAAACCTGCAAAACGGGATAGGGGAGGCATATGAATGCAAAGAAAGTAGGGTAGGTAGCAGATTGCAAAGAGGGAAGAACCGATACAGCAGAGCCAAGTAGACAGGCAGCATAATGGCGGTGGCAGACAAAACGCACGATATGCCATGTCCCAGAAACTACACATGACAGGGCTCTGCAGGATGCAAGCCAGGAAATAGTAGGCGCAACGTGCAGAAACAGTAAGGTAAGGTCGAAAGCTAATACAATGCAGGCAAGAGTAATGCAACACCAAAGGCAACAGCGCTGCAGTGCCAACGGTAAAACACGGAAGATAATCCACAGATACGGCCGCACAGACACACCCTATGACATCACCAGGTGTACAGCACAACAGTATAAAGTGTGAATGCACACAACACACAGCGTGTATTCCCAAACACCGCACTCTAGGTGTAAACACACGGGGAACTTTTAAAATGTACATGTTGGGTGCCGCCGTGGCCGTGATCCATCAGCATGTGTTAGAGACAGATGGAGTTGTGGAGGAGGGTGCCGACAACTACCGTAGGCCTCAGAGGAGAAGGAGAATGTTCAGACCAAGGGTAACCTACCAGGGGCTACAAGACCTGGAGATAGTAGAGCATTACAGGGTGGATAGGGACACTCTACAGCAAATAGCGGAGCTGTGCCGGCCATGCCTGAGAACAAGAAACAACAGAGGGGAGCCCATCCCAGTGGACACAAAGGTATGTGTAAGCTTGCGAATACTGGCTACAGGTACCTTTCAAAGGCCAACTGGGGATATAATGGGTATCTCACAGGCATCAGCATCCAGGGTACTACACCAGTTTCTGGATGCCATGTTACCACATGCCAATGAGCATATATACTTCCCCAGATCTCAGGAGGAGTTGGCTAGCAATATGCGCCACTTCCACCGTGTGGCACAATACCCAGAGGTACTGGGTGCGATAGACTGTACGCACATACAAATCAAGTCACCACCTGGGGAGCAGGGTAGATGCTACATAAACCGCAAGGGATTCCCTCCATCAATTGCCAGGTCATGTGCAATCGTGAGGGCATTATCATGGATGTGTGTGCTGGCAGCCCTGGAAGCTACCACGACTCCCATATCTGGCATGCCTCACAGCTGTATCAGGTATTCACCAGGGGGGACATCACACAAGGCCACCTTGTGGGGATGCTGGCTATGCACTGGAGCCGTGGATGATGACTCCCATCAGAAATGCACACACACACATGCAAGAACGCCATAATGAGGCACACGCACAAACCAGAATAATCATAGAGCGTGTGTTTGGGATGCTGAAATCACGGTTCCGGTGCTTGGATACATCCGTGGAGCCCTGCAGTACTCTCCAGGCACATGTGCCCACATATTCATAGTATGTGCCATGCTACATAATATGATCCTGCGGAAGCAGCTGCTGCAGGGACATAATGGTGAAGGGCCACAAAGCCCACCACAACTGCCAAGGCCAGTACAGGCACAGAGGGTTCAGGACCATGAACACACTGTGCCAGCCCCAGTAGGCAGACGGAGGCGTACCCAATATGCCTATGCCCTGGCAAAGAGGGAACGTATAGCACATACTCTGACAGCGTAGGCCCCATGGACTGACACCTCCCTACCTGCACACACAGTGAAATGGACGGCACACAAACATGGCCACCCATAAAGTGTACCGTATGGGTGGCCCCATGTGTGACTCCAACATAGGCAGCACCCAAACACTGCACACCCAACAGTTAGCGGAGCATGGAATGCCAACACCTGAACCGTACGTGGGTCCTACAGCAGACGGCGTTGCTGTATGCTGCCATGTTTGCTGCAAGGTGTATACATATAGACATGACATATGTGCATATACAGATATGGAGATAGATATAACCACACACATAGAAATATATGTACACATATACATATAAAGTACAACAGGTAAGACAGGGAATGAGAGGGATGCAAGGTGACAGAGAAGTAACACGCGATATATGTACATAGTAAACATAGTGAACTACAACCTGAGCATCCGGGAGGTTTTACAGAACAGGAAACCGCCACCCATGGAAAGCTCAACATATCGAAATGCATAACCGTGAGTCGGGATGATCGCCAGGCCACAGTACAGTAACAGTACATGTGCGGGTAAAACTATGATGATATGAGGGTGGAGGTAGACACTGCCGCCGGTGATGCGGGCCATGCAGGTACTGTGTGCAACCATCCCTGTGACTGCCGCAGTATGTGCTCATGTGCGGTGACGGTGCTGTGTGTTCTGCTGTGCGAGTGTAATGTGTGTGCCACTGTAAAATGTGTATGTTGGTTCCATGTGACAGGTGGAGTGGAACAACATGTGTAGGCATACAGTATAGGAACAACAGGCGTATGTACACCAGTACACCCAAAGTAGTACTAAGAGCCCCTCCCTGGCTAGGCGTATGGTGACGTATAATGATGCAAAGTGAAAATGTCCCAGAATGTACCACAGGAATATAGCCAACATGAAATGGAAAGGACGTATGTAGAAATCCTGACCGTATGTATGACACCGATATGCTAATTGCAAAATGATACGTCGGCAAAGTCACACAGCAATAGCAATGTACCGCGGAAATACGCATATGCTACCCCGGTACTGATCGTGGCCACGTATCGGCCCGTACACACCGCTGTCTGTTCTACAAGTGTCAAACAAGCAATCGCCACCTGAAGAGGTGGCAACCAGTAGCAAATAGGCCGTCCAAAGTACAGGACCACAATGACTGTAAATATCCGGGACAGAATGACAATGGATAGTCGTCACGTACAAACAACCGCAGATATACCACCGATGTGACGGAGGAATACATGCAGGAAGCACACACGCAGGCGATACCAACACCACATGACAACAACACTACCTACACTCCCAGAACAACAGACAAGTAACTGCCAACTTCCCAGGCAGGGATGGAACACACAGACAAGCATACCGTGTATGTAGAGATGCAAGGCCCACAACCCGTATCCGTCACCTACAACCTCCGATATTCCCCATCGCACATATCAAAGGGATACAAGCCGTAATAGCAGCACAAACATACAGGCAGTCAATGACAGCTGCATAACCGCAACATCTCGCGTGGGAAACACTATCAACAGTGGATGCATACTTGCATCCGTTGTTTAAAGGAATACAACAGCTATGTTACACATCCGAATGCAAGACGCCATCAACATACGCCGTCAGGACAGGGACACCCACATGTCGAACAGAATACCATACCCAACACACACAATCCACGGCTAACACCAGTGCGAAATGTACCTGACGCCACACATAGTGGCCGCAGTTACACATAACATAACACAATACAGACCATCTCCATGAAGGTAGGGCAAATAACCAACGCCCAGGTGAGGAATGCAACCATGCCCTAGTTACGATGCGTAATGTACGAATGGAGTAGATGCACAGGTGATATGCGCACAAGTACACACTGAGGAACAGCCATTGGTGTGATGAACCCACATGCTGCAGGTAACGATGGATATAAGGATGACTCCCGGGATATTCAAACCGTATGCTCATACCGAACTACAACCTACAAATGGATATAGTGAGAAAACGCAATAGCGAGACACGTAACGAAAATGGAAGGAAACACATAAAGGTATGTAAAACCCACAATATGTACGAGTGTGTAACGCATGATGTGTATAACGAAGCTGCACTGTATGTGAACGGTGTTTGTAAGTAAGGATACTTGTACATAATGCAGAGAGTGGTGAAAGGTGGTTATGTAGTGCTATCCTGCTGAGCATACCAATGACTGTGGACACCGTGTGCACAGCAGTGGGACATCATGTACACAGCCGGGATAACACAAGGGCTGCCACATGGGGGCAGAACACAGAACAATGCCACACCACACGCCGATGCTGGCGGTGGATGTCCAACAAGGAAGTGCCATAGCAGGGGATAGGACATGTATGTATACTGTCACAGCACACATGTGTATGGGCATATACCATCGATGTCATACATAATGTGCGCACGACGTGCACGTATGCCTTGCAGTAGGGGATACTATGTCAACTATGTGTAATGTAAAGCTGTCATGGTGGATATGACAGACATCATACACAGTATCACAGGCATATCATGCATAATGGAGTTATGGCCTATTGGTATGTACAATAACAGGATACGTATGGCCTGTACATATGGGACAGAGTAGTAGCATAATAGCCATCCGAAATGGGAGGAACACCAAGTAACCATGGATAAACGATCTGTAGCAGGTGCAATGTGGGCAACAATGAAGTCCGGCAGGTCCATGTGTAAACACATGTGCAGTGGACACAGTAGTGTCACCTCCCCATGGTAGTGTCCAGTGAACAGAAGAGGTGGGTGTCAACTGTATGTCTACACAGTACTGCTGCTGTGGTGGTACCATGACTACGTGTCACTCAAATAGCAAGGGAGCTATCCCATGAACAGTGCCACTGTGTGTTCTTGTGGGATGTGCACAGGACCTATGTTACTCAGCACGGTGTGTGTTGTGTCTGCGTAAGTAACACAGAAGCCCAGCCCATGCAATGTGGCATGTGTGCACATATCCATGACTGGTGCGTTCACACTGCCCACTGCAATTGCCATGTATGAGTACTACATGCATCAGTAATGTGGAGGACATGGTCCATGTCAGAGCAGAAAACACCCCTGTGTATGTGGTATGCAGATGTGTACAGATGTGTTACCCATCAGTCAGCCGCTGATGTAAACTGTCTGAGCCTGGTACACATTGTGGCATGATAATGCTGTGCCATGTAAAGTCGTAGCCGTCGTGGAAGGTACACCACGAATGTGGTATTGTAACCCTGCCCGTGTGTAGATGTGTGTATGCCACAGGTACAATGGCTACCTATGTACCAGCAACATACACAGTACAGATAGGTGTGGCCCTGCAGATGTGTACCCATGCCACAGTGGAATATGGCAACCACAGCACCATGTGGGGCATGTGTGTGTACAGCAACCATGTACAATTTGATATGCATGTACGGGGACAGTATCCATGTGATACTCAGTGGATGAATGTTGCTATGCTAAGGTGATGTCCATGCACCGTGTGTCATGCATCCTGATGCCATGACACCCACATGATGTATCTGCCACACTGACACCCATACAGTTGTTATCTGTATGAGCTGGTGGAGCTATAATGGTGCCAGGTATGTAGATGTGGGATATCTAGGCATGGACAGTACTCTGTGACAGCATGTTGTGTATGTAAGCAAATAGTGAACATGAGGGGCCCCATGACTGAGGACTGTGTAATGCCACATGTACCTGACATGTAGTAGGTAGCATGATATACTGGCACCACTGTGTGTCGTGCCCAGGAGTCATACAGCCTAACATCCTGAGACACAGGGTATGATGTGATGGTGGATGTGTACATTGCCAATACCAGAATGTGGAATGGTGCTGAAGGCCAATCTGAGGACAATGTCTGATCTGTTGCCCTCTGTACTACACCAAACACCCATGCAATGGTATGACAGGTGGCCAGCATGTGTATGTGGCGTGCTGTGGCACACAGAAGC
Organism: Protopterus annectens; assembly: GCF_019279795.1. Lineage (NCBI taxonomy): Eukaryota > Metazoa > Chordata > Ceratodontiformes > Protopteridae > Protopterus > Protopterus annectens. The sequence goes on along the minus strand of NC_056739.1, from coordinate 752,440,477 downwards.
CCAACAAGGGTGCCAGTAAAGGCATGGAGGTCATCAATGAGTGTGTGAAGCACGTTTGTGAGGATGTGCCCCAGTGCCATACAGAATGGCCCAGTCATGGGTGTACGAATGCAGTCCCACACGTGCAATGCAGTGCCACCCATGTGTAGTGCGATAGATGCGGCAGTGTGACGGTCAAGGTACACAATGTCCGACAACAGGCTAGCAGTGAAGTCAGTGGGCTGGTGTGGAGACACATACCAAACAGGTCGGCGGGACATAACAGCTAGGGAGCTCAGAAGGTGACATCGGGACAGTGTCTTAGGACATAACGTGTGCATGGCAGTACCATGTATGTGTCCACAGGGACATTACGATGTCCATGTATGGATTGCAACCCTGTAGTGAGTGAGAGTGTGTATTGTTGGTAGGTACACCATTGCCTGGCATGTTGCCAACATTATCTCAGTCAGCAATGCCTGGGTGACTGTTGTACGCAACATCGAATGTGGATGTAGCCAAACAACACAGACATACCACCACACTGCCTGAGGACCCACACTGCAATGTGCGGCAGTCATGTGTAGGTAGCTAGCCTTGGAGCATGTGATGGACCACGATGACTCATCATGGCTGTCAAGTGATGCACCCCACACATGTGAATATACCCACCGTGCAACAGCCTGCACATGTGCCCATACAGCAGATGTGCATGGAACATGACCACCACCGTGGCGTCTGTAAAAACCGCCATGTCTCTGTGTGGAATAGCATGGTCCCTACCATTGCGTACATGCTACGGAAGTGCACTGTGATATGTATCAGCATAGTCATGTAGACTGTCCATCTGCCGGGGTGCCATGCCATTAACAACCCCTGTCAGCCCACGGCAGTAGTACTGGCTGTAGAACACATGTACCATCTATGCTGCGATGGGTGTGTGTCCAGGGTGTGGCTAGCAGGGCCGTGAAGCATATATGTTCATCTACCAAAGGGGGGATAACCCCAGGTTTAACACACCAGACACATGGAGGTATTGTGCATGCTGAGGGTAGTGTAGGTATGGTATGTGTTGTGTAATGTGTCACCCAGCTAGGTGGAGTGCATGCCCAAGCATGTGTGGGTACATGGGTGTTCACTCCAGGGAAGTGTGGGTTGCTGTCAGCACATGGCAGTAGCAGCTGTCCGAGGCCCAATGTATAGTATGACAACACAGACAGCATGTAACCTGTGGTGTACAGTGTAAGCTCTGTTGCATGTTACAATGTGTGTAGCGGTCACAAACATGGGTATCTGAACATGGAGCACCAACGATGCATTGTGTTCGGCAAATATCCAGTATGTGTGCAAAACATTGTGTGATGTGGGATCCCCTCACCTGTGTGTGTTGCAGTCCAGGTATGTGCTTGTGAGGTATGATCCGTGTACAATCTGTACTTGCAGGTGTGCTGTGCAGAGCATGGAGGCAGGTCCCAGGCACTGCAGATAAATGTGAGTTGTGCATTAGTGTGTGTGCCTTGCTTGTGTGCAGCACAGTGGAAGGTGCAAGCATTGTCTCACATGACCGCATGCCGTGCCTGCCTGTGACAGCCCTGCTGTAGACAGTCATGTGACACCGCCACAGAGGCAGTATAGCATGTGAAGATGTACATGTGTGCTCCACACCCCAGGCAGATGTCCGCAGGTCATGTGTGCAACAGCAGTGTGGTCGACCAGGACTGTCATAGTGGTCTGATACCACATGCCTGTATAAGTACAGTATGAGCATAGTCAACAGTTGCAGTGGCAGAGTAGGTCAATGTACAGTGTCCCCGTGTTCAGACCACCGCCTACCGTACACTTGGCTAGACACACACCCAGATGGTGAATATACTGGTGAGCCATCACATGTCTCAGTACACGTAGCCTGTATAATGCCATCACAGGGCGGTCACAATAACATGTGGTATGACAGACATGTTGTACCAGGTGATGTGTCATGTGCATATGTTGAGTTGCACAGCCGTTCACACGTCCGCAACATATCAGTGCATGATGCCTAGTGTAACATGATGTGTGGAACTGCACTGTGATCCACAACAGGGTTATCTGAGACAGGTGTGTTGTGAATGGTGTAACCCATGGTTCCACGGGATATACACTGGTGCTGTTGGCTGCCATGCTGGGGGCCACCAGTGGTGCCTGCAGTGGTCATACAGACATACTGCACACATTGTTCTGGCAGGAATGTCCATTGTTGTGGATGATGTGTTGCTACGTGAAGGTAGGTGTGTGTTGTGAATGTTACCCATACAGATGTGACCATCAGGTACAGTCATGGTTGTCGACGGCATCACACCCATCCACAGCTGTCAGAACCCTGTCCCCAGAATGGGTGTCAGCCGCCCTCGTACTGTGTGACCTATGTGCAGATGGCGGAACACCTCATACTGGCTGGCTAACAGTGTCATCTAGGAAGGCTATGTGATGGCTGGAATACGCCGTCATAATGTATAATGCCGGTATCCCAATGAAGTACATGGAAACACACACAGTACGCCATGGCTGGCATGTAAACCATGTATAACAATGACTGTGTGACAGACACAAACAATGTGGAGCCATGTTAGACATGCACCCAAGAGAACACCAAAGGAGGTATGTTGCACATATCGATGTACAACTGTCAGCTATGGCCATAGCATGGATGCAGACGCATATCCCCCACAGGCAGTACCACGCCATGTAGGTAGGGGGGCATTGCACGACTACATGTGACAGTTGCTGTACCGACACATGTACTGCATATCCGTCATGTAGGGGTAGCAGTGGTACGTGACCGTTGTACATGCCTGTACATATGACCATGTCCCACAGGATATGTGTTATGTGTGTACAACACGTGTTGTACCGTCATCAAGCTGTGAAGTGTATGGCTGCCAGTGTACCTGTGTGACATGGTCTGCAATGGGTGCAAAGGTACGCAGTAGTGCATTTCATGCCCACATGCCCCACACAGGTGCATAGCGTGAACATACAATACAAAGAGGGTGTTGGATCATAGCAACCCACAAGAGGAGATGGGTACGGGTGGCAACCCACTACCACCCGTTCGGGTAAGGTGTGCATGTCCATAACACAGAAGCACCCAAGAAGCTAGCAGTACAGCAGTACAGGGTGGCATGCATATATGTTCACTAATACCCCTGTGTGTCCCTCCACTGGCCCGTGGATAGACAGACACCAACACAATGTGCAGAATCGACATGTGTACAGCACATCACCACTGCCTACTGTAGAACAGGCTTGCTGTGTAGACATGTGCACAGAAGGTCTGCGTCAGCCACACTCAAACACGTTATGTGTCGAACCCCACCATTATTTTAGCCCATGCCACAGACAGATGTGCACGCATCTGTGTATGTAAGTCTGGGAATGTCCCCGGCCTAGCAGTACAGCTGTGTCAGTGTTGCGAACAACATACAGAATGGGCTGTGTGTGTGAGGTGTGCGTCATACGTGTATGGTCCGATCGACGATACCATCAGTGCCCCTGCTATGTGAACATCCCTGTCCCCATACATGGATACCCATGCTGTGCCCAACACCACGCTCCCTGTGGGAGGGATGGCGATGTGCGGTGCACCAGCTGACATGGGGGTGGCAGCAGGCACTGGATGTAGACATATGTGGTACCCATGTCAGGCCAGGCAAACATCCATGTGCATGGGATAGCAGTGTGTGGGCACATACAGCACTGTGTTGAACAATATCGCAGCACATAGCACCTGTCAGGGGTAATGTGTATGTATGGATGTGCGATACCTGCATGCACCATATACACCCCCACCAAGCAGCGTGCAGCCTACCTTGCAGAAGGCCAGTGTCCACACCATGTTGATAGACATGTGTAATGTCCATATACACATAAGCAATGACATATGGAATGACAGCCACCCTGCCAATATCAGTACCCCCCAGGTGGATCACATCCCAGTGCCATGTATGTGACATACCCTGCCATACCATGCAGCCCTGCTCAGCAAGGCTGCACGTGTTATCACAGTCCTACATGGTGCGATGGACAAGTAGCACTTGCACTATCAACCGTCCACACCAGTAATGTGGCAGTGATGCACCCTGTGGTGTCACAGGTGCTGTGTGTTTGTGTGGACAACGTGCGTGCGCACATGCTATGCATGACCTTTCCTGCAAATGTCACATGGTTACACATTGTCCCATGTGTATCACATGTGCAATACAGGTGAGCCATGGCAGGTTGGCCAACACCCGTACAGTGCTGTGTAGATGTACATGGCACAACACATGCATGTACAGGTGTCCATGTGTATGTGAGCAGTGCCACTGCTGACATTCATAATGGCCACGTACGTGATGCCTACTGACATATACACAGCATCCAGGTGAACAGTACAACTGTTGTCACATTGGGACACGTGCCAACTGATATGAACACAGGCACAGGCAGGTACACATGTCCACAGCAGGCTACCATCAACATGGTGTGTGTACAGTGTGATGAGTTGACACACAGATATGATATGAAACCCACTGCTTAATGGTGTGACGGCAACACGTCAGCTGTGTCACTGACATGATGCATCGCAGAGATTACTGTGCAGATGTTGTACATGTCATAGCAATGTATGTCCAGCAGTATGCCAGTACATCAGTGTAAATGTGACCTGTCACCATCATTATGTCTTACAGATAATGCCACGTTCCCGGCTGCCAGCCTTCAGCCTCCAGGAGGATGACGTGATTATCCCATTGCTCCACGACAACTAGCCATGTGCCACAACAAGCACAGCAACGGGACGACTTGTGGCAGGATATGCGCAGGAGTGTGAACAACGTGGGTGGCAACAACCGCACCTACCAGCAGATCCGCTGACACTGCACAGACCTAATTCGGCACGCGAAACAGCGTGCCACCGCAATCGCCAGACAACAAGGTGGGACAGGTGGTGGGCCACCAACCCAGCCCCCACTCACACATACGGAGGAGCTCCTGGCCAGTCTGGGGACACCCAAAGAACAACATGCAGAAACACTCGCTGCCATCGTGGAGGTGGGTGTCTCCCAACCAACGAGCCTGGAGCTGCCTGGTAAGTCAGTCTTGCATGTGTGTATGATAACTGACGTAGGTGTGGGTGTCATAGTACACCACATAATGTACCAAAACATGCCAGGTATATGGCCACACAAGCTGCATACTACAGTATGCTACGTTATGTTTGCAGACATGTGCATAACACATGCTACCAGACAGGTACATGATGTGACATGCACAGTGCTTACTGTGGCTACAGTAATGGATAATGTGTATACTGTTGTGTCGCCCCTATACAGGTACCTCTGGCGTGTCGCACAGACATGGGTCCGTCGCAGGTGAGACTGTTGCTAGTAATAGGCATGTTACACTGTATAGATATTCCCCATGTGTCCAGGTATGACATGCACACCTGGGTCTGCTCCAGTCATGGTATACAGGTTGCACCACCCGACACACATGCCACCCATGTACAGTAGATACAACCATTAGTATGCACCGGCATGACACCACATAACCCATTGGTGTGATATGTGCAGTCAGCTATGCATACAATGGTGGAGGTGTTCTACAATGGCTGCATGTGTAGTATGCATCGGAATGCCTTTGCAGTAAGCACACAGTACCACATAGTGAGCTGTGATCTGGCCAGCACACAGGTGTTACCAATGTGACCTATGCCCCTGCATTCTGTGCACACGTTGTGACATGGCACATGACATGTCCCATGCACGTGGTGTTCTGTCTGCAACATTGTCACACCATGACATGACCTACGCACGACATAGCAGACATCCACAATGTCTGCATAGCCTTCGGGAATGTGACACCTCAGACTAGTACGGGTGTATGTCACATGGGCCACCACAGAGATGTGTACATGATGCCCATCGCACACAATTGTCCATGACCCAGTCAAACATGGCCATGGGTGATACCCACAGGCATGTTGCCACACAGTACATCTGCAGTGGGTAGTCATCTTTGCACCCTGTCCACACATAGTGCGATCATAGCTGTAGTGGACCCCCTGTACATCTGATGTGGTACACCAGACAAACAAAATGCCTGTCTGCAGCCAGTGGAGGTGCCACCAATGTCTACCATATACGTGCTGTGGAACAGCATGACTGTGTTGCAGACATGGCAATGCAATGCGTCCATGTTATGCATCGCACAGAAACATACCTGTGTCTTGCTGCCATGCAGTGGCACAGTGCCCGTACTCCCCACTGTACAGCTATGTACACAGCTCACACCAACCACACCTGCACAGACATCCTTGTTACACATGCATTCTATCTGTAGCCTGTACACATAACACTGCACTGTGACGTCCAGTTTGATGTGGTGCATGTGGTGGGACACCATTGTCACATGTCCAGATGTTATTGCACATGTTTGCAGTGTACATGACAGAGTGACGCCAGCCATGTGTAGTGTTAACCCACCTGTGGCCACACGGTGTATCACGGTGATGCATGCAAACTACCATGAATGTGTGTACTGCAAGCCTACTGAAATGACACCTGCTTGATGTAGTGTGCACCCCAGGGCAGTATGCATACTACCACTATTAATGTCTGGCCTGCATTCACTGAGCTGTGGTGTGGGAATGCTGCATGCCGCCTGCAATATCACATGCATGATGTGTCTGCATGTGTGTGTGTCTGCGTGTGTGTGTCAGCGTGTGTGTGTCTCCGCATGTGTGTGTGTGTGTGTCTGTGTGTGTGTCTGTGTGTGTGTGTGTGTGTCTACATGTGTGTCTGCGTGTGTGTAATGTATCTTACAGTATGTCTTTGTATCCACAGGTGCTGTAGGTGCGTTCCCCTCCTGCGGGCCATCTGATGCTAGTGTCCCCACAGATACCAGCGGTGATGACCATATGCATGAGGCACAGGCAGGGTCATCACGGGCAGAAGCTGCACCATTGGTTAACATCCCACCTATGTCCCCTTCATCTCTGCACACGGTTCAGATGCCGACACATACCACATCACCGTTGCCCATAGAGGAAGGACAGTCATCGTCTGTTGGCACTGAGCAGGACTGTGTGGTGGCTAGAGAAGGTGTGGGTACACACCATGTTGCCAGTGTAATGACTGGTGATGTGCCACACAGGCATGTGGCTGGTGCTGCTCGTAGGAGGAGCTCTGGTAGACATGCACCTGCCGTACAGGGTGCAGCAGCTGGTATCACCAGACGCATGTTTCAGACTGTAATGGCGGCACAGGAACGTGCCGAATGGCAGAACCAAGAAGGGCAGAGGCTGCAGAGGGCCGCAATCCGTTCCTTAAATGAGAACATCCAGTCATTGGCGAATGCTCAACAGCAGCTTGCTGATGTTCTGGATAGGAGATTAGGTGAGATGGTTGGAATCCTCGACCGAGGCATGTCAATCCGCGAGCGTGAGCTGTCTGTGCTGGAACACCTGGTAGGGGTGAGGCATAGGACACGTGGCCGTAGGCCAGCAACACCACCTAGTGCAGGTCAACGTGTGCGTGCCACCTCTCATGCCCACTCACACAGTGCTGGTAGCAGCAGTAGTGCAGCTGATGCTACACCAACCACACCAGGACACAGCAGGCCACGTGGACATGGCCCTGGCCGGTCCCAGCATGGACACAGTTCCAGCGGACATGTGTCATCGGAGAGTGGCCACACCATACCTCCACCCGGTAGTGCCTGTGCGACCCCAGGCAGGCACGGGTCACGTGGCCGCAGGCGGACACAGTGAGCCATACAACCTGCACTGTACAGTCTGGGGCTGCCAAGTATACCCCGTGTAGGCATCACAGATGGCTGAACTGTGTACACACATACCCACACACAGCAGATACAACTGTAGGGCTCCACCACATCCACATGCATACTGCACAGTCATGCCCAGTATATGCACCGGCCCTTACACACACACATGATGTCATCCATTGGTACAGCCTATGCCCCTGGCACACATATCACCCTGTGCATATGATGAAGCCTCTGCCACAGCACCGTGTTCCACACCATCGGTGCACGGTTATGCAAACATATTCTGATGCACAGGGTGGACAAGATAGTGAGAGGTGTATGTGATACCTGTGTCCGCATAGTGCGCGATGTGTATGTTGCAGTGGTTGTGTATGACAGGTGACAGGTGCGTATGTGACGTGGGCTGTGTACCGACATCATGCAGCAGACATACCATGTAGTGCAGGTGCAGCATACATTGATCTGTGTACACGGTATGCGTGGCGGTTACATGTGTAGCACCATGTTGGTTCTGTTAACCTGTATGCCAAATATGGTGTACTTGCATGTGCCTACTGGGAGCACTGTTATCAGTCCCCCACGTGTAGCTGTGGGTTACCCACAGACACATCTGGCAATATCAGCATACCACAGGTACCCGCAACCTGCATGGACCCCTACATAGGTACATAGGCGCATAGGTACATACCAGCCTATGTGCCCTATGGCATGTGTAAGCCTAGCCAGAGTGTGTGTGGCTGTCACCACCCCGTAGGATGAGGATACTACATCCATCGGTTCACTGTCCCTCTGTCCAGCAGTGACACAGAGATGATGCCTGGCGCATACCTACGATCACACATCCACACGTCAGGATTACTCTTGGACAAAGTCAGTCAGTGGCTCTGCTTCACATGGGCTGGGAATCCTTTCCATGTTGTAGGGGGTCTCTGGGCGATGACCCTGTCCCCCCAGCATGTCCTATTTATGTCCGTGTTGAGGTGTCTGTCAGTTGCATCTGTGCGCATGTTTGCTTGGAGCCTAGGAGGTGGAACATGTCCATGTCACCCAGGTCGGACATGGCCGTGTATGACAGGCACAGATCACCTCAGAGCAGACGGGCTGAGAAGGTATACAGCCGGAGTCCCCTCGGTCAGGCAGCGTGTGACACATGTCTCAGCACCTTTATCCCTGTGTTGTGGAACATTTGTGGTCCTTCCGAGTGCTGCAGGTGTCAGGTTAGGTACATCTCAGATGTGGCGTTGTATGCAATCATTGGTCTGATGTGTGAAGAGTACAGGGGTACAATGAACTCCCCTGATGTGGATGTGAATCCCTTCCTGACCAGGTGGCCACAGTGGAATGTCTTCCCAACCACATTGGCAATGTGAGTGTCGGCAGAGGTTACCGACAGGTGTGGTACCCATGTCCCTGATCACGTCCACCATGTTTAATGGATTACCACCTATATGGTAAGTCGGGGTGAACATGTCTTTCCCACTGGGTAGGTCTACACCTTCCCTGGCATGTAGCATCAGGCCATGGCTCAGGCACCAGTTATCCATTTCTATGAGACCCCAGGTGGATGTCCGTGTCTGATGGGGTGTTGAGTATGGTGGCCGGTGTGCAGTCATCTGCATACCTTGTCTGCCACAATCCCCCTATGTTTGCATGCACATTGGAAGGTTGAATGCCGAACAGGAGGGGGCCCAGGACTGAGCCCTGTGGGCCACCAGTCGAGACCAGCTTGGAGTCTGACATGGCACCAGGAACACAAACCCTGTGTGGTGTGACCTCCATCCAGTTGGCAAACCATCGTGTGACATATGTCTCCACATGTACGCTAGTGAGCCTTTCCATGCTGCCCACGTGGAGTGTTGTTTGAACGCTCCCGCCAGGTCATGGTAGTCTGTGCAAACCGACGTACCCCCATCAATGGCCTTAGTGACCCCTCCAGACAGGTCGAGCAGGTTTGGGAGGTGGGATCTGCCCTTGACTAAGTCGATGTGGGTATGTTCCGGTATTGGCTGTACACCACTGTCTGTATTTATGGGCTCCAGATAGGACCTCCCCACAGCTTTGCAGACAAGGCTTGTCAAGCTGATAGGGCAGGGATGTCTACAGTCCATAAGAGCACTACCCTGGTGTAGTGGGACCACAGTTGCCGTATGCCATCCAGCGGGGACCTAGCCCGTAGTAAGCCTAAGATGACACAGCGGCCTTATGTGCGGGGCGAGGGCCTCAATGAGGTTGTGTAGCACACAGCCAGGGACACCATCTGGTCCCATTGGTGCTGTGTTCACCACTTAACAGATATCAGATCTCTCCTGGGCATACGGGATGTTTGGGAGGCTAGACTCTGGTGGGATGGATACGTCCCCTCTTGGGGGGGGGGTAGATGTATGCATGGAACATGTCCGCTGGTTTGTTGACAATGTTTGTGGGTGCAGTGATCATTGTACCATTCTGGAGTAATTCCGGGCATGACTGTGTGCTCCCACCCATGTCCCTACCACAGCTAAGGAAGGCCCTATGGTTGTCTTATGTGTCCTCTGCAGTACCACTCCCACAAGCGGCCTTGGATGATTGTATGTGTGATCGTATGTTAACGCCGGTATTAATCAGTAATGCCTTTCCTAGTACTGATATTGCTCTGTCATGTATTAGCTCCAACCCTTGTTGTACAGTTTGTCAATGGCTGGGGTCCACCAGACCATGTGCCTGCCTTCGGTGGACAAGGTCCTGATGTTATCAGGATCGCTTGGTGCAGACATCCCTGGGGGTGCTCATAGAAGGCATTTGTAAGGGTTTCAGCAGTGTGGCCTGTGTTTACCACTGGCATGGAGGCCTTGTAGGGTACCACACCGGTCGTATGACGTGTGTGGTTCACTGTGGAGAGGTCGTCACTGTGGTCTCCCATGCCGGTGTTGGATGCAGGATGCGGATCACCAGTGGATTCACTATACGGTCTGACATCACCATCGAGGGATGTACATCCTGTGCGGAGCATATCGTCCCCATGTGTGATGATCAGAACTGGTGTACGTCCCCCCCTTGTGGGTATGGTGCATGGTTGTTCCACAGCAGTCAGGTGTATGAACACCTGTGACCTTTGGCGTAGGTTGTTGTGTCCTGGGTAATGTTCCCGGTCTATGTATGGGTGGTTGATGTCACCCAATATGACGGTGTTGTGAGAGCATTCACACTCACCAGTGTCTTTAGGAAGGCTGTGCAGGTATCCTGGGTTTGGGAGGGTGGTCTGTAGCATGCAACATACTGTAGGGCAGTCCTAACCATGGTTAATTGCACCTGGATATTCCCCGCTGCTACGTGCATCTCTGCCAACATGCAGGTGTGTGTATCCTTCATGGAAATGGTGTCTCCCCCTCCTTCTGTGTTAGGTCCGGGTTATGGTCCTGAACGCGTGATATGGGGTATGACCCGATAGTGCTGGGGTGCTCTCAGCAGCCCTGACCAATGTTTCAGTCATAGCACTGACATCGATGTCCTCCATACTGAGGAGGGCATTTGAGGGTGTGCAGCTTGGCCGTAGACCACTGGCAGTGAGCAGTATTATCCTGTGTGTTCTCCAGGTTTGTAGTGTAGGGTGGTAGGTTTATCATTCCAGCCGTGCCTGCAGTGAGCACTGTGGGGGTGGCAGGTGCCTTCACCAAACCCTTGAAGACCAGGGGCGACAGCTGCCAGCCATACCATGTGAAAGGGCGTGACAAGCATGTCATCCCAGGTATGAGGAATCTGGATCCCCTCAGACTGACACCGGTAACCAGGCACATTATCAAGGGTGACCACATTGAGCCAGTATAGTGGCATCATACTTGATGAGGGTGGGATACTGCCCAGGGTCAGGGACATGCCGGCCTGGACTACACAATCTGAGTGGCCCTCTATGTCTCCTGTACTGTATCCCAGGGTGGTATGCCACCAGTCGTTGACACCAGCATGGGCAATGACCGTGTCTTACCTGTACATGCTGCGGAGTGACCTGAGTGCATGTGTTATGTGGCGTATTCCAGCGCCCGGCAGGCAGCATACTGTGATCATTCCCTTGTTCAGTGTGGTGGGTGGGACGTCGGTGTGTCTGGCAGTGGCGTCACCCATTACAGGTGTGTCTGGCAGTGTGTGTGTCACCTTTGGGGTTCGACAGTTTAGCATACAGACGTTGACAACTATGTGTTGCATGTCCTATGTCTTGTGGAGGCAGTAGCTTGTGTGTCTGCTTCAGAGTGCTCGTTAGGTTCGTGACATGTCTTACAGTGCCTCCAGGTATGTCTTAGTGTGTTGATGTGTTTGATTAGCATTTGCGATAGTCACATGTGACACTGGGTATGTGGTGTGCATGGTGTCCTTCCCCTCCCGCGTGGTCTTGCCGGTCATGGTTTGAGAGAGCACAGCCCCCTGTCTGGCTATATAGTTGCGTCTGTCACATGTATTATGTTCATTGGGGGAGGTGCGGCTTGTCCGTGTCCATGAGGCACCTGTAACAGTGGCCAGGACGCCCAGATTCACCATCTGAACAGGAGAGGTCGCTAGCAATTGACCCTTCGACATGCCAGAGAATGTGAATGCATTTGCTGTGTAACCGGTTCAGAAGGCACCTATAGGGAAGTGGGCACACAAGGGGACTCTAGGCCAGTGTAGTACTCCATTTAGTATACATGTACTTTATCTATGTAGGAATACTATGGGAGCAGGTGCAGAGCTTTTGTGATATAGAGAACAGACAGTCGGGATTGCAAGAACAGAGGTCATACACATAAACCTGCGGAGCACGGAGCCGGATACATTGTAACGTTGCTTACATGGTACATGACGCACATGTCCACACAGATACTGCACCTGATGCCTGTGGTCGGTGCCACAGGCTATGGTGGACAGAGACATCACATACATGGCATGACACAGTACAGGTATGGTGATATTCTGCAGGTGTCGTACGCAGTGTGCTAGCTACTGACCGCAGGTGTCACCTGTCAGCTGTGGTGCCCAGTGTTCGACAGTCGGATGCTGTACCGGTACAGGAATATTCCCGTATTCGTGGGGCGTACACCTCTTTGGCACACACACCATTGTGTGCAGATGGGGACACCTGTCTGTGTGGTCGGCACCCTCACAAGACAATGCACCGACGCGCCATGTCACAGGGGGTGGTCTTGCACAAGTGGCCAGTAAGGCTCACAGGTATGGCAATGATAGGGCTGTACAATGCAGCACCACTACGGGATGGTCACCCTGTGTGGTCAGTATCCAATCACAACACGATATCTGCATACACCCTCTCAACAGGCAGCAGACATACACACATGTTGACACACTGACATGGTGGTGGCCACACATGTCTACATGGAGGGATGACGTGTTGCATGTACTACACCATCCACATCGATGCACCCCACACTGAGGTAGGTACAGATCTCCACCATGGTGTACAGTGATGTATGGCACGTGGCACATAGTCCCCCCGATCTGTGGCATACATGGGCACACATTCCTGCACACATGTTGGTGCTAGGAATGCCACACCCGCTACATGGGATTTGTGCAGGCGTGCAGCGGTATGTGGTGCATCCTGCATACTACCACTGTATCTGGCAGCTGTGCCAATATCTGCACGTGGGAGGTGGTAGGGGTTACAGTGGCAATGTGACATATGGTCGATCCCGCATGGCCGATGGGTATGCATCATGGCAGCACTGTCATGTAAAGGCGACATGGCAGACTGTATGCACATGGCAGGGTAGGATGGTGTGTGACACACGTGTGACCAGCACCTGCACACATGCATGTGGACAGGTGTTTAAACAAATGGTGTACACACAGACTGCCATGCGTGCTGTTACTATGCCACCATATGACAGCCCCCATGATGGGTGTGCATGTGGGAGGGGGTTGCAGCTGTGTTACGGACACCAGACACCGCCCCTGCATGGCTGCACCATGCACAGTACACGTGTCACATGTATCCCCTGTTGCCATGTGTGTATGCATTGCTACGTTGTGACATGTGTGTCAACATACATGGAACATGGACTGTGGTTTGGTATCACAGCTGTCACAGGCAAACTGTACAAGGGTATGTGTCCCTGTGAACACCGCTACACCCTGTAGGGGGTGCATACCACAGACATGTATCTGCCTTCCCTTCGTATGTGTATTACCGCATATGCCTGTGTCATGCATGTGGTACATCACAGGCTTCGTATGTGTCCTGTGTGCAGTCCATGCACACATCCAGGAAATCACATATGTCACATATCCGGACATTGTTTCACTGTGGTACAGCTGCAGTCATGTGTCATACCTGTGTCAGGCCCGTGGAATGTGTGGAGCACGCATGTCCGTGTATACCAGTACGGGTGGACTACATCACACCTGTGGGATCATTGATAGTACATGTGTACTCTGCACGACGGACGTACACCGCCACATAGTCTTCTGGACATATGTCACATGCAGTTTCTGGACCGTGAGGCATACTGCTGCACCAATGACATGGTGCTGGCATAGCAGCTACAGTGTACACTATGGTGTGTACATGTTCAGCCTGCACTCGTGACGCCTGTGCTGTCATCTGTGTGTGTACATGTGACTGCATGTGTGTCCACCCTGCGAGTGTGTACGGGTTTACCTGGCCATGACTTGTGGTGTGTGCACTCCGTCTGCATGCCGGACGGCGCGTAGCACATACTACGTGTGTGAGCATGGCCGGGTCGCTGTGGTGTGGGTGGACACACACGCCGGTCCACATTCTGCCTCCCATGCCGTCGCCCCATGTGTATGCCTGTCTGCACTGTGCCGATTCTAAGTGTCTGAGCATGCCCAGTAAGCAGCTGTGTAGATGGACACACAGTACAGTGCACACCGTGCCCATCTGCATTGATACCCCGGGTGCATGCCTGTTTCCCCTCCGCAACTGCCACGTCTGTGGCATGGCCGGGTTGCTGTTGTGTGGCTGGACACACTCCACATTCTGCCTCCCATGCCATCGCCCCATGTGTATGCCTGTCTGCACTGTGCCGATTCTAAGTGTCTGAGCATGCCCAGTAAGCAGCTGTGTAGATGGACACACAGTACAGTGCACACCGCGGCCGACTGCGTTGATACCCTGTGAGCATGTCTGTCTCCCCTTTGCAACCGCTAGGCGTGTAGCCATGGCCATTGACATCCTGCATAGCCATGGTGACCATCCAGGTGACTCATATGTGGCTGTCATGCCACATTGGCTGCCTACATCCTGCACGCCGGATGCCCTCTCATAGGGTATACTGTAATGTGGTGCATCCCGTATTCATGTCGTGATGTACTGCTCCATAGTTAGTTGGTATTCCCGACCGCAGCACTACCGTGTTACTGTACAGCCACCTTGGGATGGTAACAGGCTGTGTGACTGCGCACTCTGTCTTCATTCCCTATCGGCCGCATTGCCTCTGCAGATGATACCACCCACCTATGGGGTATGCCTCCTGACAGTGCTGTGCTCAGTAATCTCGTTAGTGCGTTCTGTAAATGCTTCATGCTGTAGTGAGTTCATGTAGGTAGGCGTAGGTTCAACTCTCGGCCCTTCCCTGTGTGTGTGTGTGTGTGTGTGTGTGTGTGTGTGTGTGTGTGTGTGTGTGTGTGTGTGTGTGTGTGTGTTTCCAGCTGCCTCTGCAGATGAACATGCTTTTAGATGCTTCGCAACACATACCTTGGCTATTGCCAGCTATTCCCTTACGGGTGATGTCACCCGCCTAGAAGTATGCCCCTGACAGCACTGTGCTCAGTAATCTCAGTAGCGCGTTCTGTAAATGCTTCATGCTGTAGTGAGTTCATGTAGGTAGGCGTAGGTTCGACTCTCGGCCCTTCCCTGTGTGTGTGTGTGTGTGTGTTTCCAGCTGCCTCTGCAGATGAACTAGCTTTTAGATGCTTCGCAACACATACCTTGGCTATTGCCAGCTATTCCCTTACGGGTGATGTCACCCGCCTAGAAGTATGCCTCTGACAGTGCTGTGCTCAGTAATCTCAGTAGCGCGTTCTGTAAATGATTCATGCTGTAGTGAGTTCATGTAGGTAGGCATAGGTTCGACTCTCGGCCCTTCCCTGTGTGTGTGTGTGTGTGTGTGTTTCCAGCTGCCTCTGCAGATGAACATGCTTTTAGACGCTTCGCAACACATACCTTGGCTATTGCCAGCTATTCCCTTACGGGTGATGTCACCCGCCTAGAAGTATGCCCCTGACAGCGCTGTGCTCAGTAATCTCGGTAGCGCGTTCTGTAAATGCTTCATGCTGTAGTGAGTTCATGTAGGTAGGCGTAGGTTCGACTCTCGGCCCTTCCCTGTGTGTGTGTGTGTGTGTGTGTGTGTGTGTGTGTGTGTGTGTTTCCAGCTGTCTCTGCAGATGAACATGCTTTTAGACGCTTCGCAAC
Source organism: Protopterus annectens (assembly GCF_019279795.1). Taxonomy (NCBI): domain Eukaryota; kingdom Metazoa; phylum Chordata; order Ceratodontiformes; family Protopteridae; genus Protopterus; species Protopterus annectens. Next base: position 752,424,291 of record NC_056739.1, on the reverse strand, counting down.
ACATACCTTGGCTATTGCCAGCTATTCCCTTACGGGTGATGTCACCCGCCTAGAAGTATGCCCCTGACAGCGCTGTGCTCAGTAATCTCGGTAGCGCGTTCTGTAAATGCTTCATGCTGTAGTGAGTTCATGTAGGTAGGCGTAGGTTCGACTCTCAGCCCTTCCCTGTGTGTGTGTGTGTGTGTGTGTGTGTGTTTCCAGCTGCCTCTGCAGATGAACATGCTTTTAGACGCTTCGCAACACATACCTTGGCTATTCCCCAATTCCCGATGTGGATGTCTGCTTGCTACCCAACATTAACCAGGTTATTCCAAACTGAACCCAGATGGTGTAAATCCAATGATGCAGGCTAGGAAATGCTTTAACTAATCCTCAGATATCCCATTATGGAATTTCCGCCACTGTATTGTCAAAATAACACAACCAAAACATGTAGATCCTATTAATTCATTGAAGGATGTTCTTTATAAGCGTGAACGCCATAGTTCAGAGATCCTATGACCTTCCTAGTTGATGTTGCTGGTGTGCCTATAGTATGTGTTCCGCAGGTCGCACATTTGTTCCGCAGTATGGTATCGAGTGATCCCCATTTTCTTGCTGGCAGATTGAGTGCTGTGTACGCCGGTATACGCACGGCGGTCTGACTTTGTATGGGGAGTGTGTACTGTAGTCCCTATCTGCATTTCCTGTGTTATGCCTTACTGCAGCTGTGTAATTCCACCAGGTTTGCAGTTATGGGTGCCATCTTGGTCGTACGTTTATCCATCCATGGGAATTGCCTACTGGACACTGGTACACGGCTGCACCCATTTCACAGCTGCAATTATCATTCTCCAGTGGATGATTTGCATTATTGGTGGGGGGTAAGGCATGTGCTATACCCACATCCCTCCCACGGGGTGGGACAACGGATTATCTGCCAAACAACACCGAGCCCCATTTCTGCATACCCATGATCCCATGGCTGCAGCCCTCGACGGTACCCATTACACACTATTCATGTGTGCGGGACTGGGATGTGGACGCACTTCTATGGACTCGGCCATATGGGTATTTCTGCTCATATGTCCTGCATTTCATGGACACCTGTCATCAACCTTAAACACGCTGGTGGTGCATATGTCTAACTGTGCCATAGTCACGGCTGTTATGCCTTCAGCGTCGCTTCCTCCATCACGTTTATATTGCATAGGGTTAAATTTTTGGGTCCTACAATGGACACCGATGTGGATATGTAAAGTGTAGAACCTGTTGGACTGTGTCCATCTGGCCAGTGGGTTTGACTGCTGCTGTATGTTCCCCGATCGTGGATGTCTGTTTGACTACACATATTATGTAGTGCTACGACATCCAGGTTTTTCAAACCTGAAACCAAATGGTGTACATCCAAGGATGCAAGTTAGCAACTGCTTTACATAATCCTCAGAAGTCACAGTAAGAAATATCCGCCACTGTATTGTCAGAATAACACCACCATAACATGTAGATCCTATTAATTCATTGAAGGATGTTCTTTATATGTGGGTACGCCATAGCTTAACCATCCTATAACCTTCCTAGTTGACGTTGTTGGTGTGCCATTAGTATGTGTTCCGCAGGTCGCCCATTTGTTCTGCAGTATGGATGCGAGTGATCCCCATTTTCTTGCTGGCAGATTGAGTGCTGTGTACGCTGGTATTCACACGCCGGTCTGACTTTGTATGGGGGGTGTGTACTGTGGTCCCTATCTGTATTTCCTGTGTTATGCCTTACTGCAGCTGTGGAATTACACCGGGTTTGCAGTTATGGGTGCCATCTTGGTCGTACGTTTGTCCGTCCATGGGAATTGCCTACTGGACACTGGTATAGGGCTGTACACATTTCACAGCTGCATTTAGCATTCTCCGGTGGATGATTTGCATTATTAGTGGGGAGTAACGCATGTGCTATACCCACATCCCTCCCACGGGGCGGGACAATGGATTATCTGCCAATCAACACCGAGCCCCATTTCTGCATACCCACCATCCCATGGCTGCAACCCTCGACGGTACCCATTGCACATCCTTCATGTGTGCGGGAATGGGATGTGGACGCACGTCTATGGACTCGGCAATCTGGGGATTTCTATTCATATGTCCTGCATTTCATGGACACTTGTCATCAACCTTGAACATGCTGGTGGTGCATATATCTAGCTGTGCTGTAGTCACGGCTGTCAGTTCTTCTGGGTCTTTCGATCGCAGCCGGTTGACATTGCGTACGGATAATTTTTGGGGTCCTACAATGGACACCAATGTGCATATGTAAAGTGTAGAGCTTGTTGGACTGTGTCCATCTGGCCAGTGGGTTTGACTGCTGCTGTATGTTCCCCAATCACAGATGTCTGTTTGACTACCCATATTATGTAGTGCTACGTAAACCGGGGATTTTCTACACTGAACCCAACTGGTGTGAATCCAATGATGCAGGCTAACAATTGCTTTAACTAATCTGCAGATGTCCCATTAGGACATTCCCGCCTCTGTATTGTCAAAATAACACAACCAAAACATGTAGATCCTATTAATTCATTGAAGGTTGTTCTTCATAAGTGGGAACGCCATAGTTTAAACATCCTATGACCTTCCTAGTGGACGTTGTTGGTGTGCCATTAGTATGTGTTCCGCAGGTCGGCCATTTGTTCCGCGGTATGGAAGCGAGTGATCCCCATTTTCCTGCTGGCAGATTGAGTGCTGTGTATGCCGGTATTCGCATGGCGCTCTGACCTTGTATGTGGAGTCTCTACTGTAGTCCCTATCTGTATTCCCTGTGTTATGCCTTACTGCAGCTGTGTAATTCCACCGGGTTTGCAGTTGTGGGTGCCATCTTGGTCGTACGTTTGTCCATCCATGGGAATTGCCTACTGGACACTGGTATAGGGCTGTACACATTTCACAGCTGCATTTAGCATTCTCCGGTGGATGATTTGCATTATTAGTGCGGAGTAACGCATGTGCTACACCCACATCCCTCCCACGGGGCGGGACAATGGATCATCTGCCAATCAACACCGAGCCCCATTTATGCATACCCACGATCCCATGGCTGCAACCCTCGACGGTACCCATTGCACATCCTTCATGTGTGCGGGAATGGGATGTGGACGCACTTCTATGGACTCAACAATCTGGGGATTTCTGTTCATATGGTCTGCATTTCATGGACACTTGTCATCAACCTTGAACACGCTGGTGGTGCATATATCTAGCTGTGCCATAGTCACGGCTGTCACCTCTTCTGGGTCTCTCGATCGCAGCCGGTTGACATTGCGTAGGGATAAATTTTTGGGGTCCTACAATGGACAACAATGTGCATATGTAAAGTGTAGAACATGTTGGACTGTGTCCATCTGGCCAGTGGTTTTGACTGCTGCTGTATGTTCCCCAATCGCGGATGTCTATTTGACTACCCATATTATGTAGTGCTACGAAACCCATGTCTTTCTACAATTAACCCAAATGGTGTTAATCTAATGCTGCAGGTTAGCAACTGCTTTAACTAATCCTCAGAAGTCCCATTATGAAATATCCGCCACTGTATTGTCAATATAACACAGCCGGAACATGTAGAACCTATTAATTTATTGAAGGATGTTCTTTATAAGTGGGAAAGCCATAGTTTAAACATCCTATGACCTTCCTAGTTGACGTTGTTGGTGTGCCATTAGTATGTGTTCCACAGGTCTCCCATTTGTTCCGCAGTATGGCAGCGAGTAATCCCCATGTTGTTGCTGGCAGATTGAGTGCTGTGTACGGCGGGATTCGCACGGTGGTCTGGATTTCTATGGGGAGTGTCTACTGTAGTTCCCATCTGTATTTCCTGTGTTATGCCTTACTGCAGCTGTGTAATTCCACCGGGCTTGCAGGTATGGGTGCCATCTTGGTTGTACATTTGTCCGTCCATGGGAATTGCCTACTGGACACCGGTGTAGGGCTGTACACATTTCACAGCTGCATTTAGCATTCTCCAGTGGATGATTTGCATTAGTGGTGGGGGGTAAGGCATGTGCTATACCCACATCCCTCCCACGGGGCGGGACAACGGCTTATCTGCCAAACAACACCGAGCCCCATTTCTGCATACCCAGGATCCCATGGCTGCAACCCTCGACGGTACCCATTACACATCCTTCATGTGTGCGGGACTGGGATGTGGATGCACTTCTATGGTCTCGACAATCTGGGAATGTCTGTTCATATGTCCTGCATTTCATGGACACTTGTCATCAACCTTAAACACGCTGGTGGTGCATATGTCTAGCTGTGCCGTAGTCACGGCTATTCACTCCTTTCAGGTCTCTCGATCGCAGCTGGTAGATGTGGCACAAGGATCAATTTTTGGGGTCCTACAATGGACATCGATGTGCATATGTAAAGTGTAGAACTTGTTGGACTGTGTCCATCTGGCCAGTGGGTTTAACTGCTGCTGTATGTTACCCAATCGTGGATGACTGTTTGACTACACATATTATGTAGTGCTACGACAACCAGTTTATTCTGAACTGAACCCAAATGGTGTAAATCCAATGATGCAGGTTAGCAACTGGTTTAAATGAACCTCGGAAGTCCCAATGTGAGATATCCGCCACTGTATTGTCAAAACTAACACCACCAAAACATGTAGACCCTACTAATTCATTGAAGGATGTTCTTTATAAGTGGGAACGCCATAGTTTAACCATCCTATGACCTTCCTAGTTGATGTTGTTGGTGTGCCATTAATATGTGTTCCACAGGTCGCCCATATGTTCCGCGGTATGGAAGCGACTGATCCCCATATTCTTGCTAGCAGATTGCTTGCTGTGCGGCGGATTATTCGCACGGCGGTCTGGATTTCTATGGGGAGTGTCTACTGTAGTTCCCATCTGTATTTCCTGTGTTATGCCTTACTGCAGCTGTGTAATTCCACCGGGCTTGCAGGTATGGGTGCCATCTTGGTCGTAGGCTTGTCCATCCATGGGAAATGCCTACTGGACACTGGTATGGGCTGTACACATTTCACACCTGCATTTAGCATTATCCGGTGGATGCTTTGCATTATTAGTGGGGAGTAGGTCATGTGCTACACCCACATCCCTCCCACGGGGCGGGACAACGGATTATCTGCCAAACAACACCGAGCCCCATTTCTGCATACCCAGGTTCCCATGGCTGCAACCCTCGACAGTACCCATTACACATCCTTCATGTGTGCGGGACTGGGATGTGGACTCCCATCTATGGACACGTCGATCTGGGGATTTCTGTTCATATGTCCTGCATTTCATGGACACTTGTCATCAACCTTAAACACGCTGGTGGTGCATATGTCTCGCTGTGCCATACTCACGGCTATCACGTCATCTGGTGGACGGTAACGGCTGGATCGAATTCTGTTAAGATAAATTTTTGGGTCCTACAATGGACACCAATGTGCATATGTAAAGTTAGATGTTGCTGGACTGTGTCCAACTGGCCAGTGGTTTTGACTGCTGCTGTATGTTCCCCAATCGCGGATGTCTGTTTGACTACCCATATTACATGGTGCTACGTAAACCAGGTGTTTTAGAACTGAGAACAAATGGTGTACATCCAAAGATGCAGGTTAGCAACTGCTTTAAATAAACCTCAGACGTCCCAGTAGGAAATATCCGTCACTGTATTGTCAACATAACACCACCAGAACATGTAGATCCCCTATGTATTCATTGAAGCATGTTTTCCTTATAAGTGGGAAGTTGGGAACGCCATAGTTTACATATCCTAGTTGACGTTGTTGGTGTGCCATTAGTATGTGTTCCATAGGTCGCCCATTTCTTCCGCGGTATGGCAGCGAGTGATCCCCATTTTGTTGCTGGCAGATTGAGTGCTGCATACGCCGGTATTCGCACGGCGGTCTGACTTTGTATGGGGAGTGTCCACTGTAGTTCCCAACTGTATTTCCTGTGTTATGCCTTACTGCAGCTGTGTAATTCCACCGGGTTTGCAGTTATGGGTGCCATCTTGGTCGTACGCTTGTCCATCCATGAGAATTGCATACTGGACACTGGTATAGGGCTGTACACATTTCACACCTGCATTTAGCATTATCCGGTGGATGCTTTGCATTATTAGTGGGGAGTAAGGCAGGTGCTACACCCACATCCCTCCCACGGGGTGGGACAATGGATTATCTGCCAAACAACACCGAGCCCTGTTTCTGCATACCCAGGATCCCATGGCTGCAACACTCGACGGTACCCATTCCACATCCTTCATGTGTGCGGGACTGAGATGTGGACGCACTTCTATGGACTCAGAACTCTGGGGATTTCTGTCCATATGTCCTGCATTTCATGGACACTTGTCATCAACCTTAATAACGCTGGTGGTGCATGTGTCTAGCTGTGCCGTAGTCACGGCTGTCGCTTCTTCTGGTTGAACGATAACAGCTGCATGATGTTCCATAGGTATCAATTTTTGGGTCCTACAATGGACACCAATGTGCATATGTAAAGTGTAGAACTTGTTGGACTGTGTCCATCTGGCAGGTGGTTTTGACTGCTGCTGTATGTTCCCCGCGATCTGTCTGTTTGACTACCCATATATGTAGTGCTATGATGAAAATGTGTCTTTTTTAATAACCCAAAATGGTGTTAATCTAATGCTGCAGGTTAGCTGCTTTTAACTAATCCTCAGAAGTCCCATTATGAAATATCACCCACTGTATTGTCAATATAACACAGCGGAACATGTAGAACCTATTAATTTCATTGAAGGATGTTTTATATAAGTGGGAGCGCCATAGTTTTAAACATCCTATGAACTTCCTAGTTGACGTTGTTGGTGTGCCATTAGTATGTGTTCCACAGGTCGCCCATTTGTTCCGCAGCATGGCAGCGAGTAATCCCCATTTTGGTGCTGGCAGATTGAGTGCTGCGTACGCCGGTATTCGCACGGCGGTCTGACTTTGTATGGGGAGTGTCCACTGTAGTTCACAACTGTATTTCCTGTGTTATGCTTTACTGCAGCTGTGTAATTCCACCGGGTTTGCAGTTATGGGTGCCATCTTGGTCGTACGCTTGTCCATCCATGAGAATTGCATACTGGACACTGGTATAGGGCTGTACACATTTCACACCTGCATTTAGCATTATCCGGTGGATGCTTTGCATTATTAGTGGGGAGTAAGGCAGGTGCTACACTCACATCCCTCCCACGGGGCGGGACAACGGATTATCTGCCAAACAACACTACTGACACTGTATAGGGCTGTACACATTTCACACCCTGCATTTAGCATTATCGGTGGATGCTAGTAAGGCAGGTGCTACACCCACATCCCTCCCATGGGGTGGGACAATTGATTATCTGCCAAACAACACCGAGCCCTGTTTCTGCATACCCAGGATCCCATGGCTGCAACACTCGACGGTACCCATTCCACATCCTTCATGTGTGCGGGACTGAGATGTGGACGCACTTCTATGGACTCAGAACTCTGGGGATTTCTGTCCATATGTCCTGCATTTCATGGACACTTGTCATCAACCTTAATAACGCTGGTGGTGCATGTGTCTAGCTGTGCCGTAGTCACGGCTGTCGCTTCTTCTGGTTGAACGATAACAGCTGCATGATGTTCCATAGGTATCAATTTTTGGGTCCTACAATGGACACCAATGTGCATATGTAAAGTGTAGAACTTGTTGGATTGTGTCCATCTGGCGGGTGGTTTTGACTGAACTTCCTAGTTGACGTTGTTGGTGTGCCATTAGTATGTGTTCCACAGGTCGCCCATTTGTTCCGCATGGCAGAGTAATCCCCATTTGGTGCTGGCAGATTGAGTGCTGCTGCGGCGGTATTCGCACGGCGGTCTGACTTTGTATGGGGAGTGTCCACTGTAGTTCACAACTGTATTTCCTGTGTTATGCTTTACTGCAGCTGTGTAATTCCACCGGGTTTGCAGTTATGGGTGCCATCTTGGTCGTACGCTTGTCCATCCATGAGAATTGCATACTGGACACTGGTATAGGGCTGTACACATTTCACACCTGCATTTAGCATTATCCGGTGGATGCTTTGCATTATTAGTGAGGAGTAAGGCAGGTGCTACACCCACATCCCTCCCACGGGGTGGGACAACGGATTATCTGCCAAACAACACCGAGCCCTGTTTCTGCATACCCAGGATCCCATGGCTGCAACACTCGACGGTACCCATTCCACATCCTTCATGTGTGCGGGACTGAGATGTGGACGCACTTCTATGGACTCAGAACTCTGGGGATTTCTGTCCATATGTCCTGCATTTCATGGACACTTGTCATCAACCTTAATAACGCTGGTGGTGCATGTGTCTAGCTGTGCCGTAGTCACGGCTGTCGCTTCTTCTGGTTGAATGATAACAGCTGCATGATGTTCCATAGGTATCAATTTTTGGGTCCTACAATGGACACCAATGTGCATATGTAAAGTGTAGAACTTGTTGGATTGTGTCCATCTGGCGGGTGGTTTTGACTGAACTTTCTAGTTGACGTTGTTGGTGTGCCATTAGTATGTGTTCCTCAGGTCGCCCATTTGTTCCGCAGCATGGCAGCGAGTAATCCCCATTTTGGTGCTGGCAGATTGAGTGCTGCGTACGCCGGTATTCGCACGGTGGTCTGACTTTGTATGGGGAGTGTCCACTGTAGTTCACAACTGTATTTCCTGTGTTATGCTTTACTGCAGCTGTGTAATTCCACCGGGTTTGCAGTTATGGGTGCCATCTTGGTCGTACGCTTGTCCATCCATGGGAATTGCCTACTGGACACTGGTATAGGGCTGTACACATTTCACAGCTGCATTTAGCATTCTCCGGTGGATGTTTTGCATTATTAGTGGGGGGTAAGGCATGTGCTATACCCACATCCCTCCCACTGGGCGGGTCAACGGCTTATCTGCCAAACAACACCGAGCCCCATTTCTGCATACCCAGGATCCCATGGCTGCAACACTCGACAGTACCCATTACACATCCTTCATGTGTGCGGGACTGGGATGTGGACGCACGTGTATGGACTCGACAATCTCTGGATTTCTGTTCATATGTCCTGCATTTCATGGACACATGTCATCAATCTTAAACACGCTGGTGATGCATATGTCTAGCTGTGCCGTAGTCACGGCTGTCGCTTCTTCTCGGTGGAATGGCAGCAGTTGGATGATATAGCGTATGGAACAATATTTGGGGTCCTACAATGGACACCAATGTGCATATGTGAAGTTTAGAACTTGTTGTACTGTGTCCATCTGGACAGTGGTTTTGACTGCAGCTGTATGTTCCCCAATCGGGGTTGTCTGTTTGACTACCCATATTATGAAAACCAGGTGTTTCATAACTGAATACAAATGGTGTCCATCCATGGATGCAGGTTAGCGACTGCTTTCAATAAACCTCAGACGGCCCAATAGGAAATATCCGCCACTATATTGTCATAATAACACCAGCAAAACATGTGCATCCTGTTTATTCATTGACAGATGTTCTTTATCAGTCTGAACGCCATTGTTTAACCATCCTATGACCTTCCTAGTTGATGTTGTTGGTGTGCCATTAATATGTGTTCCACAGGTCGCCCATTTGTTCCGCAGTATGGAAGTGAGTGATCCCCATTCTCCTGCTGGCAGATTGAGTGCTGTGTACGACGGTAGTCGCACGGCGGTCTGGATTTCTATGGGGTGTGTCTACTGTAGTCCCTATTTATATTTCCTGTGTTATGCCTTACTGCAGCTGTGTGATTCCACCAGGTTTGCAGTTATGGGTGCCATCTTGCTCGTACGCTTGTCCATCCATGGGAATTGCCTACTGGACACTGGTATAGGGCTGTACACATTTCACAGCTGCATTTAGCAATATCCGGTGGATGCTTTGCATTATTAGTGGGGAGTGAGGCATGTGCTACACCCACATCCCTCCCACGGGGCGGGACAATGGACTATCTGCCAAACAACACTGAGCTCCATTTCTGCATACCCACGATTCCATGGCTGAAACCCTCGACAGTACCCATTACACATCCTTCATGTGTGCGGGACTGGGATGTGGACGAACTTCTATGGACTCGATAGTCTGGGGTTTTCTGTTCATATGTCCTGCATTTCATGGACACTTGTCATCAACCTTAAACACGCTGGTGATGCATATGTCCAGCTGTGCCGTAGTCACGGCTGTCGCTTCTTCTCAGTGGAATGGCAGCAGCTGGATGATATAGCGTACGGAACAATATTTGGGGTCCTACAATGGACACCAATGTGCATATGTAAAGTGTAGAACTTGTTGTACTGTGTCCATCTGGACAGTGGTTTTGACTGCAGCTGTATGTTCCCCAATCGGGGTTGTCTGTTTGACTACCCATATTATGTGGTGCTACGAAAACCAGGTGTTTCATAACTGAATACAAATGGTGTCCATCCATGGATGCAGGTTAGCGACTGCTTTCAATAAACCTCAGACGGCCCAATAGGAAATATCCGCCACTATATTGTCATAATAACACCAGCAAAACATGTACATCCTGTTTATTCATTGACAGATGTTCTTTATCAGTCTGAACGCCATTGTTTAACCATCCTATGACCTTCCTAGTTGACGTTGTTGGTGTGCCATTAATATGTGTTCCACAGGTCGCCCATTTGTTCCGCAGTATGGAAGCGAGTGATCCCCATTCTCCTGCTGGCAGATTGAGTGCTGTGTACGACGGTAGTCGCACGGCAGTCTGGATTTCTATGGGGTGTGTCTACTGTAGTCCCTATCTGTATTTCCTGTGTTATGCCTTACTGCAGCTGTGTAATTCCACCAGGTTTGCAGTTATGGGTGCCATCTTGCTCGTACGCTTGTCCATCCATGGGAATTGCCTACTGGACACTGGTATAGGGCTGTACACATTTCACAGCTGCATTTAGCAATATCCGGTGGATGCTTTGCATTATTAGTGGGGAGTGAGGCATGTGCTACACCCACATCCCTCCCACGGGGCGGGACAATGGACTATCTGCCAAACAACACCAAGCCCCATTTCTGCATACCCACGATCCCATGGCTGAAACCCTCAACAGTACCCATTACACATCCTTCATGTTTGTGGGACTGGGATGTGGACGAACTTCTATGGACTCGACAGTCTGGGGTTTTCTGTTCATATGTCCTGCATTTCATGGACACTTGTCATCAACACTAAACACGCTGGTGGTGCATATGTCTAGCTGTGCCGTGGTCACGACTGTCGCTTCTCCTGGTTGGACGATGAAGGCTGGATGGTATTCCATACGGGACAATTTTTGGGTCCTACAATGGACACCAATGTGCATATGTAAAGTGTAGAACTTGTCGGACTGTGTCCATGTGGCCAGTGGTTTTGACTGCTGCTGTATGTTCCCCATTCGCGGATGTCTGCTTGACTACCCATAGTGTGTAGTGCTACGTAAACCAGGTTTTCCAAAACCGAGACCAAATGGTGTACATCCAATGATGCAGGTTAACAACTGCTTTAAATAATCCCCAGAGGTCCCAGTAGGGAAGTATCGCCACTTTCTTGTCAGAATGTCACCACCATAACAGGTGGATCACGAGCACTTTGGCCCGGTCTTACCGGGCATTTGCAAATGTAATTAGCAGAAACATATCATTAAATGAATAATAATACATATTTTAATAATGAAGTTAATCTTATGTTATTTGGACAATAGCTTCGGCTATTGACATACGATGCTGTGGGTGGTGTCGGTTACCATACACATGGCTTTCTCACAGGCTGAATTCACAATTCTAAACACTACTGTGGTCTCCTTTAAGGACCCTTAGCCAGTGGTCAACATTACTCAAGCCACTGCATCACTTACATATGCCTTCTACCGGCAGCTACAGGACTGCATGGATCAGGCATTCCCTTACCCAACTGTGGTTCTTTGTACCAATTCCAAGCATCCAGTGTGGTGTACCCCAGCCATACCCAAGCTGTACAATGAGAGGAGGTGGCTACTACAAGACAGAGCAGACTCCTTGTGGGGTATGACACCCTTGCTCATTATATGTGAAGAGCTACAAGCTCTCATGACATAATCCGGGGCTGGTTCCACAGATATATGTCCAAGGACTCGACAGACAATCATACGGCCTTCATTAGCTATGCTGGACACCTGGGAGGTAACTCCCAGATATGCTCTGACTGGGTTCACAATGATGTGAAGTGTACTGAACATACACACATTGCCAACATACTGGCTGACAGGTTCGGTGAAGACGACTCCACCCCCTCCCCCCCACATGGAGAGATGTCTGTACCAGCGGATTGTGGCCCCGAATGTTCTGTACCGCACAGGTGGGACATGGTCTCTCCAAGGTAGTGAACACAGCATCCATGGGACCAGCTGGTGTCCCGACTGTGTACTCCGCGATCTCATTGAGGAATTAGACCCACAGTTAGGACAGCTGTTTGATCTTAGCCTCACCTCGGGTAACGTACCCAAGTTGTGGCGCACGGCGACTGTAGTCCCACTTTGCAGGGGCAGTGCCTCCACTGACCCTGGCTATTACCGTCCCATTAGCATGAGATGCCTTATCTGGACAGACATGGGGAAGGATCATACTGCAGCCCATAGATGACGACATAGGGGACCTGCATACTTTGCATCCAACCCAGTTTGGCTTGGTCAGGGGCAGATCATGCATTTAAAACCTGGTTGACATTTTAGGGACAGTCACCGAGGCCATTGATGAGGGTCATGCAGTCCATACAGCCTACCTCGACCTGGCAAGGGCCTTCAACACAATACCCCCCTCGGGTATCATTGATAAACTCATCGGCTTGGATGTGAACACGTACATCGCAGGATGGGTTGCAAACTGGCTAGGTGACACAACCCACGCGGTCATAGTTGCTGGCAGCATGTCGGACTTACTGCCTGTCACAGGCGGTGTCCCACGGGGCTCTGCCCTGGGTCCACTCTTTTTCTACATCTACATTTCCAAAGTACAAGCACACACAGGGGGGTTAGGGCTGACATTGTTTGTAGATGACTGCGAACCGGGTGCCATAGTGGGATGGACATCTGACACAGATATCCTTCAAAGGGGCCTCACAGATATGGATATCTGCTGTCAGGGACATGGCCTACAGCTAAATGCCGGGTTATGCATAGTCATACCCATCGGGAAGAACAAGGTCACCCCTGTCCGCCATATGGGTGGCAGTCCACTGATCACGGGGGGAATTACCAGGGATCTGGGGACCCAGGTTGTCAGTCACCATTCGTTCGACACACACGTTGCTATGGTGGTTCGGTAGAACTTCTACATTGCCCACCTGATCGTGCAGGGATTCACATCTAGATCAGGGTGGGTCATCATCTCCTTGTACTCATTACTCATTAGACCTATGATTGAGTACATTGCCCTGTTCGGAAGGTATCTGACACGACACCTACAGCAGCTGGGAAGGCCCCATAGGTTCATCGTCAGACAGATGCAGGGTGTCAGGGATTTGTGTTGTGCTGCCCCACTGTAAGGACTCCTGCTCCATTCAGTCACATACCACTTGTTCAGTGGTGACCTGTGCCTGACATACGAGGCCATGTCGACCCATATTTGATGACTATGCTTCACCTACTGGATCTACATCCCTCAGAACCACAAGGGCAGGTGACGTGTACCTTGACACGGTCATTAATAGAATGTGTTGGAGTGACACATACATCACCCAGACACTCACTATGCTGTGGAACAACATCACAGTACATGTGAGGCAGAGAACCTTGCTAGCCTTGTTCGAGGGGGATCTTGTCCATTGGATGTGGGATTGCAGATATACCCCAGGGATTACATCATTGTCACTGCTTGACAGAGGTACAGCAATATAATAGGCATTTTATCTCCAGACTGGAGGGTTGGCAAAGGTAACATAACTGTGGCCTAGGATTATGGCTGCCCTTGGGTAGATAGCCTACTCTGTACCTATGGACCTATGAACCTATGTTCATAGTTTGTCCCATTCACACTTGTCTATCCCTTATCCTCATTCTTATGTGTATATTTCTGTGGCACGTGATTGAACTATGTATTACCTGCAGGTATGCTGTCTACAGTACACATACGTCACAGTTGATTACAGTGTATCTGTGTACCTACCTCTGTGATACTGAGGACTACCACACATCCTTCACAGCATTACATGCATATGTCCATTCTATTATTCTTTGGCCTGAGGGGGGGTGTTAAGGCAATGGTTCCAAGTGTCCCTGTTTGTGCACGCGTCATGGTGGTCTTTGACCAGCCTCCGTTGCTGTCATGGGATGGACAGTAGTGTTGGTGTGTGTTTGGCATGTGTTTTCACTGCCGGTACATCTGTGGGAGGTGGGGTTGGCACATGTTCCTCTTTGCAGGGGGCCCCATCATGGACATTTGTGCCATGCATCTACACTTGGCACGTGCCATATGTCCTGTGCTATTCCCACAGTCGTGTATGCCTTCCTGCATTACTACTGCGTGTTACTGGCTGTTTGTATCTGGTACGCATGGCTATTATGGTGGATAGCTTGGCCTATTCCCATGCTATGACATACCCATCCATCCAGGCATATACATGGTTATTCCGTCATTTGCGTTGGCTGTGGGTGTTTGGCCGTCTGGCAATGCTACTCTCAACGTGTGATATCCCACCTTCCCCTTCTGTGCCTGTGGCACCCTGTTGGGGCGTCCTGCTTGGTGGGCAGATGTTCCGCCATATGTGTTGTGTTTGACATGTCTGCATAGCTAATCATCGGTACGGTGGCTGAACATACCGCCTTGTCCAGATGTGTACAGTTATGGGCACCGTGGCATGTGCACGCCTATGGGGTTTCGACAGGTCCATACCACATGCAGCATGTACACATTCTGCCGACACATTCACATGCAGCCATTTGGATATCTGTACCTGAGGTGGGATGTTAACATGTGGGGTACATATTTGCCTGCGTGGCACTGCCTAGGACAATACTTCTTACTACATTTCAGGTATGCCCATTGTGTGTAGGTGTGTAGCTGCGCAAGGCTGCTAGCTGGGTTGGGTGCACGGTCGTACATGGGTGCGGGTTACATGCTATGATGGGGCTGTTGTGTATTACATTTGCATGCATGAGTTCCGCTTCTGGATATTATGCTTAGGCATACGCCGTCCTATGTGTATGCGACGGGCACGTTGCTGGGTGTAGTACATGTTGCTATGCACATGTTTGCCTGTGTTTAGGGTATCTTGTTTCCTTCTTGTTGTTATATCAACACGGCTACCCGGCTGTGTACTCTCACTACTGCTGGTGACCATGCCCATGTCGCTACTTCTATGTCGGTGCGGCGCTGACATGCTGCGGTACACCTTCACTGGGTATGCCCACTGACAGTGCATTGTGGGACAGACACGGTATTACGCGTATCCTTTGTTCCTTGGACGGGTACACTTTGGACTTCGTGGGTTAATGTTTGGTTCTCCGTTTTGTGTGAATGGGTACTATGTTGCATAGTCTGCGTACGTTTCATTATCCACGGGCCCTGGCTGGTGCGGTTACTATTGCAGGTGGCCTGTGGAAGTCAGCACTTTAGGTTGCTCATCGCCTGCCGGCTTGGCCACACCTCCGGACGCATCCTACTTGGGCTCGCTCACGTGCCCTCTGCACGTGTCTGTGGTTGCGGCGCGCACTCATTACTATGCATATGGTGCTACTATGCCGATTATTCACTGCACTGCCGGTGCAAGCCTTACACCGGCCTTGCGCCGAGCTTCATGAATCCCGGGGTATATTTATAATTTATCTGTTTGCAACTTCAAAACACTATTTAAAGAGATAGCCTCATTTAAACCTGTGGGTTTACTTCTGTTTAATCTCACCTGCCAAAGCAATTCATGATATTCTAATGTGTAATCCCAGGGACCTCTTCTGGGATTTTGTACCACTTGTTCAAGGACTAAAAAATTAAATTTCTTCTTATTATTGCCACTAATTTGTGCAAATATACTGCATGGGACTCTTTCTTCCCTTTAATATCATAATAATGTTCATGAATCATTTTCTTTAAATGGTGCTTAGTTATACTAATAAAAAGCATGACACAGATCACAAAGTTCAAGATAGACCACTGCCTTACCTATACAATCATAGTGTTTACTAAATCTGAATGTATAACTGATCATCTTCATAAAGCAATCCATTCCTTCAAATATAAATTCGCATTGTGGGCAAGCTTTGCATTGCTGGTGCCTGGAATAGACAAAACATTCTTTCCTAAATTCAAACATCCACTCTTTTGAATTTTTTTTCTTGAATATCTCCTCCTTTAGCCCTTTTCTATGCAGCTACTGGTCTAAAAGCGTGGAAGGTACTGAAACCTTGCACTTCTGGGGTACTGTCTGTCACTTTAAACTATGTCTCAGTAACTGCACAGATGTCTGTATTCTCGAGTGTGAGGAGGGCTTGGAGGGAGTGTAGTTTTTTTTGTTTAGGCTCTTGGCATTGAGCAGTAATACCTTGAGTTTCAGCTGATTTGATTTTGCTATGTCAGCAGGTTTGTCAATTTGGCACTGCCTGAAAAAGGCATTAAGGGCATGGATAAAGTTTTAGCTAGTATTCAAAAGCCTAGAGGGGAGAGGTGCAGAGTATCCTTGGCAATGTAATGTGGTCTGTTAACCATGTCCACCCAAGATAAATATTGGATCCTCATAGAATCACACCAGAACGACAGCCAGTTGTTGAAATCAATTAATTTGCGGCATCATTATGCTGCTCAGGGCTAGGCCTATACCAGCCTGAGGGACATAATCTGAAAGCTCCATAAGGTCTCTCTTCATATAATTCAAGGAGGAACATCTCAGGTCATTTACACCTACTTGCACTATAATAGAATCATACTGGTAGTTGTGGTGTAATGACTTGAGTGTGTGCATGATTCTGACTCCAGAAAAAAAGCTAACAGTTCTCTTCTCCTTGTTCAGCCTGGTTGGAGGGGCATCAGTATAGCTGACAATGAAGTCCTCTGTGATGAAAGTCCTGGGAAGTGTTTTTCTTGCCTTAGGGGCTTAGTGTTTGAGACTCCACTGAGAGTGACAGTATGTATGGTGTTAGGCGTTACTTTTTCTGAGTGCCTTTGGGCTAGCTGAGGCATACCTTTGACAACAAGAGATCTAAGTGAGCTTTGTTGTTTAGAAAGACTGCTTTTAAGTGATTCAGCATACTGTAGGCTATATGTGTGTGTTGTCCACTATGTGAGGTGGGTGTTGAGTCTGTGGTTTTGACAACCTGATGTGCTCTTGTATGCAAGAGTTTAGCCTCCAGTGTCATTGTGTAAGTACAACTTTCACATACTGTGTCTGTTTCTTTAAGGATTAAGGGGCTGCCTTGCGTATGAAACAAGCTTTCCCTATGTGTTAGACAGTGTAATACCCCAGCAACATTCTACATTACAGCAGCAGCAGCTGTATTTTAACAGCATGTGTAAACATCTACCCTTAGATGTAATGCCTACAATGCATTGCAGAGGTGTTTCAACTCTTGTATAATACAGGGTGAGAAAATTTTGTCTATATCACTCAAGATAACTCTACATTTCACAATTTTCTGAACCATTAGCTCCCATTCAAGGGTTCTTCCATGGCATTGCTGACTAGAGGTTATTATTGCTGCATCAGGTGTTTCGTTTTTTGTAAATCATCTTGGAGAAGTTCAACATGTTTTATTGATAATGATCAGTTATAGTGCTTCTCATGATTTCCTGCATCTTTAAGCCGGCCTGTAATGATTTGAAGTTGTCAGTCAAAACTATACAGGATAAGGACTGACAGATGTCTCTGCTTCATAGCCTTCTGCTGACAAATACATCCTAAAACAACTGCTTAATTAGCAGTGAATACCTATTCCTTCCACCACCAATAACTTACCACTGCCATGTGTTAAAAAGGAGCCATACCTAACAAGTAAATATGAGATAAGTGGCTTCCTAATAACTTATCAAATATGAACTCACTGCACCCCATAAGTATGGAAATTATTTCTTTTTAATTTTAAAATATAAGAAATCTCATATTTAGTGTAGTGCATGGGGTGGTCTGAGCCCCTCACCTACCTCACCAGATTATATAACAATACTCCAGTTTCCACAACTTGGGGAAAGGCGGGAAATTCCTCTCTTTGTACATCACCATTTTGATAATTACTGAATGTGATGAGGTTGCACTTGCAAACTCATTATGTTTTGGTGCTAAATAGCAGTTTAATTTTTGTATCTCTGGTTGGGATTCGCAGTGTGCAGGATGTGAGAGATTCAATGCAATGCATAGCACAATCTCTCAAGGCTCACAATGGAGAGGTATGCAGCACATGCTAATGACGTGTAAATGAGCCACATTGTATATGCAAATGACAGAGCCAAAAGTGGCAGACTAATTCAGACATGTATAACAGAGGCTGGCTGCATTGTGCTGCAGAACCATTTTTTTATCCATAGAAACATGGTGCACAGTTTGAGAGAGATACTGCTCAGCAGCATGTGATAACAGCCAAGCTCAGATCCAGTGCCCATAATGCAGAGATGTTTACAGTAGCAGCAGCTGTATCTCAGCAACATGTTTTAACACGTCCCCCAGATCTAATGCACACAATGTAGAGATATTTACAGTAGCAACAGCTGTATCTCAGCAGCATGTGTTAACAGCCAACCTCAGATCCAATGCACACAATGTAGAGATGTTTACAGTAGCAGCAGCTGTATCTCAACATCATGTGTTAACATCCCCCCTCATATTCAATGTGTACACTGTAGAGACATTTACAGTAGCAACAGCTGTACCTCAGTAGCACGTGTTAATATTCACCCACAGATCAAATGCCCACAATGCAGAGATATTTACAGTAGCAGAGGCTGTATCTCAGCAGCATGTGTTAACAGCCAACCTCAGATCCAATGTCCACAATGCAGATATTTACAATACCAACAGCTGTATCTCAGCAGCATGTGTTAACATCCCCCCTCAGATCCAATGTCTACAATGCAGAAATATTTACAGTAGCAACAGCTGTATCTCAGCAGCCTGCATTAACAGCCAACCTCAGATCCAATGTGCACAATGTGGAGATGTTTACAGTAGCTACAGCTGCATCTGAGCAGCATGTGTTAACATTCACCCTCAGAACCAATGCCTACAGCACGAAGATGTTTACAGCACCAGCTGTATCTTATCAGCATAGGTTAACATCCACCCTCAGAGCCAATGCACAGAATATGGAGATGTTTACAGTTGTAGCAGCTGTAGCTCAGCAGTATGTGCTAGCATCCACTCTTCGACCAATGCCCCACAAAGTTGCACATTGCTGCTATCTGTTACAGTAGAGGGGTTATCAAAAGTGCCTGAGCACCTGAGTGACCAGTAGATTGTGGACCACTCGTGTGGATAGGGAAACTGTATGGGGTCTTTTCAGGTTGTGCCATCTACAAATCAAATTGAGGGATATGCATATTTTTCTAATTCCTGTGGTTCTAAAGTATATGTAGCTTTAAGCATCTTAATTACAGGGACATGTCAGTGATGCATGATGACATGTCTTCAGCCTCACAAATCCTGCACCAGTTCTACAACAGTATGCTGCATCATGTGATGGAGCATATCTAGTTCCCTAGGAATGCAGAGGACATTTTACAACATTGAACACTTCCCTGTGGTCTTGGGAGCCATTGATTATGAACATATTACTCTCAAGTCCCCATCTGGTCCAGCACGACTGCAATATATCAGCTGGAAGAGCTTCTACTCCCTTCACTGCTAGGTAGTCTATAATACTCAGGGCATTATTTCTAACTTATTTGTGCACCATGAGGCAGTTCATATGGGTTCATAGGCTCATAGGATCATGTATCAGTACTAGGCTGATGAACCAGAGAACCATTAGTAATCTAGCCACAGTAACTAAAAAAAGAAAAAACACCAAATGTTCATTAAACCATTCAGCATGCTAACCAAGAACCACAAAGTAGAGCCACCACTCTGAACAGGATATAAGGAACTAAGATGGCAGCTACTTCTGAACACAACTCAACCTGCTAGTGTTAATAATGTAAACTCTAGTGTCAGTGTTTACAGATTGCAGGCAACCAAGTTATAATATGTAACCAAGGTGCTTGATCTGATTTGATTGTAGAAATAAAGCAGGATTTGTCCTGGTTAGTATTTGAATGACGGACCATTTGGGAATATCAGTTTGTTATATTGTTGCTAAAAAACATGTCTATGTGCGTATATTTTTATCATTACAATTTGTTGTTATATTATTTGAAGACAAAGGGAGTTTCTGGTAAGTCAGGTTTTAGTGAGTGTTACCAAATGGTGATTCAGATTTGACCAGTGTCATGATGTGTAGGTGTTGAACACATATTAATGAGAATGAGGTCCAACAGTTATGAACACCTATTTGGGAACTGAATGATATGGTATAGGGAACTATTGTTTATGAAGTCCAGGACTCTTTGTGCACATTTATTTGAGGTTGTGTAGGTTTCTCAGTTAATGGAGGGATAGTTGAAGTTTCACAAGAGAATTATGTTAGGGTCAATAGGGAGGGATGGCAGTTTATTTAGATATGCCCCATGGGCATCAGGTGACATGAAGGGGTGGTGGCAGTTGGCTATGTAATGGTACAGGGTTCTATTTACCATGAAAAGGATATGGAAAAGTTCAAGGTCATTGTCCTGGCTTAAGAATTTGGAGGTGAAATGGTTTCTTAGAAATACAGACACCCTTTCCAATAACATTTTCCATATTGGGCGTGAAAGTGTTTCATTTGAAACACATCTGAACTATACCAAAGGCTTCTGTGAAGGGATTTCCCAAAGGGTCATATAGCTGGTATCTGGCCACACATGCTAGATAGACAGGCATATAAATACAGATACCATGGAAGCAGGCAGCAACCCATATATAATATGTTGTTTGCTGCCTGTTGCAGTGCAATGACAGATGTACCGTAGAGCCTAGACTGATGATCCCTGAATCTAATCCCTGACCATTCAGGAAATGGCATGTAATACAGCACATGCTGAAACACATAATATACTTGAGTGGGTGTTTGGCCAGCTAAAGAGGCACTTACATTGCCAAAGTGTGTTGAGGGGTACTACAATACATTTCTAAAGTCAGCAGAAAAATCTTTCTGTGTGCAATGCTGCACAACATAGCATCGCACAAACTGTTGAAGCAGCAGGGTAACATGTTGGTAGGATCTTCTATACAAGTTTTGCAAAGAAGAGAAGGGCAGGGTAGAGAGTCAGGTGAAGAAAAGACAACAGCAGCAGTACCACAGCCAATGTAGTGGTGGTCATAATACATTGTAAATAAAAATGGCGACATCTGGTCCACAACAATGTGCCACGACACTGATTAATGTGGTGCATGCATTATAAAAAACAAGGCTATACAATACAGTGCATGGACTGACAAGTCTGTGCCTCACACATAATCATATCCACACAGGTTAGGGGACAGCCAGGGCAATGTCATTGTTAGTTGTGCATGTATTTGGGGGATGTCACATGAGAATACAACAGTGTTGATGGAGGTATTGCCATGAGAGGGGTTAATGAACACAGTGAATGTTGACTGTAACACTGTGATACTGGATAGGATTATGGAAGATGAACATGGTATGCTTATACTCTATTAGATTATAGGGAGTCAGGGATCACATCCTCCAGTAGTGTCATCAAGCTACCATGATGGGTTTGTAGGTTCATAGGTGATTACTAGGCTAAAGATACCAGGAGGCCTTTTTAAGCCTAGCCTTGCTTCCCAAGGCAAGCATCAAACCATGTACCTTGTACCTGTAAGGTAAACACCTAAACCATTATGCCAACCCCCATTACTGGCATCTGCTGTTTTGTCCTGCAGCATAAGGCTTGATGCAGTTGATTGCATGGAAAGGGTAGAAATACTGAACCATGACCACTCAACCTGATGGGGGTACCATGTGCTGGTCATTATGAGTGCCATGACTACTCACCCTGATGGAGCATACCGTGTGCCAATCATTATGAATGCCATTGTCTACATATTGTTCATCAGTCATGAGTAGGAGTGGCAGCCTGCAGCCCAGATATGAAATGGAGGGGTACAACTATATGAACATGTGTCTGTGTACAGTCTGAGTCATCCAAAGTGTTAAATTGGAGGAGTGCCATCAGCCACGACCCTGCACCACATTTTAATTGACAGTATGAGATAGGTCACCATGAGGCTTTGTCTCGAACAGTCTCAACGTTCTGACTTGAGACAGCAGGTGCCTGATCTCCCCATATACAGACCTTCCCATGGGTAAGGAGGGCATGACTACTGGAAGAGGGCATAATATGTCTCATGGAGGCAGAGATGGAAGTAACATTTGCAACCAGTGACCTCAGCTGCTTTGTCTTCTCACGGTCTCTTGACTCCAAGTCACTATCCACCTATTGTATGTTTTCACAGAATTCATGGAGAACACTAAACATCTCTACCATGATCTGGGTAACAAGACACTGTACCTAGATAACTGAAATTCCCATCCCCTGTTTAATGCCAAGTACTACAGCCATATCAGAGATGGACCTTGAGTCATGCTGGCACCTCTCCTCAACACATATCTGTCTCCTATGGCAGAAGTCCACCTTCAGAGACAGAGTGCAGTTCAGGTGGTATGGACATAGGTGGAGGTCATGTGGAACTCTCAGCTGGAAGATGGCTGTCATGATCATGTCACTTACATGGTGCCATCACTATCAGCCCTAGGTGTTCTGCTGGCATAAACTGTCAGTTGTTCTCTTATTATACACTTTCCACCTGTGGACCATATGAAAGCAGGCACATATATGACAGCAATGTCTTCCCACAAATTTGCAGCCATATCTCCCTTGGCCTGCATAGTACTAAAATGAAGATACAGGTATACAGGATACTTCACATATAGCTCTTAACATGCAGGTTGCTGCAGTTACAGATCAGCGGTGGGTCAAAAAACAGATATGCAGGTGGACCATGGTCAGTTAGTCCCTTCAAACATGCAGTGAGCTGTGTTATACTGTACTGTAATGGGCATTACTAACCTAGTTTATCCTCTACTAACACTTGGTGCTTAGTGCCCCTGAACCTCTTAGCTCAATAATCAAAGGCAACCCCCCCCCCAAAAATCAAGAATAGAGTTTAATTGCTCTTATATACTTAGAAAGTTGCATCAGCAAGCTTTTTCTGAAAGATGCAAAGTCTGAAACTCACATGCCTCTCATTATTTAGTGATGGTAATCCACAACAGTTTTCCAGAAAGCTACAAACTTTGCAAGGAACAGACCAAACTGCTCAACATTATTGTTTCAGAATTCTAGGCAAAGCTGAAAAGAATGGGGGAATGAAGGCCTAACAAGGGGCAATTGTATTAGCAAACTCGGAAACCCACTTGACAAAGTGTTCCTTTTTTTAGGGATGACCTAGGAGCACTATCTAGTTAAGTAACTTATTCAAAGTCATACAGTAGGCAAATGGAGGCGTAAGGAATCAAACCCAGTTTCTTGACTGCAGAAAGCAGCTCATTAACAGCTTATTGCCGTAATCCTCCATGCTAAGCCTCCATGCATGCAATTCTAATTCACTTTAAAAGTTAACAGAACAATAAGTGTTGCATCACCAGGAATTTTCTGAACAATACATACTAAAAAAAACTCTTAATGAGTGGCTGTGCTGACTGATTGTAATCCTTATTGATTATTAGAAAATAATTTAATGAGGGACAGGGTGAAAAATATGAGGTAAAATCAGAGACATTCTGCAAAACTAGGAACAATTGAGAGGCAGAGCTTTGCCTTCTGCCAGATTACTTACCACATTCTCCTGGCAATGTGTTAAGCACTGTGGTATCATTTTCTTAAAATGAAGTGCTAATATTAGGTCACAGGCTTTTCCATTAGTCACCCATTTTGACTTTGAGATGCTCCAGGAAATTTATGTTTCCCTCAATGGCAATACACTTGAGCCAGTAAAGGAAAAGAATGTGGAGATCTCGGAAGTCAAATTGATACTGTGGTGTGGAGTGTGATTTAAAAGGTAAAACTGGAGTTGATAGATGTAGGTGGGACAGGACAGACACTTTTTTGTACTAGTGAAGTTTATGCTGTAGCTCTACGTATGTAGAGTGTACTAATTTGCCCTCATCCATTGCTTTAGTATTTTGATTTATTTATCCATCTATCTATCTATCTATCTATCTATCTATCTATCTATCTATCTATCTATCTATCTATCTATCTATCCGTTGTTGAACTGGTTAGTCCCACTAGGCAAGTAGCCTCTTTTCAGGGGAGAACTAAAGTAGCATTTATATTATTGGGGAAATTTGACGATTGCATCAGGGAACTTCCCTTACCTTTTTTGATAGGTGCCACTGGATCTTTTTCATCTACCTGAGCTACTGCTGACTCAAGCAGATGGGGCCTCAGTTTAACATCTCATGTGAAGAATGACACATTCAGGAGTGCAACACCCCTAATGCTGTACTATAGTGTTAGTAATTAATCTACCTGGTGTGGGAATAGAACTTACAGCCTTCTGCACCAAAAGCAAGTGCGATACATATTGTGCCACTGACACTGACTGGGGAACTGTCCACAGATGTTATTCAAAATTTTCTCTCCCAGTATACCTGGATGGTTGAAATTTCATAGGAGAGAGGTGTTTGGCTTAATGCACAGTGATCCCATACTGGTTAGATTGCAGGTATTGGCTGAGTGGAACATAGAGGGAATCCTATAGGATATTCTCTCTGCTTACCTCATATCTGGCTTTGGTTGATTCAGCAATCTTCTTGAAAAGATCAACCAGGTTAAGTAGGCAGGATCTGCACTTGACATCTCCAAACTGGCTTGGGTTGAGAGTTTGTATGTTACCTATGTCCTTATTTATTAATTCCATAATGATCTTATCCATAGCCTTACAGATGAGGCTCCTCAGGCATGTGTGTTGACAATTACCCTGGCCTGTTGATGCCCTACCTTTCTGTAGGGGATGACCATTGGTGTCCTCCATTCATTTGTCACAAAGCTTGTTTGGAGGCTGATGTTATTTATTTATTGATTGAGTGATTGACTGGTTGCAATTTATTTACTAGGAGAGTCCTACTGAGCTTACAGCCCCATTTTCCACAGATGGCCATGGAGAAATTGTCCATTGACACAAAAGATTACAGTAGCATACATTGAATTCCATACAGTAAAAAAAATAAACAAATACAATAGAATATTTGCATTGATACAATAAGATGAAACAATTGCATATTTGCAAAAGATTGCATTTTAGATTATTAATACATTGAGAAAAAAGAGAAATATTTAGCACTTTATTTACTGCACTAACAGTTGAAAATCTGGACTATAATTTGGTACAGATACATACCTGAAAAACTGAATGTAAAAAGATAGGAACATGGCAGTGAAAGAAGACGCAAGTTATGATAGAAAGTATGTGATAAGAGAGGTGAGTTATGACATAAAGGATGACAGCTAGATAAATAGATGGTGAGATAGAACAGATATATGGACTGTGTAGAACTGAGGTAAGGTGAGATGAGGTAAGGAAAGGAAAAGAAAAAGATGGAAATAGTTGAGAGTATTGGGATAGGTTGCTAGGGTTAAGGTGGGAGACAGTAACTAGGGGCAGGATCTATAAAAGTAGTGTTCTTGGCCATGGATAGTGCTTTGAGGACTTGTTCAATGGAGATTTGAGGAGGGTGGTTGATGTTTTAAGGAAATTTATCCTCTAGCAGACTAGCTATGTACCCTGGGCCTGAGTATGTGATATCCATTACTATTAACTCTGTGCAGTGCTGGGAATTGTTTCTGAGATTCCTAACATAGTTAAAGAAGGTTTTGTGGTTATCCTTCACCTGGGTGCCTATGTTTACCTCATATCTGGCTTTGGTTGATTTGATCATTGTTATGTTTAGCAAGAGTGTTACTGGCATCTTTAGTGTTAAATTAAGTTTTGCATGCAACTTTTTTTTTTCTTTTATTATAGAGCCTGTCTCTGTTAGGGTTTAATAACAGGGGTTATTTTTAAATTTGGAAACATATTTACTTTTTGCAAGTATTTACATGTGCATAGAATTTGGCAGTAAGGGATTCTGCATAAGCAGTAGGGTTGTCAAGATTGAAGGGGCTTTTGAATTTAGCCAGGTCATCACTCAGTTTTAGTAGATTAGCCTTGGCATAATCTCTGAATGCCAAGATATTGGAAGATGTTTCAGCTTCGGTCTTAAGGTAAATTAAATTGGTTTATGGCCCAATTTGTCAGGAGGGGAAGTTACAATTGGTGGGGGAAAAGATGCCCATGCTGGCAAGGACCAAGTCCAGGATTTTATTGGGGAGGTGCAGACTAACTGCTCCAGAGAGTTTGTACTAATGAAATCCAGAAATTTCTGGGCATACGTGTTTGGGGATGTGTACATCTCCCAGTTAATGTATGGGTAGTTGAAGTTTTATCGGAGAATGGTGTTTGGATTAATGCATAGTGACCCCATTCTGGTGAGGTTGCAGGCATGGGCTGGGGGAGGACATATATGGGGTTCTGTAGTTAGCTTTGATATGACAAGGGTTTTGCTAATAGTAAGCTGGATGTGGAGGGATTCCAGGTTGTTATCTTGTATAGCCAGTCTTGAGGTGAAATGGCTTATTAAGAATGTGGGGACTCTGCCACCTTTAGTGCCTTCATCTACCAGGATGGGCCTGAAGGTGTAGGTGTTGTAGGCATTGAGTGCTCGCAATGGTCTTGAACCAGGTCTCTGTGAGGATGTATACACTGATTTTTTCTAGGGTAAAGAGTTCTTCTAGGAATTGGAGCTTTTTGTTAAGGCTCCTTGAAGTGAGCAGCAATACATTAATGTTATTTGTATTCTGTTTTGTGATGTTGAAATCTTTAGAAGACTTGCATTGACAAAAAAGGCTCTATGAGGGTGAATAGAGATTTAATCAATATAAAAAAGCCTTGGAGGATATCTGCAGGTCATCTATCTCTAGCAAAGCAGTTTGGACTGTTTACCATCTCTTTCTTGGCTGATATATATTATACTCCCTGGGAATGACACTAAAAGCTAGGCCAATTATCAAAGTCAATAATCTTTTGTTTATATTGCTGAATCATTCTTGATGATGGTATAATGCTGCTCAAGGCTAGGTTCTTACCTGCCTCTGGCACATATTCCGAGAGCTCCAACATATCTCTCTTCATATAGTCCAGAGAGGTATGCCTCAAGTCATTACACTCACATGTACTATGGTTGTGTTATATGTATAACTCTGAACAATGGTGTAAAGTGAACTTCAAGGAACCAGTCCAAATATCAGTAAAAGAACTTTAATAACCAGTTGTTAAGCACTTTTATTGGAAACTTCATCAGAACAACATCCCAAATGAAAAAACACACTCAGTGTATACCCCTCCTAGTCAGTGTCACATGATATAATTAAAACATTTAAGTGAAAACATTTTTAATAAAATATATATTAAAAACATATATTGAAAAATATTAGTAATATTACTTAGTGCCATAATGCATACGTTTAAGGAAGGGGGTAACTTATGCATTATGGCATTAAGTAATATTTACTAATATTTTTCAATATATGTTTTTAATATTTTATTAAAGATGTTTTCCCTTTAATGTTTTAATTGTATCATGTGACACTGACTAGAAGGGGTATAAATTGGATGTGTTTTTTTCATTTGTGATGTTGTTCTGATGAAGTTTCCAATGAAAGCGCTTAACAACTGGTTATTAAATTTCTTTTACTGATATTTAGACTGGTTCCTTGAAGTTCGCTTTACGCCATTGTTCCTGTTTTTTTGTGCTGTGGCTTGTTGGGAATATGTATAACTGTGTTGCACAGAGATGAGTGTGTGCATCGTGTGGAGAATCCTTGTACTTGATAGCAATTAACTCTGACCCTCTCCTTGCACAGCCTGGTTAGAAGTATACTGGTGTGTCTCACAATGGAGTCAGTCCTGACTAGGATATTGGAATGTATGAGTCTTAGATGTATGTTTCATGGTGGCTACTGCCCGTTTTGTGTTTGTGAGGTTTCTAAGGGTGCTTGTTTCTTAAGTTACATTTAGAAAGCCTTTGTGGTTTAGGTAGGTTACTTTTAAGAGCCTCAGCATATGCAGGTCTGTGTGTGTTTGTGTGATTGGTTTGGTGCGGTGTTGTGTGGTACTGACAACCTACATGCTATTTGTCATATGTTTTTGTGAGAGATTTGCCTTTGATAATATTATATAACTACATCTCTCACACACTGTCAGTTGAAGTAATAAGGTGGTTGTCAGTAAATGTAAGACAATTGCTGCATGATTTCATGCTTGGTTGTTAAGTACATATCCATGGTTTTGGTGTGTACTAATGCGGCCTGAAGGAGGGAGTAGGGCTTATAAGGTTTACTGGAAGTGCTATCTCTCTGGTAGTGGAGATAGTGCTGGTCTCAACACAGGTGTACACAGCTAAGAATCAATGACTGTTTTTACCAGAAGCAAAAGAGTGGCATTAATCCTAAACTGCTTCCTGAGATTTAGAATTAACCCAGATGTTTATGGGTTCAATAGACTTGCTACTGTCTTCTCTGATAAGATACCCTAGGTAGAATCTATAGCAGATGGGCACAACATAAAGTCAAGTTGCATTACGTTCCTGAAGAGGTTATCACCAAAACTGCAACCCGAACATTCAGTGAAGTCTCATACACACTACCTACTCAGAGACCATCAGAAAACTGGTGCCACTCTGTTTCTTCTCTCACAGAAGCAAATCAGTAGAATTAATCCAAAGTGGGCTCTTTTTAATGAGTGAATAGAAAAGGAATTATTTTCTGACACTAGCCAAGAATATTTAAAACTCCAAGAGGAAAAATTGTGAGGTAAAACAAGCTGTAATATAAGAGCAAAAATCAAAACATAATTGAAGTAGTGAAAGCTTAAATGAATAAATCTAATCCAAAATTTAATACAGTCAGACAACAACAGTAATCACAAAGCACTTCAACTAAAAAAGAAAACTCATTGAAAATGTTTTAATTGCAGGGGGAAATATGATCAAACTAAAGTGATCATAAATGGAAATAAACCTTTTTACAGTAGCAAACTACCCTACAAACAAAAATAAAATACACTTTTTTACATGGGGGCTTTGTCCCCACTCCCCCAATATCTAGGTTCTGCCTCATGTCCCTTAGCATTTAACTCCACAGTAGTGAAATTAGCACAGAATATGTTATAGTCAATCCATAAATTAATTCACCATGGCATATTTTTATCAGTTTAACAGCTAATGATTTGTTCAGCAGAATTTACATAAAGTGAAAGCAATATTCAGTTAATATAGTGAGTATATATATGTATATATATATATATATATATATATATATATATATATATATATATATATATATATATATATTTATATAGATAAATTAGATATAGCTATATAAATAGAGATATAGAAATACTCTCACACACACACACACACACACACACACACACACACATATATATATATATATATATATATATATATATATATATATATATATATATATAAAAATGCCCAACAATTCTTCAGAACTCTCTAACAAAATGAAGAAAAACAGCAGCTGTAAAGAGAAGTTTAATTCAAGCAAAGCCTGCATCAAATAACACAGACCGGTGACCGGTTTTCCATAAAGCGTCATCAGTGTGTGATTAGAAAGGCAGAAACCTGGATTTAAATACAAAAGGATACAATAACAAGCAGCAGAAATTTAAAGGTGAAGACCCATAATGTGAAAAACATATCCCCCAATTATACAACTATCTTACATAAATAAACCTGTAAACATAATGTACCAAAACATGTATATGTTCCCCCTGACTTAATACAATTTACTTAAAAGAGATATTAATACACAATACACAAAAACAAACAGGCCACCCTCTCAAACTCAGGAACCCCACACAGCCTTCCTGAAGACACTGGAGGGTATAAATGTATCTCCAAACACCATCATATTGGGTGACTTCAACTACCCGAATATAGACTGGGAACATTACTCAAGCCCTAACTTTCTAGCCCAACGGTTCCTGGAGTTCATAAATTCAAATGCCATGGAACAGCTAGTCACTGTTCCCACAAGAGGAGAAAATATACTAGATCTCATTATCACAAACATGGGGACAAAATGCTCCACACCGGAAGTATATCCCTCATTGGTGAGATCTGATCATAAACCTCACTGGAAAGCCACATCCCGCCCCCACCCCAAACAAAAAAGACCACAGTGAAGAACTTCTCTAAAGCAAACTTCACACTACTCAAGACTGGTGTGGTATCCTTCAAGGCCCCTGAGCCAGTGGAAACCACAACCAAAGCTGCGGAAGCCCTTACAAATGCCTTCTATGAACACCTCCAGGACTGCATGGATCAGGCAATCCCAAATAAAACCAAGACTCTTTCCACAAAGGGCAAACGTCCAGTCTGGTGGACCCCAGCCATTAACAAACTTTACAATAAGAGGAGAAAGCTATTACATGATAGAACAAAATCCATAAAAGGGAAGTCACCCCTGATCATTATTAGTAAAAAAATACGAGCACTCATAAAATCAACTAAGGCCAATTTTGAGAGAAAAATTGCCATGGATTCAAGGGACAATCATAAGGCCTTTTTCAGCTATGTTAGGAACCTGGGTGGAAACTCCCAGATATGCTCAGAATTAGTCCAAAATGATACAAAAATCACTGAACCCACAGACATTGCCAACATACTGGCAGACAGGTTCAGTGCAAACTTCACCCCCTCTCCCCCCTAAAGGAGAGATAACTATCCCAGCAGAGTGTAGCCTCCCAGACATCTCAAATGCGCAGGTGAAAGCTGCTCTCTCTAAAGCTAAAAATACAGCATCAATGGGACCGGATGGTGTCCCCGGCTGTGTGCTACACGATCTAAATGAGGAATTAAACCCACACATAAGGCAGCTGTTTAATCTCAGCCTTACCACAGGATACATGCCCAAGGAGTGGCATACGGCAACTGTGGTCCCACTCCACAAAGGTGGTGCCTCTACGGACCCTGGTAATTACCGCCCCATAAGCTTAACAAGTCTAGTCTGCAAAACTATGGAGAGGATCATAATGGAGCTCATAAACAAAGATATAGGGGACTTGCAGACATTGGACCCGACCCAGTTTGGCTTCGTCAAGGGCAGATCATGCCTTTTGAACTTGGTCAACTTCTTCAAAACAGTCACCAAGGCCATTGATGAGGGAAAGGCAGTCCATACAGCCTACCTTGACCTTGCAAAGGCCTTCGACACAATACCCCACTTGGGTATTGTAGAAAAACTTACCAGCTTAAATGTAAACACATATGTCATAAGATGGGTTGCAAACTGGCTTAAGGACAGAACCCACAGGGTTAGAGTTGCTGGCGCAATGTCAGACTCCAAGCCGGTCACAAGTGGTGTCCCACAGGGCTCGGTCCTTGGCCCCCTATTGTTTGTCATCTACTTCTCAGAAGTACAGGCCAATATGGGAGGACTTTGGCTGACAAAGTTTGCAGACGACTGCAAACTGGGCGCCATAGTGGAAAGTGCATCGGACACGGGTATCCTTCAGAAGGGACTCATGGAAACAGATAGCTGGTGCCAGAGCCATGGCCTGAAGTTAAACGCCAAAAAATGTATAGTCATACCCTTCGGGAAAAACAAGTTAACCCCAAGCTACCATATAGGTGGCAATCCACTAAGCACAGAAGAGGTTATCAGGGACCTGGGGACCCAGGTTGGCAGTGGCCTTTCTTTTGACACTCACGTTGCTAAAGTGGTTAGAAAGACCTTCTACATTGCCCACCTGATCATGGAGGGATTCACATCCAGATCTATTGAGGTCATTGTTCCCCTGTACTCTTCACTTATCAGACCAATGATCGAGTACAATGCCCCATTCGGGATGTATCTCACCCGACATCTGCAGCAATTGGAGAGACCCCAAAAGTTCCTCACCAAAAGGATAAAGGGACTCCAAAATCTGTCATATGCTGCCAGATTGAAGAAACTCCAGCTCTATTCAGTTGCATACTGTCTGCTCAGAGGTGACATGTGCCTGACATACAAGGCCATGTCCAACCCGGAATTAATGGACATGCTCCACCTCAAAAAATCCAAATCCACCAAAACCACTAGAGCAAGCGACTTAAACCTTAGCACGGATATAAATAGGATGTGCTGGAGGGATAGATTTATCACTCAGAGACTCCCTATGCTGTGGAATAAAATCCCGATCCATGTGAGGCAGAGCACCTCGCTGGCTCTGTTCAAGAGAAATCTTGACCTGTGGATGGGAGATCGTAGGTTTATCCTGGGAATCATCTCTGTGTCACTGCTGGACAGAGGCACAACAAACTAATGGGCACAGTATTTTTTCATATAAGGGGTGGCGTAAGCCACAAAAATTTGGGCTAGGCTTATAAATGCCTTAGGGCAGATAGCCTAGTATAAACCTATGAACCTATGAACCTATATCGTAAAGAACCCTGACTTATGTCAATCGACAAGGGTACTATACATTATCATACACAAACCTGGTGCAGATGTGAACACATGTCACTATATAACCAGATAGTATCCCAACCAATATATAAGAAAAAAAACATCTCTTTTAAGTAAATTGTATTAAGTCAGGGGGAACATATACATGTTTTGGTACATTATGTTTACAGGTTTATTTATGTAAGATATTTGTATAATTGGGGGATATGTTTTTCACATTATGGGTCTGCACCTTTAAATTTCTGCTGCTTGCTGTTGTATCCTTTTGTATTTAAATCCGGGTTTCTGCCTTTCTAATCACACACTGATGACGCTTTAGGCGAAACCGGTCACCGGTCTGTGTTATTTGATGCAGGCTTTGCTTGAATTAAACTTCTCTTTACAGCTGCTGTTTTTCTTCATTTTGTTATAGAGTTCTGAAGAATTGTTGGGCATTTACATTTAGTACTTTGTGCACCTATTCAGTACGTTTGCGTGCACAGTTTTCTTTGGGATTTATGTATTTGCTGAGTGCTGGTACGTACTAATGTGAGTCCAATCAACACGGATTGGCTCAGAAAAATATCGGAGGTGATTTTTTTACCTATATGTGATTGGAAATAGTTTGTGTTTAGATTGAGGCATGGATTTTAGGGCCTATTTGGATAAACTAGCAGCGGATAAGGATGATTGCACTTTTTTTACTGCAACTACTAAGGTGCGGGACATGGTTAATGTGAATAATGGGGCAGGTCAGTTGGACTTGCAACAAGTGTTTAAAGAATTGACTGAATCCTCCAAAAAGGTATGTTCTTATGTGTGGCATTGCAAGCTTCTCAAAGCCTATTTGACAGCTAATATTGCTCCTAGGGGGCTGAGAGTTTGTCGAACCAGGGCTT
The DNA here is from genome assembly GCF_019279795.1 of Protopterus annectens. NCBI lineage: Eukaryota > Metazoa > Chordata > Ceratodontiformes > Protopteridae > Protopterus > Protopterus annectens. Next base: position 752,390,806 of record NC_056739.1, on the reverse strand, counting down.
GGTAGTGAAGATGGAGAATTTATGCTGAAATGGAGGGCCATACAACAAACAGCTTCCAATATGTTTTTACAGTTGTTAGTGGAATATTATGAAAAGCAATTTCCGGATCTTTTGCTAAAGCTCGAGACCTGCTATGAACGTACTAAGGAACATGTTAATGCTCCCAAATATCAAGATTTATATGCACAATTTGTTTTTGATACTGACAAGTATGATAAAGATTTATGTAAAAGAAAACTTAATAAATATCAGAGGGATGTTAATGACTTTAAATCGACAATGGTCTACTCCTGGAAGAAACAGAAACGTGGGGTGAGATTTATGGAAGATAAAAATACTGCCAGGCCTAAACGTAAAAGGGTCAAATCTATTCTTAGGAGAAATGATACGTCATCTAGCACTTCTGAACTTTCCTCCAGTATTTCTAATACTGATACAGAACCTGAAGTAGGGGAGATGCGTGTCACTACTTCACCAGCCTCCAAGAGATATAAAATCCCTTTAGGATGGCAGGTCGTAAGCATCGTAGAAAAGTCCATACAGAAGATATTCCAGGACAATCTGCATCAGTAACAGATACTATCCCAAATTCTGTACCTGACAATGATGTTGACAATGTTAATGATGTTAACAACTTAGTCATTAACATAACAAAGTATAATTTTTCATCTAGTGAACTCAGTGTGTTAAATAAAGGCTTGGGATTTGTGCCATCCTTTTATGTGTCTCATTATGATATAACAAATGATGTAAAAACCTTCTGCAGAAATTTAAATTAAAAATATTTTTTGCACATAAAGAAGGGGCTTTAAAAAAAACTGCCCCAGAGGGTTTTCCTTTTAGAAAATTGGAATTTGTGCCTCCTTATCATAGCACCATAAAAATTTTTGAGCAGTTGGTTTTAAAGGATTTGGATGTTAATCAGTCTAACATTTTTCAGTCCGGTATAGACAATTTGACTTTTTCTGAGAAACAGGCTGTTAAATCCCTGGCAGAGAATGAAAATATAGTGATTGTGGGAGCAGATAAGGGTGGAGCAGTTGTTATATGTGACAAGAAGCATTATTTACAAGAGGCTCAACTACAGTTATCTGACACAGTTTTCTATTCAGTAATGTCTACTAATCCTACACCAGAATATAAACTGGAGATTGACAAATTTCTTGAAGAGGCCAAAGACAGAGGGGTAATTACAGCCCCTCTGATGTCACAGTTGAAGGTTGAATTACCAATACCTCAATACTTCTATTTGGTCCCCAAGATACACAAAACACTTCATAATACACCTGGACGACCTATTGTGGCAGGCAGAGGCTCATTGATTGAACCTTTGTCTGAATATTTAGAGTATAAGTTAAAACTGCTTCTTCCGCTGGTTACAGCTAGGATCAGGGATACCAAACAGTTTTTGTCCCTGATGGACAATTTGCAAATTTCGACTACAGCTTATTTGGGGGCTTTAGATGTTCAATCACTATACACTAGTATTCCACATGAGGGAGGAATTAGGGCTATACAATATTGGATGACACAATCCAGTTTAATTAGTGAGGAAGAAAGTGTATTTCTGATAAAACTGCTTAAACTGGTGTTAGAACATAATGTTTTCTTGTTCCAGAATCAGTGGTATCTACAGGTAAAGGGAACAGCAATGGGGGCAACATTTGCACCTATTTATGCAGACCTGTTTATGGGATACCTTGAAGTTCAATACATCTACACTGCTCCACCCGCTTTTAAAAATAAACTCATTATGTGACGATGATACCTGGATGATTGTTGGGTTGTGTGGAGGGGTGACCTACCTGTTTGGCATTCCTTTGTAGAATACCTTAATCACAATCAATATAGTATTAAGTTTACTGGAGGCATTAACTCAAAGGAGGTTGAGTTCTTGGATGTTAAAGTTACAAAGACAGGAGATGGTACTTTGGTTACTGACCTGTATAGAAAACCATTCTCTAAGAATGCCTTTCTACATGCTAGTAGTTGTCACCCCCGCCACATAATCCAAAACATACCAGGGTCACAATTTCAATGGGTTAGGAGAATCTGCTCCCAGGATTCTGTATTTGAAGCTGTCAAAGGAAAAATATACTTTAAAAAATGATCAAAACACGGTAGGTTCAGGTTAAGGCACTTTAATCTTGCAGCAAGGAGACAAAAACGTGCTAATACAGAGTTTGTCTAACCAGAAACAGGAAATATATTCATTTTTATAGATTTTCAAATTAATCCTGTCCTACCATGCTGACGTAACAGATTACCACCTTTTCATCATCATCTGCTGACCATCTTTCCCATGAATTTCTGCTGATTTAAACAATTTTTATGTGAAACTTCCTGAGGAAAACAACATGGCCTTGGTTACTTTCAGTTAGATACTTGTTATGTTACATTCAAGATACTATGGCTAAATCAAGCACAATGCTAGCAGTTCATTTCTCTAATAATCCTTTGTCTGCTTTATCTCTAAATTACTGCAGCTGCAGAGGTTCCCATCCTCTGGACAAGGCTGTTTGTCTAGAATCATTACATTTATAATATAAGGCATTGTTCATTCATTTACTTCTGACCTAGCAGATAAACACCTGCTTCTCAAGTACATTTCCACAAGGCATAAACAAGAATATTGCTGTGCTAGCAGTTACTAGGTCAGAGGGCAACTTGCAAGTTTCAGAAAGCATACTGCAGTTTTCAAAAAGCATCTTTTTCAGTCTCGTATGAAACTCAATTTGTATAAAACAGTGCATGAAAAGTAGAATGAAAAGCGTATTAAAATACTTGATTATTAATTTGGCATTAAGCATACACACATTAATACATATTTTTCTAACAGAAGCACAGGCTTTAGATTTAAAAAAACAGATCATTAACAGAGGCTATAATAAAATCAAGATAGAAACAGCCCATAGGCTATCCAAAGATGGGAACAGAATGGAGTTATTGTCAGATAGACAGCAAAATGCAAGGTCACAAGAAGAAAAAGTGAGATTTATTACAACTTATGGTACTAATGCTTTCCACATAAAGGATATTCTTTCTAAACATTGGCATGTTTTACACTCAGATTCCTTTTTCTCACAAATAGTTGAGGATCATTGTAGTTTTGGATACAGAAAGGGTAAATCATTGGGGCAACACTTTTCAACCTTTAGAAAAGGCAGAAAAGTGAACTTTAAATCCACATTGTAGTAATACTTACTGTGGATTTTGTAAATATTGTAAACTGATGGCAAAAACCAAGTCTTTTACATCAGTGAACACCAAGAGGGTGTTTGACGTTAAACATCTGATAAAGTGCACTAGTACTTGGGTCATTTATATGGCTGTGTATCAGTGTGGGGCATTTTGTATAGGCCAGACCTCTTGTACACTAAAACAAAGAATTGCTTTGCATATCAGTGACGTAAAGTGTCAGAGAGCTCGAAGTGCTTTATACAAACACAAGACAGTTCACACTACAGCTCACTTTGTGTTTGTAGGACTAGATTTGGTTACTATACAGGAAGATAATATTTCACTTAAACACAAAATTTTGACTGATAAGGAACTTAGATGGATTGTCAATCTGGGGGCTCTTTTTAAACCAGGTTTGAACGACCAGTGGTAGAATCAATACAGAAAACAAAAATAAAATATGTTAACAGATATATACTATAGGGGTTTCTACAGCATAGTGATTTAAATGTAGAGTGTGGGTAGTCTAGATTAGACTTAACATACTTTAGATAAAATATAATATGCAATATTGTAGTAACATATTTTTATATCTATAGTACTCTTATATGTATTGTTTATAGATTTCAGTATATAAGCATTTCAAATAGGGTGCTTGTATTTTGATATATTTTCACATATGACAATACATGCATGTATTTATTCATATGTGTATGTATTTGTCTATTTTTTTCTTATATATTGGTCGGGATACTATCTGGTTATATAGTGACATGTGTTCACATCTGCACCAGGTTTGTGTATGATAATGTATAGTACCCTTGTTAATTGACATAAGTCAGGGTTCTTTGCCATATTGTGTATTAATATCTCTTTTAAGTAAATTGTATTAAGTCAGGGGGAACATATACATGTTTTGGTACATTATGTTTACAGGTTTATTTATGTAAGATATTTGTATAATTGGGGGATATGTTTTTCACATTATGGGTCTTCACCTTTAAATTTCTGCTGCTTGTTATTGTATCCTTTTGTATTTAAATCCGGGTTTCTGCCTTTCTAATCACACACTGATGACGCTTTATGGAATACCGGTCACCGGTCTGTGTTATTTGATGCAGGCTTTGCTTGAATTAAACTTCTCTTTACAGCTGCTGTTTTTCTTCATTTTGTTATAGAGTTCTGAAGAATTGTTGGGCATTTACATTTAGTACTTTGTGCACCTATTCAGTACGTTTGCGTGCACAGTTTTCTTTGGGATTTATATATATATATATATATATATATATATATATATATATATATATATGTGTGTGTGTGTGTGTGTGTGTGTGTGTGTGTGTGTGTGTGTGTGTGTGTGTGTATCTGCTTTGATATTTCAAATTCTCACAACATTGAACCACAGTTTTTGCGAGATGAAAATCACGAAGTGTTAAAACACTGAAGAATGAATTTTAACCAGGGCAAGTAAACACTTGCCCAACATGCCCTGTTCTACACTGTAGTGCAATTCCAGTATTTGGGGGGGTTATGTAGTTTGATGTGTGTTCATTGATGATATTTGGGCAAGTATTACTTGCCCTGGTTAAAATTTGTAGTTCAATGTTTTAAAAGTTCATAATTTTCATCTTGCGAAACTGTCATTCAATGTCTTGGGACTATATATATTTATGTGTCTTTATTTGATTATGTTTATTTCAAATACTTAAGTTACAATAAGTGGTAGTGAAAAGTTAAATTTTTATTATCCTGTTCAGAACAGCATACTTATCCTACTTGAAAACTCTCACCGAATTATTTTATGTGGAGCTGTTTCAAGAACTTTGACAAATCCTAAAACAAGAACAATGAATAAATGGTTAATTTAGACCACAGTATCTCTTAATTTTCATTAATTGGAGAATCAATTGTTACTCCCTCAAAATAGCAAACATGATGTCCAACATTATTAAAAGAGGAGGTTTATTATGTTAACCATCCCTATGAGGGCAGTCATTTGTGTCTCAGAGAATCAGGATGATAGTCTTCCTTTTCAGACTAAATATAATAAATAAGCTTGAACCAGTAAAGAAGTGTTTGCCTTCTGTGACACAAGAGGGAAAAACAGTCTCCTGATGGGAGAACAAGAACACTCCATTTCTGGGCAATGTTCTTGATCAGTACAGGTTAGATTAAAACACTTTCTGTTTTATGTTGGCTTGCTGTGCATGCAGAAGCCAGTGGATTGATATATCAAGGAGTCTGGAGTATTTTTTTATTTACTCAGTATTTAGCAACCAAGATAGTGGACTGATTAGCTGAGGGCTTATTCCAGCCACTGCCTAAACCGAGGGCAGGATACCTAGAATAACATTATTTTACATTTGTTCGAGGGCAAAAAGGGGAGAGTTTTGCCATCTGTTCCTTTCTTCATCAAGTCCACAATCTGTTAAATACCTCTGCATCATCCTTCTCCATTACCCATTTCCATACCTCTCAGCTGCTAAGATTTAGACACAGTGCTATGATTTTGGCCTTCAGATTTAGCCTTGCTCCTCCAAGCGTTATGATGCTCCTGATAAGGTGAGACCAGCTTATATGCGCATACTTTATTAAATACATAAACTAAGCCTACACAAAGATTGACTACAACTAACTATATAGGATTAGTATAGAAATACCTTCTATTGTGAAAAATCAGAAAGTGCTCCTTTTTCTGACCCTCTGCTATGATTTTTAAAGGACATTGCTATGAATTTTAATGTTTAGAGGTTGAGAGGTATGCTCTCCTTGTGAAAAAAGTCCATTTGGTGATTAGTCCTCTCACGCTACTGCATTTGTCCTCTTCATCCCCTCTGACATTTCTGTTTAGGACAACTCATTTTTTTTTTAGTTATTTAATCTTCTGATAATTGGGTTGGTGGTCAGGTCCTTTAGCTCTTTCCAACCACAACACTGGAGTACTATAAACTACAGTGTACAATTAGTTAGAAGTTATTAGAAAATATTTTGAATAAAATGTCACATCAGAACGTAATACAGAGAGCATAAAGATATATCCACACAACAAAAAATCACTATGACCATAAATAAAATTAGTAAGATAAACTTAGCATCATTAAACATAGCAGTATAAAACTCTTATAAGAGCAGTTATCTGTGCTGTAGTAAATTCCTTTATTTGAAGCATGCTAGTTTTAGGATAACATAATAGAAACTACTTTTAGTGGCTCCCAGTTTGGTTGTAGGATTCTGCTATTACCAGCTCATTCTCCTGTATGCAACAAGGGACCAAGAAAAACTAATCAAAAATAAACAAGTGGTTTCAGCTTCTGGATCAGAATACCCTTCTCTCAGTTTTGCTAAGTTTTACTATAATTAAATAAGTACTTCAGAGCCAGTAGTTCTCTATAATTTCATTTTTTATTCATGGCAGGTCTGTAGTCTATTGCTAAAACATTTTTCTGTAGTTCTATTATATTTTTGATACAGTTTTCCAGTTCCCTGGAGACCTAAGTTATCTGTAACCCTTGTGATTTGATCATGTTCATCTTCACCCTTGGGGGTACATGCTGTTACTGTGTAATAATACGTTCCACTAGGTGGGCTTTCTAAACAAGTCATTGGAGAGCCATCCTTTTTCCCAATTCTTGGTCACTGTTAAGTCTAGAAAATTCACATGTTCTGGGCTGTTGTGGGTAGTGAACCTGCGGAAGTTGGTGGAATTGCTGATGTGTTCTAAAAATTGGTGTTTTCCGAGATCTTAGTTCCAAATGATAAAGATATCACCAATAGATTTGAAATAAATTAGAATAACAATGGGTGGTAAGGACAGTTATACATTGTTTCTCCTTCCCATTTTTTGAGGGCTGTGTTGGCCAGACTTAGTGCCATGGTTGCTTCCAGGACTATTTCATTGGTCTATCTGAATAAGTGGCCTTTAAACTGGAAAAAGTTGTTAAGGAGGATTTGAGGTGGTCTGCCTAGAAGGATATCAGTCTCACCTGGTAGGGCTTCCCATTCTTTATTTTATGCTTTGGTCACTGCTGTTGTGCACTACTTATGTGGAAGCACTTTGTGAGGAAGTGGATGGGGTCCAGAATAAATGATTTGTTCCTTTCTGCTAGAGACTTGAGTTGAACCTCTAGGTATATGGAGATGCATTTGGTGATATATCCCCTGCTGGCTACCACTAGTCGGTATGGTGGGTCCTCAAGGTTTTTGTGGGGTTTTGGTATACCAAAGAGGGATAGAGCTTAAGGCAGATCATGGTGAGGAACTTTTGCAGGATGCTGTTGAACAGAGCCTCCTCATTCAGGTTGGTGAGCTTAAGAAGAATTTCTTTGTATGCAGTTTTGACTCAGCTCAAGTCTCTCTTGCTATAGTAGGTTGGGTTGCTGAGCATCTTCATTATCCCATCACTGTATGTGTTGGCATTAGTGGCCAGGATACCAGAATACTGCATCCCTTGTCTGCCTACAGTATTCTTCTAGACTTGTCTTTGCTGAGATCCAAGAGTGCTTTTGTCTCTTCCCTGTTTAGGTTGTAGAATTTCCTCTTGGCTGGCTTGCTTAGAGGCTCCCTATTGAAATGTCAGAACACAAAATACCGAGTACTGACAGGCTGAAAAAAAAAAAGGACTGAAAACACAGGAGAAGAGGGAATCTCAAAAATCTATCTTTTTCTTTAAACTTCTTTTTGCAGGGGGGCAACCCCCTGCACCCCCCATGTGGGAGGCAAGCCTCCCACACTACATAAACTTATATACAGCAACTTCGAGATTTCCATACCTCCAAAAAAGTGAAAATTCTGAGAAATGGCATCTCGGACTTAGTATATGTAAGTCCATTTTTTCGACCATTCAGTCTACATATTTCAGGACTCAGTCTAGCGGGTCCCGACATTTCAAATGGTTACCTGTTTAGGATTTTCCTACTGTCTACCTCGCATTTATCCAGAAATGCATTGATGACTGGATGGGGATGTGTGCATATAAATGTTACTAGGTTTTTTCCACTTTCTGAGGCTAAAATTGGTCATGATTTGATTTGCATCCTCTCAATGACTTTCATGAAAATGAGTTTTAAGGTTCAGTTTTCTGACAAATAATTTCAAGTCGATTATGGTGCTCATGATTTACTACTTCCATGTGGAACAAAAGTTAGCCCCTTATAAAGAACTTTGTGTTCCAAATTGCAGAGCAACTTCACTATATGGCTCCAGACCTCAGACCTTTGGATTGATTTTACAGGTTCCATCATTCCTGTCAGTCGGTTGTTTGTGTTGGCAAGTACCATAGATGTTTTAGGTCTCTTGCCATGTCCTGTCTCTTTTGTGGTAATTCGCTTGGGGGGACTTCTATAATCTTGGTTGGTAGTTGTCCCTGGTGTGGTTGGATTGTGGGGTTCTTTGTTGTTGTGTGTTGGTGGTGGTTGTCCTTAGTGAGCTGTAATGTTCCATCAGTGATTGGGTTTCTTGGGTGTTGGTTGCCTGCATGGTTCTCTTTGGTGTGTGGTCTGGATCTGGTTCTGTTCCTTTGGGATTTAAGTAAAAATCCCGAAATTCTTGTTTTGGGGAGTTGCCTGGTTGTTAGTGTCCATCATTAGCTTGCTATGGGCTATGGGTGGACTGATTTGTTCTGGATCACTTCTTGTGTCTTCAGAATGTTCTGTGTTTCCTGTTAGTCAGTTGTCAGAAAACAACAACTTGATAAGTAATTAATATTACTCTGGTTGTAATGGGAAGCCAGTTAGTTAGCTTAGGTCTGGGTTGTGCAGTGATGTTTAAGTCTGGATTAAAGATTAATATATCTACATCTATTCTTGACTGAGGTTTGAATGCTGTGTATATTTTGCAAGAGCGGAGAATTACAACAGGGTGGGTTTATTCTGGTTGGGCTATTAGCATGTTTTTCGGGGGGAGTGCAACATCTGTCTTGAGGGTTAAGATGGTCTAGGATCAAGTAAGAGGTTCTTAAATGAGAACTGGCTTTAGTTGGGATATGTTTTGTGTGTAGTTTGAATGTCAGTGGTATAGAATAAGTGCTAGGTATTTACAGCTTTTTGTTTATTTTATCATAGAGTTATTTAGAATTTTGATCATTTATGTTTTATTTTGGTTTAGTTTTTGATATGTCTCAAAGAGCATTGAGATAGATTTTCAGAAGTTAATGTTAAGATTATTTTCTCTAAGCCAGTAATGGTGTTTTTGATGAAATCCTTTTGTAGCTGAGGTTCTACTGTCATTGTGGTTTTATGATTTATGAAGGATTATATTGTTGGCATATAAGAACTTGCTGTGGACTATATGGAAATTGTTATACCAGTAATAAAGATTGAGAATGAGCTGGAGTGAGCACAGATTCCTGAGTGACCCCTGATTTCCAGTTACTTCAGTACCTGATTAGGTTTTAAAGGATCTGTAATGTAGATTGGAACCATGCTGCAGAGGTTTGACCTTCAGTCCAAACAAAGAACATTCATGGATCCATGAAGGTAGAGAGTTCCAAAGAAAGGGGACCTAATAATGAAATGATCGAAAACCCACATTTACAAAGTTGACCCATGGAGCTGCTAGCAGCTGCTTGGACACTGAGTACAGAATCCATACAGGGCAGTAGGCTGCAACAATCTCCTTCAGATAACAGGAACTCTGGTCATGAATAAACAAATACATTAATACCAGAATCTTGAAAACAGTCCTAATCCAGACAGGGAGCCACTGCACCCTCTGCAGGCCTTCTGTATAAATTATTTGGTTAGATACTTGGTTGTCTTTCAAATGCAGTTTCAACAAGCACTATCTTCAATTTACTATTCATAAATCTCTATCTGACATTTAATACTTTCTGAAGTCATGACCAGTGAATGGGTTTTCAGCTTTTCATAAAGAACGAAGCAGACTGAACTATTCCAATAACTAAGATACATTATTGGCCATCTACCTCCTGTACAGTTCAGAACTGATATCTGTACATGACTTAGAAGATTAAACATAATCTTTTCCTAAACTTCTCATCAATAGCAGAACTTCTTGGTTCCAATTCTAAGCTTAGTGAGCAGATTAGTACCACATCCTTGACTTTTCATGAATCAAAACAATGTATTCACACACACAAGCACACACACGCACACACACACACACACACACACACACACACACACACACACACACACACACACACACACACACACACACACACACAGCAAAATACATTAGATGAATCATTCAGGTATGTTAATAAAGAACTGATAAAAAAAATATTATTCAGCAGTGGTATTCTCAGACATGTGGAACTTTCAAATTTTGAAAGAGTAAATAATTCCCATATGAAGTATTTATAATCCCAACCTTGCAACCACTTAATCTAGTTCAACAAATTTTTTTGAGTTTTTTTTTTTTATTTAATTTATTAACTAGGCAAATGAGCTGGTTCATTGGTCCTTTAAAGCCAAAACCCATGCAGGAAAGATAGATAACATACATATTTGGTACACTCTACATTTATAAACTACAAATAAATACAAGTTGGATATCTAAGGGAGTAAAATTAAATGCATTATTTTAACACAACACAAATGTGTCACAATCAACATACCTACAATATAGATCAGCAAAAATGAGCATTACTGGATTAGTTGAAAAGTTATCCAAAGACAAAAATGTGAAATACTGAATCCTTCAAGTAAGATAGCAGACCTTTCTTACTTTGTTTGACAAGTGAGTGAATATAAAAGTCAGAAAAATACAGCCCTATATTTAGGAAGATGACTGTGTAAGAAGAATACTTGGATTTGTGCCAGAGTTTGAAAAGCATAATTTAAATTTGTTTGGGAAGTAGATGCACTATGAAAACAGCTAGAGTAATGTGAAAACATACGTGTAAGGTTCATTATAGAAGGATTTGAATAAAGATGGCAAATGAACATCTTTTTTTTAAGACCTGGAAATATAACAAGTATCAATTCACTGAATAAATCTATTCAATAAATTCACCAATTTACCTGCATCTTTTTCTTCTTTCGGCTGCTCCCGTTAGGGGTTGCCACAACAGATCAACTGTTTCCATTTCTTCCTGTCCTCTGCATCTTGCTCTGTCACACCAACCACCTGCATGTCCACTCTCACCACATCCATAAACCTTATCTTAGGCCTTCCTCTTTTCCTGTTACCTGGCAGCTTCATCCTTAGCATCTTTTTCCCAATATACTCTGCATCCTTCCTCAGCACATGTCCAAACCAACGTAATCTTGCCTTTCTGGCTTTGTCTCCAAACCGGGGCTGACCCTCGAATATACTTATTCCTAATCCTGTCCATCCTCATCACACCCAGTGCAAATCTTAACATCTTCAACTCTGCCACGTCAAGCTCTGACTCCTGCCTTTTTGTCAATGCCACTGTCTCCAACCCATATAACATAGCTGGTCTCACTACCCTCTTGTAGACCTTCCTTTTCACTCTTACTGGTACTCGTCTGTCACAAATCACTCCTGACACTCTTCTCCACCCACTCCATCCTGCCTGTACTCTCTTCTTCACCTCTCTTCCACACTCACCATTAATCTGAACTGTTAATCCCAAGTATTTAAACTCATCCACCTTCACCACCTCTACTCCCTGCATCTTCACCATTCTTCTATCCTCCCTCTCATTCACACACATATATTCTGTCTTAGTCCTGCTGATCTTAATTCCTCTTCTCTCTAGAGCATATCTCCACCTCTCTATGGTCTACTGCACCTGTTCCCTACTCTCACTACAGATCACAATGTCATCTGCAAACATCATAGCCCACAAGGACTCCTCTATGATCTCGTCTGTCAACCTGTCCATCACCATTGCAAATAAGAAAAGACTCAGCTGATCCTTGATGTAATCCCTCTCCATCTTAAATGCATCTGTCACTCCCACCGCAGACCTCACCGCTGTCACACTACCCTCGTACATATCCTGTACCACTCTTACATACTTCTCTGACACTCCCGACGACCTCATACAATACCACAACTCCTCTCTAGGCACCCTGTCATATGCTTTCTCTAAGTCCATAAAGACAAAATGCAACGCCTTCTGACCTTCTCTGTACTTCTCCATCAACACTCTCAGAGCAAACATCGCATCTGTAGTGCTCTTTCCTGGCATGAAACCATACTGCTGATCACTAATCATCACGTCCCTTCTTAACCTAGCTTCCACTGCTCTTTCCCATAACTTCATGCTGTGACTGATCAGTTTAATCCTTCTCTAGTTACTGCAGCTCTGCACATCACCCTTATTCTTAAAAATTGGTACCAAAACACTTTTTCGCCATTCCTCAGGCATCCTCTCACTTTCCAAGATTTCATTAAACAATCTAGTTAAAAACTCCACTGCCATTTCACCTAAACACCTCCATGCTTCCACAGGTACGTCATCTGGACCAACAGCCTTTCCATTCTTCATCCTCTTCATAGCTATCCTTACTTCCTCCTTGCTAATTCACTGCACTTTATAATTCACTATCTGCACATCATCCAACCTTCTCTCCCTCTCATTCTCTTCATTCATCAGCCCCTCAAAGTACTCTTTCCATCTGCTCAACACACTCTCCTCACTTGTGAGTATGTTTCCCTCATTATCCTTTATCACCCTTACCTGCTGCACATCTTTACTAGCTCGGTCCCTCTGTCTAGCCAATTGGTACAGGTCCTTTTCTCCCTCCTTAGTGCCCAACCTTTCATACAACTCTTCATATGCCTTATCCTTAGCCTTCGCCACCTCTTTCTTTGCCATGCACCTCATCTCCTTATACTCTTGTCTACTTTCTTCATCTCTCTGACAATCCCACTTCTTCTTCGCTAACCTCTTTCTCTATATACTCTCCTCATTCCACCACCAGGTCTCCTTGTCCTCCTTCCTCTTTCCAGATGTCACACCAAGCACCTTTCTAGCCATCTCTCTTACTAGCTCTGCTGTAGTTACCCAGCTATTCGGTAACTCTTCACTGCCACCCACTGCCTGTCTTAACTCTTCCCTGAACTCCACCTCACAATTACACTTTTTCAATTTCCACCATCTGATCCTTGGTGCTGCCCTCACACTTATCCTCTTCTTCTTGATCACCAGTGTCATCCTACAAACCACCATCCAAGTTATATGCATACAAATCTGGAAAGATGAGTGCCTCACAGTATTTTCATTTAAAATGAGCAGGTCAATTTTTAAATTTTCAGCATTAGATCACTTTTGCAGAAACCTAAGCTATTTGGGTAATATCCTTCCAGGATATGACCACATGTCAGCTTTCAAAGTTTCAAGACAACTTCCAAGTGCCTTAACTGGCATGAGCTCAAGCAGAGCCACATAAAAAGACATTCTGGGCACCAAACACTTCAGAGCTTTCTTGATGCTGAAGTATGTTCCCTCTGTGGGCTTTGTGGAACTGACAGTTTGCTAGCGATCATTCAGGTCTGGGCAGATAAGTACATTTCTGGGGGTAAAACTTACACTTCTACATTTTCTCAGGAAAAACTGTAATATATATATATATATATATATATATGTATATATATATATATATATATATTTTTTTTTTTTATGCTAGGAAAAGTTTTTTTTTAATGGACTGTCACAAATTGCAAAGGAGTTTTTCTCAGTATATATATGTGTGATAAAACCTTGTAAAAATGTTTTTTGTTCTTGGTTTCAACCTTTTCATGCAGAGAGACTGTTAGTGTCAGAATACTGTGCTTTTGGGGGCTGTCATCTATTTTTTTACGACATAATTTTTAATTTTTCTCTCAAGATATTCACTGAATTTCACAGGATTGGCTACTTGTCTTTCAGCTTTCTTTTTCAGCTGGACCATAGATCATTTACAAGCCCCCCCCCCCAGTTCTTCCTTTCCTTGTCTGCAGGAAGAAAAAACTGCTAGAAGGTCTTTGGGTGTCAGTCCAGCTCACTCTCTGCCTCAGTCTCTGTTGTAGCCAGGCTTGGTTCCACACACTGCTTATCAGTATCTCTCAGTCTATCTGGTGTGCCTCCTAAGGTAGTCACTAAAGACTTGGACTTTGCCAGTTATCTGAGGCTGTAGGGTTAGCCTCACCAGGTAAGGAGGAATCACTCTTGCTGGTCTCTGGGAAGGAGTGGGTGAGGATCTTGGTCTTTCAGCTTTCTTTTTCAGCTGGACCATAGATCATTTACAAGCCCCCCCAGTTCTTCCTTTCCTTGTCTGCAGGAAGAAAAAAACTGCTAGAAGGTCTTTGGGTGTCAGTCCAGCTCACTCTCTGCCTCAGACTCTGTTGTGGCCAGGCTTGGTTCCACACACTGCTTATCAGTGTCTCTCAGTCCATCTGGTGTGCCTCCTAAGGTAGCCACTAAAGACTTGGACTTTGCCAGTTATCTGAGGCTGTAGGGTTAGCCTCACCAGGTAAGGAGGAATCACTCTTGCTGGTCTCTGGGAAGGCGTGGGTGAGGATCTACTGCATAGCCAGATCATAGGATCATAGGAAGTTACTACGGCCCTAGGACCCTTACAAGCCTAACTAAGTTCTACCCTTATTTCTATGATCAGCACCGATTGCCCCATCCAAGAGGGACACAGGTTGAACCCTGGGGGTGAATTTATGGTTACCCATTCAATCATCCATATTGCATTTGAAGAGGACCAATGAGGTGCTCTGTTTGATATGAAGTGGGAGTCCATTCCTAAGGTGCTGTAACCTCTGGGAGGCAAATTTGTCCCTGCAGCAGGTTCTTTTAATGTCACATTCCAGGATAAAGTCTTTACAGTGAGTAACCCATGTACCATTTGACTTGTGGATATGCAGCATTTCCAGGAAAGCAGGGTCAAAGATTGCCTTATATACAATGCATAGATTGCCTCTGAGTAGTCTGTATGAAACAGAATAAAGTGACAGTGATTTCAGATGATCCGCATAGGACAGATGCTGAAGACCTTGAATTTTCCTTGTGAGGAACCTTTGTGGTCTCCACAATTGCTACAGGTGCTTGGAAAGGTACATGCCAAAAGGGGTGTTGCACTCAATTATTGGCCTAATGAAGGAAGAATACAAAGAGGCTATATTTATTTTATTTTACTTTACATTTGTTTACCAGGAAAGTCTGACTGGACACAGGTCCTTTTTCAGAGGAGGACCAGGGAGAAAAGCTCCTACTACAGCATATGAATTTTCCATCTGACAGTTTTGTTTACATAAGACACTTTGAAATACATAGTAAGAGTATACAGCATTATGGTAGTCTTTAACAGTGTAAAAGCTAGTTACATTTACATACAGTATTTAATGTCTGACTAATAGCAGTTTATATGTGTTTTAAATTGTGAATAATTACATATTTAGTATATTTATTATAACTTCTTTTTTTCTGGATGCAGTGCCCTTACTTATGAGATGAGCAGTACAGACTGCCCTTCTTACCTCTGTGGAGATATGGTGATCAAAAGTAAGGTTGCTGTCAACCTGTGTGCCCAGGTCTCTGACCACTGACTGCATACTTAGGGTGTTGTTATTGATGTGGAGGGTAGCAGGAACATCGCCCTTACCGAAAGGGATGATAATACATTTTTTGCATTGAGTTTAAGGCCATGACTTTGGCACCAGTCATTTATTTGTGGGAGGTTGGTGTAATGGTTAAGGTGTTTACCTTACAGACACAAAGGTACAGGGTTTGATTCTTACATGGGGTAATTGGCTGGGCTTAAAATGGCTCACTGGGACAGTTAGCCTAGTACTAATCTATGAATCTATGACCCTGTTGTAGGATGTTGACATTATCTGGCGATTCTGTGACCACTCCCAGTTTGCAGTCATCAGCAAACTTTGTCAGTCACACACCTTTATTTTTAGCTTGTACTTCAGAGAAATAGATTCCAAACAGTAGAGATCCCAGGACTGATCCCTGTGGAACACCACTGGGTACAGGTCAGCTGTTGGAGGTGGATTACCCTATTTTGACCTTGTGGGTTCTATCAGTGAGCCAGTTAGTGCCCCATCTAACATTATTAGGGTTGATACCTAGCTGGGTGAGTTTGTCAATGATACCTGAGTGTAGGATAGTGTCAAAAGCCTTGGCTAAGTCTAGGTAGACTGTATGCACAGATTTCCCCTCATCCAGGGCCTTGGTGACTGTCTTGAAGAAGTCCACCAGGTTTAACAGGCATGATCTCCCTTTGACAAATCCAAACTGAGTACGGTCAAGTGTTTGGAGATTACCTATATCTTTTTTGATAAAGTCCATGATGATTCACTCCATGGCCTTGCAGATAAGGCTAGTTAGGCTAATAGGTCTATAGTTCCCAGGGTCAGTGGAAGCACCACCTTTATGCAAGGGGATAACGGTGACCATTTTCCATTCAATTGGGAGGAAGCCAGTGCTTAGACTATGATGAAAAAGAGTACCCAGTGGTGTTGGTAATTCTTGTTTGAGGCCATGTAGGATGTAACCTAGGATGTTATCAGGTCCCATAGATGCTGTGTTTTTGGCTTTAGAGAGGGAGTTTATGACCTATACAAGGTAAAGAACAGGTGCTAGGGATGTTATGGGGTATGTGTGGTGGAGATAGGGGAGTGAAGTTTTCGCAGAGCCTGTCAGCTAACAGGTTGGCTATGTCCACAGGCTTGGTACATGTGGTGTCATTAACTACCAGTTCGGCAAAGATCTGGGCCTTTTCTTTCAGGTTGTGGATGTAGCTAAAGAATGCCTTATGGTTGTCCTTAATTCAGGAAGCCAATTTGCATTCATAGTTTGCTTTGGAGGACTTCACAAGACGTTTGCTTGTTTAAGCTGAGGAGGAAGAGTTTCCAGTTTAAGAGGACTCGCTTCCTCTTACTCTTAAACAACAATTTCCTACTCTGATTGTAAAGCCTATTAATGGCAGCTATCCACCAGGTAGGTTTGCTCTTCCTTGAGGAGCTTGTTTTGGTCCGATCAGGTACTGATAAGTCAATGCAGTTATACAGGTGTTTATATAAAGTACTGGTGTAGAACCTGGCATAATTGCCAGTTCTATCTGAGAGGGGAGGTGCAGTAAAGCTATTTATACCATACTTTAAGAGGTTATAATCTGCTTTGGAGAAGTTTTTTAGTTTAGTTGTGATAGTTACTTCGAATGAGACTAATTTGTGGTCAGACCTTACTAGGGTAGGGTTACTGGTCCCCATATTGGTAAGCACCAGATCCGGGATATTGGCACCCCTTGTGGGGGTGTCAACCAGCTGGTCTAGGGTATTGGAGTTAACGAAGTTGAAGAACCTTTGCGCAAGTGAGTTAGAGCACAAGTAATTTACCCAGTCAATAGGTGAGTAGTTAAAGTCACCTAAAACCAAGGTGGTTGGATGTATCTTGATAGACTCAAGTAGATCCAAAAAGGCAGAGTGGATGTTCTGATTCATGGAGGGGGTTTTGTAGCTGGCAATGACTTGGACAGATGGCCTACCAACAGTTAATTGCACCTGAAGTACCTACAGGGAATCACACTGTTTAACCAATCTGGAGGTGTATTTATCTTTAATGAATATCAATACACTGTCTCCTTTAGTTTTCATGCCTTCAGTTTGTGGTCTGAAAGTGTAGAAGGAGGTGTAGCCTGGTATGGCTGGGGTGCTCTCCACAGCCTTGAACCAGGTCTCCGTGACTGCACAAATGTCTAAGTCTTCCAAGGTGAGGACTGCTTTTAAGACTCCTAGCATTTAGCAGCTTAACCTTGAGGCTGTTTTTAGATGGCATTTTTACATTAGGAATTTTGTCCTTGAGATACAGCCTAAAAAAGGCACTATGGGGGTGGCAAGAGCCTTAGCTAGTAGTTGAAATCCCAGGGGTGACAGTGGAAGACCATCTCTGGCAAAGCATCGAGGTCTGTCAATCATGTCATCCCAGGCTGACAGATACTGTATCTCTTTAGAATGACACCAGAAACTAAGCCAATTATTGAAGTCAATCATTTTCTGTTTGTGTTGAGGGATCATCCTAGATGAAGGCAAAATGTTGCTAAAGGCTAGGGACATACCTGCCTGAGACACATAGTCCATGAGCTCAGTCATGTCTCTCTCCATATATTCCAGAGAGGTACATCTCAAGTCATTCACGCCAACATGGATTATGACAGAGTCATAACAGTACCTGTTTTTGAGAGACTTGAGTGCATGTGTGATATGATGGATCCTGGCACCTGACACACACAGCTGACTGTGACCTTCTCCTTATCCAGCCTGGTGAGTGGGATATCTGTGTGTCTCACAATTGAATCACCTATGACTAATATGTTTGTTTTTTGTGTATTGCCTTAAGGACTTGACAAGTGAGACACTGGTGCATGAGGTATGTGTTTTGTGTTCTACAGAGGAAGTATTATGTGCAGCGTGCTTGTGTTTGTGTTTAGGAGGTCTCTGGTATTTAGGTATGTTTCTGATGAGGGCCTCCACATATGTAGGTATGTGTGATGTGGGTTTGGGTAGAGTAGGAGGTGAGGTGTGCATGCTGAAAACACTCTCATTGTCATATGTACTGACTGGTGTGTGAGAGAGAGCATGGATTCAAGGTTGTTAATATAGTTGTATCTCTCACATGTTGAGTTTATGTGGACTAGGAGTAGAGCATTGTCAGCGAATATGAGGCAGTTGCTACACTGCCTCAGGATGCCCATATCAACTAAGCTAGCTGGAGAAACTGTGGGAAATTGTCTGTCCATAGTGTTAGGTAAATTTATATGGTCAGGAAAAGAGGTTGCACTTAGGAATGACTAATGTGTGAGAGGTGTGTTGGTACCTCTGAAGGTAGGCTTAGTGTTCCACCTGACAGTAGAGTAGGGCTGCAAAAACCTCTGGAGGACGAACACAAGCAAAGTGCTAAGGAAAAATTTAACAAGCAAAAGGTTTGCATTTGCAACCACCAGTAATATCCAACGCTATGCAGCAGTTCATGATGGTGTGCTACACACAAACAGGTGCAAATGCAGGGCTTAAATACAACAAGAAATAACGCTTTTAACTCAAACTAACCAATAAGGATGCTGTCTCTGAGTTCTAGTCCAATCACCCTCAATTAGATGGGACCAAGACAGCACTCTCTTCCCACAAGGGTGCAGAAGGGCCTTCAACAAAGATAAGGATGTCTGATCTTGGGTAAGTGCCTCAGTCATGAGTAGGTATTTTCCCAGGGAGTCTCTTTTTCTATTACTATAGACAGGGAAGACTTGTAGGGCTTTATTACAGAATTAATTTCTGCTTCTAATGTTTCAAATTCTGTTTCTTCACTTACTTCAGATAGAAACTAAAAAGAAAAAGGCCTCCCTCATTTTGACACTGATTATCAGTCAGAGAAAAGAGGAATGGGGGGTAAGTGTTCTTTATCAGCAATATATCATCAAGCTGAAGATTTTGAAGAAAATGTGAATTCAGACCCCCCCCCCCCCGAGAAGAGCTACCTTTTCTGAGAATCTATCTAATGTTAAAGAGGTATTTCAGAGGGAACATAATAAAATCTTTATTTTCCAGTAAAAGTATTTATGAAATATTGCAATTGGATATTACACAGCCTGCAGCTGACCCTTCTGCTTTATCTGCTTCAGAGGATATTTTCTTATAGGAAAATTCTACCTTAGAAATCAAAAACATGTTATTTTTTTTTTCATTGTATCTTTGTTTTCTGAGATAGTTTAATGCCTCAAAAACACTGAGTGTTTTTTTTACAATTTAGTGTTTTTCCCTCAAAATGGTGGATGATGGGGCCTGCATTGGTAATGTTATCATGTTTTCTTGCCATCATTCCTTCTTTCCTGAATACATTTGAAGTCCTCTTTATATGAGTCATTCTAGACATAAAGAAGTGGTATTGTTTTCCCATTCCATTAAGATAGAATGGCAGGACTGTGAAGGACTGACATCTAAACATACCTTCTGTAACAGAGCTACTTCTGTGTTTCCCCTGACTGAGCCTCATCTATGGCTTTGTCAGAGGTTGTTCTATGCTATAAATAGCTGTTAGCTACTTCCATCAAAAGAAAGCAGGTAAATAACAGGCTTTTGTAAAGGAATTATTTTGGAGTTCTAAAAGAATTGACAGACCTTCCCCCTCCCTCTCATGCTGAGGTGTGAAAACCCTCACAGCAGTAAACGATCCTTGCTTTACAAGTAGTAGGATTTCGAACTAAGTCTGTCTGCTACTTCCCAATACCTTTGGTGGGAGGTTTTTCTGTCTCTCATGAATGATGCAGAATTAAAATATGCTTTACTAGTTCTTTAATTATTTCTATCATGTTCACCCCCTTTTTTCTATTTTATATCTATTTATACTTTGGTAACCAGAAAGGGAACTTTCTTTAACTATTTCTGTCATGTTCACCCCCTTTTTTCTATTTTATATCTATTTATACTTCATGTTCACCCCCTTTTCTTCTATTTTATATCTATTTACACTTTGGTAACCACTGAACTGGTCCCAGCACCCTTTACAGCCACAACTTGGGCTACATTGGCAAAGTTAATAACAAGTAATAAATACACTTAGCAATACAAAGAAAAAAAGTACTGACATAAAGACATTGGCTATGTGTTGCACATGCAATCTTTGTCAATATGTGACAGTTAATAAGTAAAATGTTTACTAGAATGTATTCATTAGTAATGTGTAACTCCGTTAAATTTAACTGTTGAGGCTACCCACTAAAGTGAGCTGGCCTGTGTAAGTGATTTATTACTGTTTTTCCTGCATTTCTGTGTACTTTCTAACATAAAAAAACAAAAAACAAAAAAAAAATATCGGTGTTTTCCTGCCTTTCTCGACTAGTTTAGACCAGTATACAGGCTTTGCTGTATTCTGGACTGTGGTGTAGTTCCTGTGTTGTCCATTGCCTTACTTGGATAGAAGGAAGTTTCTTTGCTCACCAGTGGGAGTGGGGAGCCTTGAGCAGCCTATCTGTCCCTGAAGGAGTGACCTCAGCACAAGAGCTTGTAGCAATTGGTCGTTTTGGACCATTTCCAGCTCTTTTGAAGTTCCCTGTTTAAAATCCGCCCCTGAGCATTTTTTTCTGGCTATACTACTCAGAAACAGCTCCTCGTGGTCCTGTAGAGTGGTGCTAGCAGCAAAGAATTGAGAAAAGCGACTAATTTCCTGATCTAACTATTTTTTTTGCTGTTTTTACTTGAGAGACCTTCCTTTTCTTACTTTCAACAAGTTTATACTGCTTTATTACCTGTTTTTTGCATTGTACATTATCTGCACTTAAAGTTACATTTTGTCGAAAGTTTGTTGTTAAAGTTAACTGTTGAGGATACCCACTAAAGTGAGCTAGCCTGTGTAAATGATTTATTACTGTTTTTCCTGCATTTCTGTGTACTTTCTAACTTAAAAAACAAATAAAGAAAACAAAAAAATATCCTTGTTTTCCCGCCTTTCTCGACTAGTTTAGACCAGTATACAGGCTTTGCTGTATTCTGGACTGTGGTGTAGTTCCTGTGTTGTCCATTGCCTTACTTGGATAGAAGGAAGTTTCTTTGCTCACCAGTGGGAGTGGGGAGCCTTGAGCAGCCTATCTGTCCCTGAAGGAGTGACCTCAGCACAAGAGCTTGTAGTAATTGGTCGTTTTGGACCATTTCCAGCTCTTTTGAAGTTCCCTGTTTAAAATCTGCCCCTGAGCATTTTTTCTGGCTATACTACTCAGAAACAGCTCCTCGTGGTCCTGCAGAGTGGTGCTAGCAGCAGAGAACTGAGAAAAGTGACTACTTTCCTGATCTAAGTATTTTTTGCTGTTTTTACCTGAGAGACCTTCCTTTTCTTACTTTGAACAAGTTTATACTGCTTTATTACCTGTTTTTTGCATTGTACATTATCTGCACTTAAAGTTACATTTGGTCGAAAGTTTGTTGTTAAATTTAACTGTTGAGGCTACCCACTAAAGTGAGCTAGCCTGTGTAAGTGATTTATTACTGTTTTCCTGCATTTCTGTGTACTTTCTAACTTAAAAAAAAAAAAAAAAAAATCCTTGTTTTCCTGCCTTTCTCGACTAGTTTAGACCAGTATACAGGCTTTGCTGTATTCTGGACTGTGGTGTAGTTCCTGTGTTGTCCATTGCCTTACTTGGATAGAAGGAAGTTTCTTTGCTCACCAGTGGGAGTGGGGAGCCTTGAGCAGCCTATCTGTCCCTGAAGGAGTGACCTCAGCACAAGAGCTTGTAGTAATTGGTCGTTTTGGACCATTTCCAGCTCTTTTGAAGTTCCCTGTTTAAAATCCGCCCCTGAGCATTTTTTTCTGGCTATACTACTCAGAAACAGCTCCTCGTGGTCCTGCAGAGTGGTGCTAGCAGCAGAGAACTGAGAAAAGTGACTACTTTCCTGATCTAAGTATTTTTTGCTGTTTTTACCTGAGAGACCTTCCTTTTCTTACTTTGAACAAGTTTATACTGCTTTATTACCTGTTTTTTGCATTGTACATTATCTGCACTTAAAGTTACATTTGGTCGAAAGTTTGTTGTTAAATTTAACTGTTGAGGCTACCCACTAAAATTACCTAGCCTGTGTAAGTGATTTATTACTGTTTTCCTGCATTTCTGTGTACTTTCTAACTTAAAAAACAAAAAAAAAATATCCTTGTTTTCAAGCCTTTCTCGACTAGTTTAGACCAGTATACAGGCTTTGCTGTATTCTGGACTGTGGTGTAGTTCCTGTGTTGTCCATTGCCTTACTTGGATAGAAGGAAGTGTCTTTGCTCACCAGTGGGAGTGGGGAGCCTCGAGCAGCCTATCTGTCCCTGAAGGAGTGACCTCAGCACAAGAACTTGTAGTAATTGGTCGTTTTGAACCATTTCCAGCACTTTTGAAGTTCCCTGTTTAAAATCCACGTTTGTGCGGCTTTGCACGATTGTGCACATAGCGCAGCGCCGGTTAAACAGGCTTAAACTATTCCTGGCTTCGCCAAGTCTGCACTTCAATTTTTCCCTTAAGAAAGCTCTACTTTCAACAAAATCAGTCTATTCGCTTTATCATATGCCTAGCTCTTGCTCCTAAAACCTTTTTTTTAAGTGAAGCACCCCTAAACTAACGTAAGCACTACATCCACCTACAACCCGTGCTAATACCTACTTCCCTTCAAAGTCCTCTCTCTGACCCAGTTACACATCACCCCCTTATACTATTCTGGCATGTTGAGTGGTATATTACTGACGTCCCCTCCAGTTCAGATGGTTAATCTGGGAATCCTGAGACAATGTTACAATTGTCTCATGTACACAGATGGGTCTACTTTCATAGACCGAAGCGCCACGTCACCGACACCCGGAAGACCGAGACGGAATGACCGAAGAGGTAGGTAACCGACAACGCGATATCCCGATGGCTGAGAGACCGACAACGGCAGCGTGTGAGCGCGATACGGTAAGTGTACAAAAGTGAAAGATGTAGTATTGGGGAGCGGACAGCTAAGTGTACGATAGCGAGGGATTTTAGGATAGGGTGTGGGAAAGGTGAGTGTGCGGTGGTGTCGGACTAAGGGTTCTGGTGAGGTAAGTGTGTGGAAGTGACGTAGAGCAGTGTAGGGTAGTGTTAAGTGTGTCAGGGTTAGAATGCGGGTGGAGTGAGTGTGCGATAGTGACGGGCTGAATGTTTTAGGGTGGGTTAAGTGAGTTAGGGTTAGGGTGCAGGTAGGGTAAGTGTGCGGTAGTGACGGTGTTGAGGTGTAGGGGTGGGTTAAGTGAGTTAGGGTTAGGGTGCAGGTAGGGTGAGTGTGCGATAGTGACGGTGTTGGGGTTTAGGGGTGTTTTAAGTGAGTTAGGGTTAGGGTGCGGGTTGGGTAAGTGTGCGGTAGTGTCGGACGTTAGGGTTAGGGTTTAGGTTACGGTTAGTGGATATGTTGTTGTGTGCAATGTGTAGTTTGCGTTTTTTGTGTCGGTGTTGTGGTGTTCGGTATGTTAAGTTTTTGGTGTGGTGTGTTTTCGGTTGTTTGGGGTCGGGAACATGTGTGTCGGTGATCCGTACGTTCGGTCTATGAAAGTAGACCCACACAGACAACCCTCTCCTCCTCCCAACAAACACAAACACATGTGAGAGATGCAACTATATAGCCAAACTGGAGGCTGAATGTTCTCAACACAGGACTAGCAAGACCAGACAGGAGGAGAAGGTAACCACACACACAACAAACCCAGTCTCACATAAACCAACCACAACTGCAAACCAAACACATAGTAACACAAAGACATACTTGGAGGCTCTAATAAAAAACTTACCGAAACAACAGAGGCTCCCAAAGCAGACATCCAAGAAAACACCACCTCAAAACTCTGCACAAGCAACACATAGTACACAAAGTCAGTGTGCCAAACAATCACAGCCCTTAAGGTGAAACACCATGCCTGATACACTAGTAATAGGTGACTCTATAGTCAGACACACTGACGTCCCGATTACCAGGCTGAACAAAGAGAGGGTAACATTGAGCTGCATGTTGGGAGCTAGGATCCGCCACATAACACAAGCACTCAGGTCACTCCAAAGCAAGTACAAATATGACTCTGTCATTGTCCATGCCGGCGTGAATGACCTGAGACGTACCTCCTTGGATTACATGAAAAGAGACATAGAGGAGCTCTCTGATTATGTAGCCCAGGCCGGTATGACCCTGACCCTGAGCAGCATCTTGCCCTCACCAAGAATGATGCCACAATACAAAGACAAGATGATCAGCTTTAATAATTGGCTCAATTACTGGTGTCATTCTAGGGGGATCCAATGTCTGTCTGCTTGTGATGACATGCTGGACAAGCCACGCTGCTTCACAAGGGGCCGCACCTGTCACCACTAGGCTTCCGGATATTGGCTAAGGCTCTTGCCACCCCCATAGTGCCTTTTTTAGGCAAGGCTCAAAAGACAAACCCACCACCTTAGAAAACAATAAAGGAAAAAAACTAAGGGTAATGCTGCTCAATGCCAGAAGTCTAAATCTCAAGATGCAGGCTCTCGAAGCACTCCTCAGTATGGAGAGCATCGATGTCTGTGCAGTAACTGAAACCTGGTTCAAGGCTCCTGAGAGCACCCCAGCCCTACCAGGTTATACCTCGTATCATGCATTTCAGCCCCAAAACCTGGGCCGAACCACAAAAGGAGGGGGAGTGTCCATATTCATTAAAGACACCCACACCTCCAGGTTAGTGGCAACGCATGAAGCATCGGAGACCATCCAAGTGCAACTAACCGTAGGCAAAACTGCTATACAACTTGTAGCATGCTACAGACCACCCTTGCAATCTCAGGAACTCCATTCAGCCTTCCTGAAGACACTGGAGGATATGAATGTCTCACCAAATACCATCATATTGGGAGACTTCAACTACCCAAACATAGAGTGGGTGCATTACTCAAGCCCCAGCACCCTAGCCAAAGGTTCCTGGAATTCATCAACTCAAATGTGATGGAACAACTAGTCATCCCCCCCACAAGGGGAAATAATATACTTGACTTGATCATCACAAAAATGGGGACAAAATGCTCAACACCGGAAGTATACCCCTCACTAGTGAGATCAGACCAAAAACTAATAACCCTAGATATTCATATCCCACCTCCACCCCCAGCACAAAAGACCACAGTGAGAAACTTCTCAAAAGCCGACTTTACACTCCTTAGGACTGAAATGGTATCCCTCGAGCCCCCTGGGCCAGTGGAAACCACATCCCACACTGCTGAATCCTTCACAAATGCTTTCTACGGGCATCCCCAAGAATGCATGGATCATGCAATCCCAAATAAAACCAAGACCCTTTCCACCAAAGGCAAGCATCCTATCTGGTGGACCCCAGCCATAAACAAACTTTATAACAAGAGAAGGAAGCTACTGCAAGAGAGAGTAAAATCCCATAAAGGGAAGGCATCCCTGATGAGCACTAGCAAAAAACTACGTTCGCTAATAAAATCATCAAAGGCCAACTTTGAGAGAAAAATCGCTAACGACACTATAGATAATCACAAGGCCTTCTTCAGTTATGTTAGAAACCTGGGCGGAAACCCTCAGATATGCAGAGTTAGTTCATAACAGCAAAAAATATACTGAACCCACAGATATTGCCAACATACTGGCAGACAGGTTCAGTGCAAATTTCTCCCCTCCCTCTCCCCCAAAAGATGAAATAAATATCTCAGCTGAATGCAACCTCCCTGAAATCTCAGATGTCCAGGTGAGAGCTGCCCTCAGCAAAGCTAAAAATACAGCATCCATGGGACCTGATGGTGTCCCAGGTTGCATGCTACGTGAACTTCTAGAGGAGCTAAACCTGCACGTAAGAATGCTGTTTAATCTTAGCCTTGCTACAGGATACATCCCTGAACACTGGCGTACAGCTATAGTGGTCCCACTCCACAAAGGTGGCACCTCTACAGAGCCTAGAAACTACTGCCCATAAGTTTGACCAGCCTGGTCTGCAAAGCTATGGAAAGGATCATTATGGAACTCATAAACGAAGACATGGGGTGCCTGCAGACAATTGACCCTTACCGAGTTCGGCTTTGTAAAAGGCAGATCCTGTCTTTTAAACCTGGTGGACTTTTTTGAAACGGTCACTAGAGCCATCGATGAAGGCAAAGCAGTTCATACAGCCTACCTGGATCTGGCAAAAGCCTTGGACACAATACCCCACTCAGGCATCATCGACAAGCTCAATAGCTTAAATGTAAACCCGTTTGTCACAAGATGGGTTGCAAACTGGCTAAAGGACAGAACCCACAAAGTCAGAATATCTGGAGCTATGTCAGACTCTAAGCCAGTCACAAGTGGAGTCCCACAGGGCTCTGTCTTGGGACCCCTCTTGTTCGGCATTTATTTCTCAGATGTGCAGGCAAACATAGGGGGGTTGTGGCTGACAAAGCTCGCAGACGACTGCAAACTAGGCGCCATAGTTGACACACCAGCTGACACATGCATCCTCCAGAAGGGCCTTACAGAAACAGATGACTGGTGTCAGAGTCATGGCCTTAAACTAAATGCCAAAAAATGTATAGTTATCCCCTTTGGAAAAAACAAAGTATCCACAAATTACCACATAGGTGGTAATCCATTAAGTATGGAAAAAGTAATCAGAGACCTGGGGACCCAAGTTGACAGTGACCTCTCATTTGACACCCACATCGCCAAAGTGGTTAGAAAGACCTTCTACCTTGCCCACCTTATCATGAAGGGATTCACATCCAGATCAAAGGATGTCATTGTACCCTTATATTCCTCCCTTATCAGTCCTATGATTGAGTACAATGCCCCATTTGGTATGTACCTCACCCGGCACCTGCAGCAGCTGGAGAGACCCCAAAAGTACCTTACCAAGAGGATCAAGGGTCTCCAGCATATGTCATATGCTGCCAGACTGAAAAAGCTCCAGCTCTATTCAGTAGCACACCGCCTGCTCAGAGGTGATCTGTGCCTTACGTACAAGGCCATGTCCAATTCAGAATTAATGGACATGCTCTACCTCAAAAAATCCAAATCCATCAGAGCCACGAGAGCTAAAGATCTAAACCTCAGCACAAATATGAATAGGACATGCTGGAGGGATAGATTCATAACCCAGAGGCTTCCCACACTCTGGAACAGGATACCTGTCCATGTTAGGCAGAGCCCCTCACTGACTCTCTTCAAGAGAAATCTGAACGAATGGATGGGTGATCGTAGGTTTACCCCGGGGGTCATCTCTGTGTCATTGTTAGATAGAGGCACAGTAAACTAAATTTAATTTAAATTGTACACTTTTGTATCATTACATGGGGTGGCGAAAGCCACATACACTTTGGCTAGGCTTATAAATACCCTAGGGCAGATAGCCTAGTACTATACTATGAAACTATGAAACTATGTTAAGTTTATTATATATAATGGATTGCATACACCCATATTGCACACACACACACACACACACATATATATATATATATATATATATATGTATTTAAATATATATATATATGTATTTAAATATATATATATATATATATATATATATATATATATGTATTTATATATATATATATATATATAAATATACATATATATATATATATATATATATAAAATATAGGCGTGTATGTGTTTGTCTATATCTGTGTATATGTGTGTGTGTGTGTGTGTGTGTGTGTGTGTGTGTGTGTGTGTGTGTGTGTGTGTGTAGGTGTGTGTATATGTACATAAATGTGTATATATATATATATATATATATATATGTCTATATAATACATGTGCACAAGAACACGTGTGTGTGTGTGTGTGTGTGTGTGTGTGTGTGTGTGTGTGTGTGTGTTTGTGTGTGTATGCATTTAAGCACAGTTAAGTGCTTCTAATTTCCTTTTCTTAATGTTTTTAGTGCAAGACTACATAGTAAATATATGTTAAAGTAAATTCTGCTGTATATTATGGTTGCCATCAATGGTCACATTTCCTTTGTGGACTACAAAATGCTCATGCACTCTAACAATGTAAAGACGGACTCAAAGTCAGTGAGAATCTCTTACCATGGATTCCGTGTACAAGTTATGCATCTACCTCTTGGAGGATGTCATAAAAACATTTTATATACATTATCAGTGCACCTAGTTGATATGGTTGCCACTTGTTTCTCTTTCTGCAGTTCTCTCATGTGTGTCTGTGGGGCTTGAAAATGGTAAATGTGTTGATACTTTACAAGAAAAAATATTTTCTGACTTTTCTCTATATGTCACAGAAATATCTGATACTACATTTAAGTTATCTTGACATATAAACTATTATTAATAACCAATATTTAAAGCTTAGCATTTCAATACTGTGTTGCTGCTTATGTAAATTTGTCAGAAGAGGTGACAATGTGACAGCTGCTTTTAAACCCCTGACTAATTGCTTTGCTTTGCTATGAAAGGGGAGTGTTAAGTTCTCCTCCTCTCTGCAATAAAAACAGTGGAAAACAGCTCCACAGCTTTCTATCTTTTTTATATCAGCTGCTTGTTCCTGACATTAAAGGGATAATCCCAGTGTTGAAAACGGGTACACATTACAACTGATGATAGTCACGTTCACTTTACTACATCACTTACATTCCCACCCACAGTGTCCATTTTCATTTAAATATCTTGTATTTCCTCAGTTCTGATTCCATTTTGTCTCTCAGGTCAACTACGCTTTGCTTTTTGGTTCTAATGCAGAATGTCCAGATTTTTGTCTTATATTTTTGCTCCGTTTTTTTCATAAAATAATGGCCCAATTAGAAAATAATGGCAGACATTTCAGTTTCATACCCTTTGGAAAATCCATGCTAATGCAAAACCTGTTATTCTATCAACTGTCTAAGTCTGTAATAGCAATATTAAAAAAATATCAGTATTTCTGGATCTAAGAGAGGTATGGCAAGGTTTGTCCTGCTTTTCTCCTACTCCTTATATTAAAACCATTCATTGTGGTGCATTTCTATAGTAACCACAATGAACAGTCACTGTAAAAAGAACACTTTTACTGCCCAGAGCAGTTATTCCCACAATTATTTCAGGCTTTGTCCACATTACATTAATAATTTAGTTTTAAGAGCAGTCGTTTATTGGGGTCGCTATAGAAACAAACCACAATGAACGATCACTCTTAAAACTAAATTTTTAATGTAATCGGACAAAGCCTGAAATAATGGGGGGGGATCAACTGCCCTGGACAGTAAAAGTGTTCTTTTTACAGCAATCGTTCATTGTGGTGCATGTCTATAGTAACCACAATGAATGGTCACTGTAAAAAGAACACTTTTACTGTCCGTAGCAGTTATTCCCACAATTATTTCAGGCTTTGTCCGTATTCCATTAATAATTTAGTTTTAAGAATGATCGTTCATTGTGGTTGCTATAGAAACAAACCACAATGAACGATCGCTCTTAAAACTAAATTATTTAATGTTATCGGACAAAGCCTGAAATAACGGGGGGAATCATTGCTCTGGATAGTAAAAGTGTTCTTTTTACAAAGGTCGTTCATTGTGGTTCATTTCTATAGTAACCACAATGAATAATCCTTATAAAAAGAAAACTTTTACTGTCCCGAGCAGTTGTACCCCCCCCCCGATTATTTGACTATATGAAACCAAAGGATTGCTAACTGTTCTGTTTTTCTACATTTGTTTTATGCACATTTTAAATCTAGCATGTGGGTAAGGACAGATGTTTTAAAAAGTTAGGTAAAAAGAATTCTTTTATAGTCAGAACTTGGAGTGTGTTATATTATATGGTGAGATGTAGAGACCACATCACCCCAACACTTAAGTTATCAAAAATTATCTTTTTATCCATCTATCTGTCTAGCTATCTATCTGTGTGATGTTTGTTAATTGGGATTGCAGGCCGGTGCAGAACCCTTTTCTGCTACTGCCTGAGACATAAGGCTACACAACACATATATAGGCATAAATATATAACAGAGAGACAATGGATTAAACTCTTTTCACAAGCTAAACCATTGTTTTATAAACCTCCCATTGGTCATGTATGAAAACAGGCATATTATATTTAGTGTATTCACATGCTGTGGGGTCATTACATTTATCATTACATGTTTATTCAACTAGAGCTGCTTTTAGCGGTTATGGTAAGGATCACTAATGCCGTTTGATTAGTTATTTGTGAGAATTAGCCATAGCTGAATTCCTGCCCATCTGGTTTGATTTCCTGAGCTTTTGATATTCCCCTGGAGCAATGCCTCCTGTCCTAGTAAATCAGTTCATTTTATTTCAGTAATTGTATGGCCACCAACCTATTTGTTTATTGATCCCTTCCATCTCATTTCCTGAGAATAATAATAACCTACTTTAGGAAACTGTGATTAACTGTACTTGGGTATAAAATAAGTGATTTTTCTGAATTTTATAGTATATTATTAGATTATGTAATGGACTGTTTTTTTGCAATATTGCTAATATCCCCAGAAAAGCATGCAAATAAGTGTGCTTGATAGATTCATAGGTTGATAGGAGTATACTAGGCTAATGGCCCTGGAGCCTTTACAAGCCTAGTCCAAATGATTCCCTGGCAACATGCCAGCCGACGTTATTTCCCAGTGCCTCTGTCCAGCAGGGCCACTGAAATGATCCCCGGGGTGAATTTTCTATTTCCTATCCACTCGTCAAGATTTCTCTTGAAGAGGGCCAGTGAGGTGTTCTGCTTGACGTGTAAGGGAAGTCTATTCCAGAGCATAGGCAGTCTCTGGGTTAGGAACCTGTCCCTCCAGCAAGTTCTGTTGATTGTGGTAATGAGGTTGAGGTCTCTGGCACATGTGGCACATAGGGATTGGGATTTCTTTAGATGTAGCGTATCTGGGTCTGATATGACTTTGTAGGTCAAGCAGAGATCGCCTCTAAGTAGGCGATATGATTCCGAGAAAAGTTGGATTTTTTTTTTAGTCTTTCCACATAGGGCAAGTGTTTAAGGCCTAGGATCCTCTTAGTGAAGTATTTTTGTGGTCTTTCTAGTTGTTGTATATGTCTAGTCAGGTACATGCTAAATGGGGCATTGTACTCGATAATTGGTCTAATGAGGGAAGAGTAGAGCGAGACAATAACCTCTTTTTTTCCTGGAGGTAAAACCCTTTGTAATGAGATGTGCCACATACAAGGATTTTCTGACCTCAGTGACAATGTGATTATCAAAGGATAGGTTGCTTTCCACTTTTGTTCCCAGATCTGTTGTAACACCTTCAGTGTTCAGTGGACTACCATTGATGTGTTAGTTCATGGGTACCGTGTTCTTCTCAAAGGTAATGACGATGCATTTTTTGGCATTGCGCTTAAGACTATGGTTCTGACACCAGTCATTGGTCTCTGTGAGGCCTTTTTGTAGAATGTCAACATCATTTGGGGAGCTAATAATAGCTCCCAGTTTGCACTCATCTGCGAACTTGGTCAGCCAGAGTCCCTTGGTTTTGGCCTGGACTTCAGAAAAGTAGATGCCAAACAGGAGAGGACCCAGGACAGATCCCTGTGGGATTCCACTCATGACTGGTTGGTAGCTTGACTTGGAGTTCTCTACTTTCACAGTGTGAGTTCTGTCAGTAAGCCAGTTTGCAACCCGCCTTGTGACATAGGGATTGCTGGCTAATTTAGTGAGTTAATCTATGATTCCTGAGTGAGGAACTGTATCGAAGGCTTTGGCCAGATCGAGGTAGGCTGTGTGAACTACCTTGCCTTCATCCACAGCTCTGGTGACAGACTCAAAGAAGTCTACCATGTTGAGCAGACAAAATCTACCCTTAACAAATCCAAACTGCATGGGGTCTAGAGTATGGAGATTCCCTGTGTCCTTATTTATTAGGTCTGTGATGATGTGCTCCATAGCCTTACATACCAGACTCATCAGGATAATGGGGTGGTAGTTCCTAGGGTCCATAGTCGCACCCCCTTTGTGGAGTGGGCAGTGCACCATTCGGTGGAGACAAAGCCTGGAATGAGGCTGTGGTTGAACAGGGCACACAGGTGTGGTGCCAGTTCATTTTGCAATTCATGTATAATACAGCCCAGAATATTGTCAGGTCCCATGAAAGCTGTATTCTTGACCTTGGACAGTGTGATTTTAACCTGTGCAGCTGTAATATTGGGTACTAGGCATTCCTCAGGTATTGTGATTTGCCCTTTAGGGGGTGAGAGTGGATAAAGTTGGCACTGAATCTGTCGGCCAGTATATTGGCAATGTCTGTTGGCTTGGTATAGGAGTTACCATTGTTTAGTAGCTCTGACCAGATCTGGGCATAGCGCTGTAGATTTTTGACATAAATATAGAAGACCTTGTAGTTGTCTTTAGTATTTGCTATAATTTTGTTTTCGTAGCTAGCCTTAGAGGATTTGATGAGAGATCTCAGCTTTTTGTTGAGGCTGACAAGGGAGTTTTTCCAGTCTTGGGACTTCACCTTGTTCTGCAACAGTTTCTTCCTTCTGTTGTAGAGTTTGTTTATGGCAGGGGACCACCAGATTGGCCTCCTTTTTTTGGAAGAGAGCATCTTGGTTCTATTGGGGATGGCCCATTACATGAATTTGTATACATGTTCATACAGTGCATTGGAGTAAGATTCAGCAGTCCAGCATTTATTCTCCATTTGTATGGGCATTGTAAAGTTAGCCACCTCAGTTTTTAGAAGCCCAAAGTTGGCCGTGGAAAAGTTTTTTATGGTGATTACCTTTGTGGCATATGGGATATGGATATCCATGGTGACTTGCTTGTGTTCAGATCTGACCAGGGTGGAGTTGACAACTGGTGTAGAGCAATGGTCACTCATATTAGTAATAACCAGGTTGAGGATATTGCTACCCGTAGTGGGGGTAAGAATGAGCTGGTCCAGGGCATTGAGATTGATGAATTCCAGGAAACGCTGAGCAAGTGTGTTGGTAATACAGATTCTGATCTTGCCATTTACATTTCCTCTTTATCTAGGGAGAACTACCATGTCACCATTTATGCACATTGTGCAACCCACAGTAAGATGAGTCTTCTTCACCGGGTACCAAAATGTATATGCCTTCCTGGATAAGAAGTCCATCGTCTTAATAGAATAGGCATCACTGCTCTATCTGGAAGACAACTTTCCATAAAGAGCCAAAGGTGGAAGAGATCCCTGAAGAAAGAGTGTTGGCACTGTAAAATGGAATGGTCAATAAAACTGTGAAAGAACAAGTGATTAAAGAGTATAAGACCATGCAACCCTGCCAGTCCTACTGTTGCCTAAGACCACTGGGCCTGGTGGGCCATTGTCTAATCTTCCCCCAGTCCCAAAGCCTGTTTTAACTGTTTCCCCACCTATCTTGACCTTTTTAGATGTAGACAGTGGGATGCCATCTTATGTGATTTTCCACACCTCAGATGAAACTAGAAAGCTGTTTAGTCCATATACCAGTTTCTAAGCATCGATTTATGAGTACCCTTCTTCAGAAATTTGCACTGCATCACCTGATATTTGTAATGGGATATTCCTACTTTATTTGTTTGAGGCACCCAAAGGCCTCCCTGATTATGCAGCTCATGCTTATGGGGAAGAACTGCCATCTTCTTTTAGGTTATAGTCATTAAGATGTCAGCCCTATCAACATCAGGATTTCCAATCTGTGATTACAAGAGGTTTTCTGTGGACTCTGCAGCCCCATGATGCAGAATTACCTCCAAGGTGACTCAAGCTTGAAGTTCGAGTGACTTCCTATATAGCTAGAAGGAGGGAATCCACGTCTTCATTCTTGAGAATCAGAGTTCTATGAGAAAGGTCTAGTGCATCCCCCACACACCTCTTTGGCTTGTCGAGATTTAATTTCTCCATGTCTTTTGAGTTTCTAATACCATGACAGGAATGGGCCCCATTCCTAAGCCAAAATACAATTAAAGTTCATGACATTAGTATTTTTTCGATCTTTAATGTTAGCCAAAAGTGCTCTTCACAGCACTGACAATGTGTCTAGAAATGAATCCTTCTGCAGTTCATGCGGAGTAAGACATATTGGTAGCATATCTAAATATAACTGAAAATTCTTTTTTGTGAGACGCGTCGTTTCTACTACTACTATTGGAACTGTCTGGTATCCTTCTAACACAGTGGCCTAATTTCTAGCTGCAAATCCTGGTTTTGTATGACTAAGTGTTTCTCTATACATAAGATGCTGTAATCACTGGGTGTCACAATTTCAATGATCAATGCTACTTTTGTTTTCTTTTCTTGGACTACTATATCTGGTTTTCTCACATCTATTTTTTGAACTGTTGGTAATGTGTGATCCCATCTAATATAACTTCATCATTTCCTATAATGCTTTGTAGCTCATGTTTCTAGTGCTTCTCAGCTACTTCAGTACTGTAATGTTTGCATAATTCCCAGTGCAACACTCATGCCACATTTTTATGCCTTTCTGTATACAGGCCCTCTACCATTAGTGTATCACATCAGCAACAAGATGTGCAACTGTTTTCAATTCTGTTTGACAAAACCTGCATTTGTTTGTTTTTCCAACATGTTCAATGGACTTTGTCAACCAAAGTGTATGTAGTCCACTATCCTGGGCCACCAGGATATCCTTTCATCTTTTGTTTTAAATTCACCACTCCTTAACCATTCCTGCATCAGATCCTGATCAACATGAGGTTGTTCCAGGAGTTTTCTGTTCTTGCAAGTATACGCCTTTTCCACATTGGGATATTGTCAGGGCCTATTGAGGCTGTGTTTTTGACTTTCATGAGCACCACCAGGACCTGCTCCCTGCTAATAGTTGGGGGGAAGGTTTATGCTAGTAGGCATTTCCTGTGGGGAGGAAGGGGAGGAGTGGGGGTAAAGTTTCAGCTGAATTTGTCAGTCAGTAGATTCTCTTTGTCACTCTGCTCACGAAAGGTGGCATCATTGATCACCAGTTTGGCACACTGCTGTATGCTGCATTTGAGGTTATGGACATAACTGTAGAAAGCGTTATGGTAGCCTGTGAGGCTATTTTGATCTCATAATTGATCTTGTTGGACTTAATTAGTCCTCTTAGTTTCCTGTTTAGTTTAATTAGAGAGCTCTTTTCGTTATGGGAGTCTGAAGTGCAACTGGTTCAATTAGCACCCGGGGCCAGTGCTATGAACCAGTGCCCCACCCCCTCGGCTCTTCAAGCGAAGAGCAAAAAAAAGGCACTTTTTCTGTAATAAGCCAGAAGAGATCAGTTTATTATAGTTAGATCTATGTACCCTGCCCCCCCTGCAAAAAAAAAAAAAAAAAAAAATGGGCATTCCTTCTATTGGCACACCAATCAGCTGGCCAGATACATCACACACACACACACACACACACACACACACACACACACACACACACACACACACACACACACACACACACACACACCATCCCTCCAGTCCCAGCCATTCAGGTCCCATTTCTGTGACCTGCCCCAACCCTCCTCAAACATATTTTTATTAAAAACATGTCTTCATTTAAATTGTATTTGCCTGCATGATGTGCTTCAGCGCTCATGTTTTACTTTAAAAAAAAATATTTTTAAACTGTAGCAAACTGCTTGCTACAAATGTAGCAAGCAGTTGCTACAGTTTATACCCTCCCTGCATGGAGTGCAACAGCGCTCGTGTTTTAGCTTAAAAATATATATATATTTTTAAACTGCACAAACAGTTGCTGCAGTTTATACCCTGCCATTTCAGCACTCAGGTTTTAGTTTAAAAAAAATATATATATATATTTTTTAACTTTTAAACTGTAGTAAACTGTTTGCTATAGTTTAGACCACATGCAGAATGTTACAGCACTCAGATGTGACTCCAAATGAAATACCAGCTTTTAAAAGGCAGTATTACATTAAAGAATGATTGAGATCGGCTGATTGTACCCCTCCAATACTTTGCACCTAGGGCTGTTGCCCCTCTCACCCCACCCTAGTCATGCTACTGATGAGAGGGTCATGCTGCTCAATGCTAGAAGTCTAAATCTGAAAATGCACTCTCTTGAAGCATGCCTTAAAATGGAGAACATCGACATTTGTGATGTAACAGAGACCTGGTTCAAGGCAGCAGAAAGCACCCCTGTACTACCAGGCTATTACTCATTCCACAGCTTTCGACCCCAGAACTTGGACCAAAGCTCCAAAGGTGGTGGTGTTTCCATATTCATAAAGGATGCACACACCTCCAGACTGGTAGCCCAACATAACACATCAGAGATACTTGAGGTGCAGCTAACATTGGGTAAGACAGCAATTCAGGTCGTAGCCTGTGATAGGTCCCCAGCAATGTCCCAAGACTCACACTCCATGTTCCTAAGCACATTGGAGAATATTAGGGTCCAACCTAACACTCTCATACTGGGCAACTTCAACTACCCCTCCATTAACTGGGAAAACTACTCATGTACCAATTTGCCCAATGTTTCCTGGAATTCATTAATTCAAATGCCTTGGACCAGCTCGTTCTTACCCCCACTAGAGGTAGCAACATCCTTGACCTGGTCATTACTAACATGGGTGACCATTGCTCTACACCAATAGTTAACTCCTACCTGGTTAGATCCGACCACAAACTAATCACCCTGAAAATTCACATCCCTCCCATCCCCCGCAAAGGTAACCACCATGCAAAACGTTTCCAAAGCTAACTTTGGGCTCCTAAAAACAGAGGTGGCTAACTTCATGGCACCCATGCAAATTGAGAATAGTTGCATGACTGCTGAATCATACACCAAGTCACTGTACAAACATGTACACAAATGCATGGATCTCACCATACCCAATAGAACCAAGACGCTCTCCTCAGAAAAAGGAAGCCAATCTGGCGGTCCCCTGCCATAAACAAACTCTACAACAGAAGGAGGAAACTAATGAGGAATAAGGTGAAGTCCCAGGACTGGAAAATCTCCCCTATCACCCTCAACAAAAAGTTGAGATCCCTCATCAAATCCTAAAGCTAGCTATGAAAACAGAATCACAGCAGATAGTAAAGACAACCACAAGGCCTTCTATAGTTATGTAAAGAATCTCCATGGCAATACCCAGATTTGTTCTGAGCTACTTCACAATGGTACATCCTTTACTGAGCGAACAGATATAGCCAATATACTCGCCAACAGATTCAGTGCCAACTTTACACCCCCCCCAAAGGACCAATCACAATACCAGTAGATTGTCAGGCACCCAGTATTACTGCTGCACAGGTTAAAACAGCACTGTCCAAGGCCAAGAATACAGTTTCCATGGGACCTGACAATATCCCTGGCTGTGTTCTACATGAACTACAGCATGAACTGGCACCTCACCTGTGTGCCCTGTTCAAACACAGCCTCACCTCAGGCTTTGTACCTACCAAATGGTGCACTGCTACAGTCATCCCTCTCAACAAAGGAGGAGTGACTACAGACCCTGGGAACTATCGCCCCATTAGCCTGACAAGTCTGATATGCAAAGCTATGGAATGCATCATCATGGACCAAATAAACAAGGATATAGGGAATCTCCAAACTCTGGATCCCACACAGTTTGGTTTTGTGAAGAGTAGATCATGCCTGCTGAACTTGGTTGACTTCTTTGAGTCAGACTCCAGAGCTGTGGATGAAGGCAAGGTGATTCATACAGCCTACCTTGATCTAGCCAAGGCGTTTGATACCATTCCCCATTCAGGAATCATAGAAAAACTCACTAAGCTAGGCATCAACCCCTATATCAGTAGGTGGGGTTGCAAACTGGCTCACAGATAGAACCCACAGTGTGAAGGTAGTGGACTCCAAGTCAGACTGCCGACCAGTCACGAGTAGAGTCCCACAGGGTTCAGTCTTGGGTCCTCTCCTGTTTGGTATCTACTTCTCTGAAGTCCAGGCCAACACAAAGGGTCTCTGGCTGACAAAAGTTCGCAGATGATTGCAAGTTGGGAGCTATTATTAACTCCCCCAAGTGATGTTGACATCCTACACAAAGGCCTCACTGAGACCAATGACTGGTGTCAGAACCATGGCCTTAAGCTCAATGCCAAAAAATGTGTCGTCATCCCCTTTGGGAAAAACCCGGTTCCCATGAATTACCACATTGATGGTAGTCCACTGAACACAGAAAGTGTTATCAGAGATCTGGGAACACAGGTTGACAGCAGCCTTTATTTTGACCAGCACATTGCCACTGTGGTCAGAAAGTCCTTCTATGTTGCACATCTCATTATTAAGGGTTTTGCATCCAGGAAGAAAGAGGTCATTGTCTCCCTCTACTCCTCCCTCATTAGGCCAATCATCAAGTACAATGCCCCATTTGGCATGTACCTCACTAGTACCTGAAACAACTGGAAAGGCCACAAAAGTACCTCACAAAGAGGATCCTAGGCCTTAAACACTTGTCCTATATGGACAGACTCAAAAACTCCAAGTATTCTCTGTCTCGTATCGCCTACTTAGAGGCGATCTTTGCTTGATATACAAAGCGATGTCTGATCAAGCTCTGTTAGAAATGCTACATCTAAAGAAATCCCAATCCCTCCGCACCACATGCTCCAGTGACCTCAACCTCGTTACCACAATCAACAGAACATGATGGAGGGACAGGTTCATAACCCAGAGAGTGCCCTTGCTATGGAATAGGCTTCCCATACATGTCAAATAAAGCACCTCACTGACCCTCTTCAAGAGAAACCTTGATGAGTGGATGGGAAATAGAAAATTCACCCTGGGGATCACTCCAGTGGCTCTACTTGACAGAGGCACTGGGAACTAAGTTCGGGTGGCACAAAGTCAGGGTAATCCTATGGGCTAGGCTTGTAAAGGCTCCAGTGCCTATTACACACCTATGAACCTATGAACCTATAAGAGTTTCTCTTCCAGAATTTATCCATGACTTTTTTTTCCTTTTGTTATGTAAAGTTTTAGCCAATATTTGGAAGTCTAGGGGGGACAGGAGCAGACCATCCTTTGTGAAGCAATATGTTTTTTAACTATGTCCCCCATGGTGACAAATATTGAATCTCTCTGGAAAGACACCAGAAACTAAGCAAATTTTTGAAGTCAGTTATCTTTTGTCCATTCTGTGGCATCATTCTTGGTGAAGGTAGAATGCTGCTTAATGCAAGGCTCATACCTGCCTGAGACACATATTCAAAGAGGACAATAATGTATTTTTTCATATAGTCCAGGGAGGTCATTAACACCCACATGGACTATAATAGAGTCATACTGGTACCTACTGATGTAGTTACTTGAGTGTGTGCATAACCTGGTGGACCCTGGCTCCAAGCTCCATATAAGCAACTAATCATTATCTCCTCCTTGTTTAGGCCGGTGAGTGAGGTATCTGTGTGTCATATGGAGACCCCTATGATAGGAGTCCTGGGAAATGTGTTTACTTGTCTAATGAGCTTTGCAGTTGGGGCTCCACTATGTGTAGGCATATGTGTGGTGTTTGGTGTTGCTTTTGGTGAGTGCTTTAGAGATTGCTGAGGGTAGGCTTTGCGATTTATAGTCTTAGGAGCACTTTGAGGTTTGGTGCATCAAAGGTTTCCTGACAGTAAATCAAACATGGGATGTGGCACTGAGAGTGCCAAATGTTAACCATTAGACCACCACAGGCTACTCCTATCTGGCCTATTATTTAATTTAGGAAGCTTCAGAGTAGAACATTCAGAAGTCACTTAGGGACATTATGCTCCTGTCTAATGACTTTAGATTCAACATAAACCTTGAAGTGGACAAAATTTTTCTTAGGAGCCCTAGTGGATAGAGAGCAAAGCAGATTGTTCCTAAATCAGGTAAAGGCCTCTCTGTTAAGACTTTTCTTTTCAGACTTGATATTGAGGAGCTGCCTGTCAGCCATAATGTTCCTAAGAGCACTGGGCTACATGTTGGCCTCTCTCCTAATGGTACTTTTGGCTGACTTATATTAGAGATGGATACAGTGGTGTCTCAAAAACAATGGGAATCATATAGTCATTATTTGAGGAAAATACTGATCCTTCCCATCAGATGATATTTTTCCTGGTAGCCATAGTGAATGGAAAAGTGTCATAGAATGCCTTGTGCGATTCCAGAGGTGACACAAACTCTAATGGGGACTTATTGTACCTAGCCTGGGAGGAGATATGGCTCTCCTGAAGATACATGAGAATTGGAGCTAATCCACGAATTGGAAGTGTATCATTCTAAAGGAGATGTAGCCTTGATTCTGTCCTAGAGAGTCTTCAAAATCATGCCATCAACCAGGGAATTTAATAACATACAATACTGCAGTTTTGCAGTGCATAAACTAACAAGGGTGCACACCCCTCTCATTTGTGCAGAGTGGCTAAGATGGTTTGGGATGTACCAGCCCTCTAGGACTGTGTCTCCAAGACTTTTATATTCTATCAGATCAGGAAAAAAAATGAAAGACAAACTGAGCAGGACAAGACCAAACAACCTCTAACAAAGTCTGGACCTCAAAATCGTCTACACTCTGAGACAAATACGTGCTATCTCTGATATGGATATGTTAGCACTGGAAAAAAATACCATCTAGAAGGGTATTCTAAATACCCATAGAAGCCAATCATGGGTGGTGAATGCCTTTCCAATCTTTTGGGAAGAGGAGTTTATTTATGCCTCCTCTCTAGTCTACTGATTCCCAAGATGCTTCAGAAGGTCACAGCATACAAAGCCAGGATCCTTCTCTTCGTCTTTCTGTGGTCAGAACAACCATCATTACCTAGGTTGATCCAGCAGTGGAAAGAGGAACATCTACACCACCTAAAAATCTCTACCCTTCTGCCCAAATAAGAAGGGTGTTTGAGGAAGTGAAGCCTGAAGAGCTATAGGTTGACAGCTTGGATGCTGTCAGCCTAATACTCTGTTAGAACTAATTTTGAGGGAAAATACGCATTATACTGGATGCCACAAAACTCAGCAGTAGAAAATTTTATCTTTTAAAATGGAAAAGGTTCTCCTTATTGTGCATCTGTACCGAGGACAGCATCTAATGGGGTTAACATCTGTCAGGTATTGCAGCATGCTCCCAGCCTGAAACCCTCGTTGTCATCTCCTGCTACAGTGAAGCAGTTTGAAAAAGTTGCTCTGTACTTTCTTCTAGAGCCTCACCTAGGTCTCCTCTCTTATCTGTCTGGCAAGTTTCACCTATTTCTGGAGTGGTTCAGATCAACTGCATTGTTTTTCCATTTCCTTTGACGGCCAGGGGCCTGTTCAGCCTCCTAGGGTGACCAAGATCCTAACAGCAGCCCAGAAATCTACTAGAAGGTAAACAAGAGAGACTTTAAACAGATAAAGTATTTTTTCTCTGCTTTCTAACTGCAATTGTATTTTCTCACTGAAAAGCGAATTTCTGGCTTACCTAATATCTCAAAAGCATTGTTTTTGTATTTTAACTGTTTTTTTGTACTTCTAAAAGTAATTTTTGTGTTGTTTAACTGTTTTAAGCTACACACTCAAGTGTGCTAGCCTTTTAAAGCATTTACAGTGTTTCCTGTTTAAGTTTCTGTTGTTTCTGCTAAAAAAAAAAAAAAAAAAAAAAAAAATCCTTGTTTCCTGCCTTTTCTAAACTAGAGTAGTCCAGATTTCAGGTGTGCTGAATTCTGGGCTGTGGCATAAGTTCCTGTGTTGCCCATATCCTTACTTGGATAGGATGAAGCCTCTCTGTTCACCAGTGAGAGTGGGGAGCTTTGAGCAGCCTATCTGTTCCTGGAGGAGTGGTCCCAGCCCAGAAACTAGTAGCTTATTGGCTGTTTTGGGCTAATTCCTATCTCTTTCTAGCTCCCTGCCTTAAAACCCGCATTTGCGTGGTTTTGCATGATTTTGCGCATAGTGCAACATCACGCAACGCCGTTTAAGCAGTTTTAAACTATTCCCGACTCCAGAAAGTCTGCTCTTCAATTTTTTCCTTAGAACTAGTCAAACTCTAAAAGTAAGCACTCGACCTTCCTTCTACAGCCCAGCATTTGCTCAAATTTCTTAGGAAAGCACTAACATACTATAGCACTACTCCCCCTTATACTATCTAGAAGTACAAGGCTCCTTATTCATCCATTCCGGACAATCAACA
This sequence comes from Protopterus annectens, assembly GCF_019279795.1. Taxonomy (NCBI): domain Eukaryota; kingdom Metazoa; phylum Chordata; order Ceratodontiformes; family Protopteridae; genus Protopterus; species Protopterus annectens. Next base: position 752,348,169 of record NC_056739.1, on the reverse strand, counting down.
AAACAGTTCTTTAAACTATCCAGGCATGTCCAAAGTGCAGTTTCAGGTATACTCTCCAGTCCAGCTGGTGAATCTGGAAATCTTGAGGCAATGTTACAATTGCCTTATGTACACAGACAACCCTCTCCTCCTTCCAACAAACTCAAATGTATGTGAGAGATGCAACTATACAGCCAAACTGGAGGCTGAGCTCTCTCAACCCAAGACTGACACAGTCAGTCAGTAGAAGAAGGAAACCACCCGCACCACACAACCAGTCTCACATAGACCAATCGTATCAGCAAACAAGACACATAAACTCACAAAAACATACTCGGAGGCTCTAAATAAAAATCTGCCAAAGCAGCAGAGACCTCCAAAGCAGACATCCAAGCAACCGCTATCACCTAACAACTCTCACATATCACATACTTCACAAAGTCAGTGTGCCAGACAGTCGCAGCCCTTAAGGCTAAATAACACACCTAATACATTAGTAATAGGAGACTCTATTATCAGGCACACTGATGCCCCGCTCACCAGACTGAACAAGGAGAAGGTCACTGTAAGCTGCTTGTCGGGTGCCAGGATCCGCCACATAACATAAGCACTCAGGTCACTCCACAGCAGGTAAAAATATGACTCTGTCATTGTCCATGTTGGCGTGAATGACCTGAGATGTACCTCCTTGGACTACATGAAAAGAGACATAGAGGAGCTCTCGGATCATGTAGCCCAGGCCAGTATGACCCTGACCCTGAGTAGCATCTTGCCCTCACCAAGAATGTTGCCACAGTATAAGGACAAAATGATCAATTTTAACAATTGGCTAAGCTATTGGTGTCATTCAAAGGAGATCCAGTGTCTGTCAGCCTGGGATGACATGCTCGACAAGCCACATTGCTTCGCTAGGGATGGCTTGCACCTGTCACCCTTAGGCTTTCAAATACTGGCTAAGGCTCTTGCCACCACCATAGTGCTTTTTTTAGGCAATGCTCAAAAGACAAACCCACCTCCATAGAAAAATACAAGAAACAAAAAACTAAGGGTAATGCTACTCAATGCCAGAAGTCTAAACCTCAAGATGCACGCACTCGAGGTACTCCTTAGTATGGAGAAAATTGATATCTGTGCAGTAACAGAAACCTGGTTCAAGGCTCCAGAGAGCACCACAGCACTACCAGGATATAACTCATACCATTCTTTTTGGCCCCAGAACTCCGACCGAAATACTAAAGGTGGGGGAGTATCCATTTTCATCAAGGATACCCACACCTTCAGGTTAGTGGCACTGCACAAGGCATCGGAGACCATCCATGTGCAACTAACAGTGGGCAAAACTGCTTTTCAGTTTGTAGCCAGCTACAGATCACCCACCTTGTCCCAGGACCCCCACTTGGCATTCCTGAGAACATTGGAGAATATGAAGGCCTCACCAAACACCATGATGTTGGTGGATTTCAACTACCCAAACACTGACTGGGAAAACTACTCAAGTCCAAACTCCTTTGCCCAATGGTTCCTGGAATTTATAAACTCAAACACCATGGAACAACTGGTCACCACTCCCACAAGAGGGGACAACATATTGGACCTAGGGTAAAAAACTTTCTTACACTGTGAAGGACACCGATGAGGAAGAGAAAAGGCAAACACTACTAAAAACTCCTGATGTCCACCACGGCAGTAAGATCACCAGGCTTGAATACTATTGTGCCATTAAAACCTGCACTTGAGAATAGAAGGAATATGATTAGCAAGTTTACTTGAATGTTGCTTCATTCATATAATGTATTCACATCCATAGCTATTAGTTTTCTCATATATAATCCTACAGTAAAGAGAAGCACTGCCCCTTTAATTACTATGAAGGAAATTATACCTCTCTGCTAGCTGGCCTCCTTTTGGTTTGCAACAAGGGCGTGTCAGAGAACTAAATGAGGAATGGCTGTGATGCCTTATAAATACAAAAGCTGAACAGTCCTTTTTATATGATCTGAAGAAGGCTTATTTGCCGAAAGCGCTTATCGGAAGACTGAGGACTGCTTATTTTATGTTATATTCTTTTTATTAAAGTTTTGATTTTACTATTAAGTTTTACTGCCATGGTGGACATAAGGAGTTTTTAGTAGCAACATATTGGACATGGTCATCACCAACATGGGAGCTCAATGTTCCACACCAGAGGTAAACCCCTCGTTGGTAAGATCAGACCATAAGCTAATCACTATGGACATCCACATCTCGACCCCACCCCCAGCCAAGGAAACCACTGTGAAAAACTTCTCAAAAGCAAACTTCACACTTTTCAAGACTGAGGTGGAGAACTTCAAAGCACCCGGGCTAATGGAAAATGCTACCCAAAACACAGAATCCTTCACAAATGCATTCTATGAGCACCTACAGGAATGCATGGATTGTGCCATCCCAAGTAAAACCAAGACTCACTCCTCCAAAAACAGGAGACCAGTCTGGTGGACCCCGGCCATAAATAAACTATACAACAGAAGGAAGAAACTATTACATGATAGGACAAAATCCCAAAAAGGGAAGGCATCCCTGATAAGTACTAGCAAGAAACTTCGATCCCTCATAAAATCATCAAAGGCTAGCTTCGAAAGAAAAATTGCCAAAGATTCTAAAGATAATCACAAGGCTTTCTTTAGCTATGTCAAGAATCTGGGTGGTAACTCCCAAATCTGCTCTGAGCTGGTGCAAAATGGCACAAAGTATACTGAACCCACTGACATTGCCAACATCCTGGCGGACAGGTTCAGTGCAAACTTTACCCCCCCCACCCCAAAAGGACCTGTGTCTATCCCAGAAGTATGCAGTCCCCCTGACATCACAGACACACAGGTGAAAGCAGCCCTTTCCAAAGTAAAAAATACACAGCATCAATGGGACTGGATGGCATCCGGGCTGCGACTTACACCAACTCCAAAAAGAACTAAACCCTCACATAAATTCACTGTTCCAACTCAGCCTCACCACAGGTTATGTACCCAAAGAGTGGCGTACAGCAATGGTAATCCTGCTCCACAAAGGGGGGACCCACAACGGATCCTGGGAACTATCGCCCTATAAGCCTGACTAGCCTGTTCTGCAAGGCTATGGAGCACATCATCATGGATCTCATAAACAAAGACATTGGGAATGTCCAGACAGTGGACCCTACCCAATCCGGATTTGTTAAGGCAGATATTGCCTCCTAAACCTAGTTGACTTCTTCGAAACAGTTACCAAAGCCATAGATGAGGGAAAGGCAGTCCACACAGCCTACTTGGACCTCACAAAGGCCTTCAACACAATACCCCACTCTGGTATCATAAATAAGCTTACCAGCCTAAATATTAACCCATTCGTCACAAGATGGGTTGCAAACTGGCTCAGGGATAGAACTCACATGGTCAGAGTTGTGGGTGCCATGTCTGACTCTAAACCGGTTACAAGTGGCGTCCCACAGGGCTCTGTCCTTGGACCCCTCTTGTTCGGTATATACTTCTCTGAGGTACAGGCAAGCACAGGAGTACTGTGGCTGACCAGGTTCACAGATGATTGCAAACTGGGAGCCATAATCGACTCACCGGCTGACACAAGCATCCTTCAGAAGGGTCTTACGGAGATGAATACCTGGTGTCAGAACCACGGCCTCAAGCTAAATGCCAAAAAATGTATAGTCATCCCCTTTGGGAAAAACAAAGTGCCCACAAACTACCACATAGGAGGTAATCCGCTAAGTACGAAGAAGTAATTAGGGATCTGGGGACCCAAGTAGATAGTAACCTCTCCTTTGACAATCACATTGCCAAAGTGGTTAGAAAAACCTTCTATATAGCTCACCTAATCACAAAAGGGTTCACATCTAGATCAAGAGAGGTCACTGTGCCCCTCTACTCATCACTCATCAGGCCCATAATTGAGTACAATGCCCCATTTGGGATGTACATTATCTGACACCTGCAACAGCTGGAGAGACCGCAAAAGTACCTCACCAAGAGGATTGTGGGCCTCAAACAGATGTCCTATGCAACTCGACTAAAGAAACTCCAGCTCTACTCAGTTGCTTACTGTCTACTCAGAGGCGATTTCTGCCTGATGTACAAGGCCATGTCTAACCCAGAACTAATGGACATGCTCCACCTCAAGAAAACCAAATCCATTAGAGCTACACGCTCCAGGAATTTAAACCTCAGCACAGCTATAACTAGGACATGCTGGAGGGATAGATTCATATCCCAGAGGCTTCCCTCACTCTGGAATAGAGTCTCGGTCCATGTTAGGCAGAGCCCCTTGCTGACCCTCTTCAAGAGAAATCTTGATGAGTGGATGGGAAATCTTAAGTTCACTCCTGGGATCACTTCTGTGGCCCTGCTGGATAGGGGCTCAGGAATCTAGTCTGAAAGGGAGGCGAAAGCCAACATATTCTGGCTAGGCTTATAAATGCCCTAGGGCAGATAGCCTAGTACCTACCTATGAACCTATGAACCTATGGATAAACCTTTTTTTCTCTGGGCTGCTAAGCAGGAAGTAGATACTTTTAAAAAAAATATTCCTGCTGTTCGTCATTGATAAGGGTGCTAATTTTTATCTCTAATGGTACATTTAGTAGCTCTTTCTGATTTTCACCAAGGTATTAATTCCTCTTCCCTACCATCTCAAAAAGTTTATAAAACCTTTTAAGGACTAGGTTCTTCTAGGGGACCTCAGCTTTATTGTATAAGAGTTGATAAGTTCAAGTTTTTAACCGGTGGCAATATAGTTAAAATATCTATCTTGGAAGACCTTGTTTGTAATAGTAGTAGCATCAGCTTGACTTGTTTCGGAATTAGAAGCTATCTTTTTTACCTCTGTGTCTTACAGTTTGTGAAGATAATGTAACATTATGAACAAACCTTGCCTTCATGCCTGAAGCAGCTTTGGATTTTAACCTCAACCAATCAATTAATCTACCAGTTTTCTTCCCTGTTTTTTTTTAAAGAAAAAGAAGTATAAGTTGCACTGCCTAGAAGTTTGCAGAGAAGAGATTCTATTTGCGTAGGACTAAAAATCATAGAGACACTGATCAGCTTTGCATTTCCTTTGTTTATTATAGACTAGGCCAGAAGATTTCTGAAGTAACCTTTGTCTATGTAGCTGTCAGACTGTACAGTTTATTTTTACTTATCTAGTAATAAGACAGTTCCAGGTAAACCCAGAGCTCATTTAACCTGATCTATGCCTACCTCTGATGAAGTTAGGAGATTGTTTGCCTAACGAAAAGTGTGTAACATTGTACCTGGACTTTTGGTATTGGATTCTTTTTTAACTTTTTAACTTGTTGCCTGCTATTAAAATTTTGGACTTTTGGAGCACGATCGTCTTTGTTCGTTGGTTCACAAGTTACTTGTTTCTTTTGCCTAAACATGGTTTATTTTAACCCACCAGTCTCAAAAGAACACACAAAAAAACAAAACAAAAAAAAAAACAGTTAATTACTTATACTGATTTCACAAAAATATTTAGGTTGTGGGTTAGTTACATCTTGAATTGTGCATTTTCAAAAGAATAAGCACATAGCCATTAGCAGGAACATGGTTTTACGCTGTACTTGAAGATGTACAGTTTAATGAGACAGGGATGTGTATTATATATATATATATATATATATATATATATATATATATATATATATATATATATGGGTCTACTTTAAAAGACCGAAACGACGATTCCCCGACACGCGGAAAACGAAGACCAAATGACCGACAGGTAAGTTTATCGAAAGGGTGATTTGCCGACAGCGGAAAGACCGACAAGGGTAATGTGTGATTCCGACTTGGTAAGTGTGCGACAGTGACGGAGTTAGGAGCGGTCAGGTAAGTGTGTGATATTGTGGGATTTTGGGTTAGGCTGTGGGAAAGGTGAGTGTGTGTTAGTGTCGGAGTTAGGGTTCGGGTAAGGTAAGTGTGTGATAGTGAGGGACTGTAGTTTAGGGACGGGTTAAGTGAGTTAGGTTTAGAGTGCGGGTAGGGTGTGTGTGCGATAGTGACGGGCTTTATGTTTTTGGGTGGGTTAAGTGAGTTAGGGTTAGGGTGCAGGTAGGTGAAGTGTGCGATAGTGTCGGACCTTGGGGTTAGGGGTGGGTTAAGTGAGTTAGGGTTAGGGTGCAGGTAGGTGAAGTGTGCGATAGTGTCGGACCTTGGGGTTAGGGGTGGGTTAAGTGAGTTAGGGTTAGGGTGCAGGTAGGGTGAGTGTGCGATAGTGTCGGACCTTAGGGTTAGGGTTTGGGTTAGGGCTAGTGGGTATGGTATGTAGTGTAATGTGTTGTTTACGTTCGGTGTGTCGGTGTAATGGTGTTCGGTGTTTTGCGTTGTCGGTTATGTGTGTTGTCGGTTATCTGGTCTCGGTGATTTGTGTGTCGGCAAACTGGCGTGTCGGTCTTTCAAAGTAGACCCATATATATATATATATATATATATATATATATATATATATATATATATATATATATATATATATATCTATGAAGGTAAGCAAAAAATAGTCAGATCAACACAAGTTAGCTTGTGGGTTTGGCATTTCTGAGAGAACTTGAACACTTCAGGGGACAATATGCCAGAACTAGTAAAGATGCATCCAAAGGATACTACTGAAGTAGCACTGGTAAGGCTGTCTTAAACATCTGAAAGAAACTACAATGGTTATTTTAACAATCATTTTCCAAAGCACTCTGGCTTCAGATGTCAGCTCTACTTTACAAAGTGGGTAGGAACTGAGTTCAGAAAATATGCAAATTAAATAATTGCAGACATGTACGCAGGCATGTTTCACCCTCTGTATGCATTAGGTGTTAACGTAGGCTTCGTACATTATAACTAACTTGGAATTTGCCAAACCTAAGCTTAATTTATAGTAGAAACAGACTGAAAGTTGTGTTTGGTTAGCTGGTTTCAAACAAACAGTAGGGAAAGTAATCAATAGGTGAGTAAGGTTCCACAGGTTCACAGGTTCGTAGGTCTGTATTAGGCTAACAACCACTGGGACCTTTAAAAGCCTAGCCATGCATCCCAAATGTATCCCACATTTTTTTTTTTTTTTTGCCTTGGAGGTTATTTAAGGGTGTATGTAAGCTAGGCTGTAAATTACAGGCTGCTTCTTTGCATCAGACGAAAAGCACTAAACCAGGGGTGAAATTCCGATTTCCCATCCACTAGTCCAGGTTATGCTTGAATGGAGTAAGGGAAGAGCTCTGTTTCACATGGATGGAAGGCCTGTTCCAGAGAAGATGAATTCTCTGAGACACATACCCGTCCTTGCAACGTGTCCTATTTATGTTGCAAGCAAGGTTTAAGTCCCTAGTTGTTCTGTTGCTATTGGCTTTGTGGCTGCACCAAATGTATATTAGAGTGGGAACCATGAATGTCTTTGTTAAAACAAATTTAATAAAAAAATCAAATTACAAATTGCCGGCGCTGCAAACGAAAAGTAAAAAACTGTAAAAAAAATATTTTTTGCAAGGGGCTTTTGCCCTGCACCTTCTAAGTGAGGTTGTTTTCCCCATACATCCCACTACTTAAATATTCCATTTTCAAGATCACGCAATACTAGGAAATGGGCATATTTCCCATCCTCTTTATCACAGTGGTCTAAACCAGTTTTGACCAGCTGTTCTGTCAACCAGTCATTGAACACTTTACATGAACTTATGTATATACATAAACACAAAACTCATTCCAAACATTGCAGCTAACATTTTATTTTTTAGGCAGTTAAAACACAAATATAATACAAACATCTCAATCTGCACAGACTGAAAATTGTTATAAAGACTCTTGAAGAGTAGGTACATACAGCCAAAAATCTGGACACCTACTTAGCTTAAACTTTATATAATGAATAGCGCATACTTGTTCCAACTTTCAGCAGGAGTGTGGGATACTACTCAGAAACACAAGTTTAAAAAACCATGGCAAAATAGATTCAAATATATAAGCATATTATCAAAGAGTATAAAATCTGTTAACTCTGATGACTGGTATTGCAAAGCTTTACCTCACAAAGTAATTTTTTTTTTATTCTAAAAAAGGGAGATGTAAAATTTGGGTTCTCATTCTTTCTATTGGTGATGTAGGTGGTTTCCTATGTACAAAACAGCTTCAAAATTATGTGTCACAGAGAGTTGATTCACCTTTAAAAAGAGGTACATTATGAAAAAGGGAAATCAAGCCTGAAAACAGGTACGTACCTCCAAAATCATTACAGGCAAGAGGTCTGATGTCATCTCTGATAAGCCTATACCTGACTGAAACCCATTTTGTAGTCTTCTGCCTTACTCTGTACAGAAGGTATCTTGCTTTAATTATTTGTCTAATTTATGTTTTTTTTTTATTCTTTTTAACAATTTTAAAGATGTCACTATTGTACAGACAAACTTGTCCACAATATTCTGTATACAGTTTAATCAAAATCTGAAACATTGGAACCAATATATTGCCATCTCTGCTACCGATCATGAGTAGAATTACCCAAGCAGAAATATAAAAACATCTTATTGTGCTCATTAAATGAGCTTCAAAGGTGAGATTATCATAAAATATGTAACTTAAATGCTTAACAAAACCTGAAACAGGGGTCCTATCATGGTTGATAGCATATGGATAGATATTATTACCAAACCCAAAATTAAGAACCTAACATTTTTTGAGTTAAAGTATACTCTGTTAATATTTGCCCAGGTGTACAAAGAAACTATATACATCTGCAATTGTCTTTGTTCATTCACATTGCTAAGAGTTGTTCCCACCTTGGTGTCATATGTATATTTACTTATCCATATACCCTTACAAGTTGGAAATGAGGTCATAAACAAACCAAAATGTGGCAACACTGAGGGTATGGAAGGAGACGTTGTTAAGAATCATAGGTAAGGCAGACAGGATAAGAAAGAAACCATAACATGGAGATGGAGGAAGACCAAAAGAAAGTGATATATTGGGAGCACTTACGAACATTGGATGGACATAAAAGATAGGGAGAAATCTAGGAGGAATTTCAGCTGGCTGGCAGCCTGCAGTGAATTTATCATGGGGTTTTAGGTCATCTGAAGGCTATAAAAAGGAAACTCAAAAATGAGGTGCAAAGTCTGGAGATAGTACAAATAATTGAAGACAGAAGAGTGGAGGTTAGGGCAATGAGGGGTTTGATAAAAGTAGGAAGGAAATGGATTCAAGAGGTGCAGAGGCGCAAGGATGATCTAGGGTTGCCACCTTTCCAAATGGCCAAAGTGGGACATTTGTGCTACAAACATCAGATTTTGCAGGGCAAAACATACCCACGGCCAGTACAAAGGACAGAACTTCAGTTGTTTGCCTGAATAAAAGTTTATTCTTGTAGCATTTTTGTTCCTTATTCTGTTTCGTATAACATTTAGGTGTTTCAGATACAGAATAACTGTTTTATGCAACTATTACATACAATATAGAAAATAATTTTGTCCTAAAATCTCAGGACATTTTCCATTTTCTCACAATATTTTGCAGGACACAACTGCCCAAAGAGGGACTGTCCCTCGCAAAGTGGGACAGGTGGTTACCCTAGGATGATCAGACAAGATTGAAGTAGAACCAAAACATACAGGAACTAGTACAGGAGGTAGACTGGTTTCAATTGTTAAACCTCCCTAGATGTGTGGCAAATGCTAAAAGTTTTAAGATATTTGTTTAGAAGTGTATTTACAAGTACTTTTAAATGCTGATTAGATTGGCTAAGATATTTCTAGGGGGGGTATTGGCAATGTTGGAGATGCTCCAATCAAGAGGGGACATGAGTACTCATATTCAGGGATTGCCCTAAGCTAGAAACATTAATAAAGGATGTGCAGTGTCCCAGAAGCCAACTATTTCCCTACTCGGGGAGGGGGGGACTTTTTAAATAAAAAAAAATAATAAATCTTATTGGTTTTGACAGATCACTCAAAGAGAAAGAGAAATAACTAACAGGATTGTTGACAAAGGTGGGTAAGAAGGTAGTCACTAAAAAACTGGAAGAGTCAAGAAGTGCCTTGGGGGAAAGTTTAGGAATATAATAGAAACAATATATCAGCAGGCATAGCCGGCCTTAGGTATAGGCCAACTAGGTGGCCACCTAGGGCACCGCTCTAGCAGGGATGCTTTTCCAGTAATCTGCATGGTGTAGGTAGACCAGGATGGGGGCAACAGATGGTGTGGGCGGCACTGTGGAGCCTTTCTACCTAGGGCACCAGTTGACCCAAGGCTGGCCCTGTTAGCAGGAATGTAAGAAGAAAGAGTTTAAGAGGAGAGTATGGATAAGATAGATAGCTGTGATGAATGAACAATATGATGACCTGGAAGATGGTCGATAAAAGAAAAAAGAGGGAAGTAAGAAACTGGAGATGGAAGGAGAAAGGGAAAAAAGAAAAAAAGCAATAAGGAAAGGGAAAGCCACTACATAAAGCATTACAAGCGAATGAGGTGGAGATAGAGGTGGGTTAACATAATAGAGGAATTGTGGGTCCTTCTCATAAATAGTTAATTGTAATCCCTTTTTCTTTATTGCTTTTATTTTGACTATGTACAACTTACATGGGAATACTAGTTTAGAGAGACTTTTTTTCCTATTTAAGTAGTTATTAAGTAGTTATAAAAGATATATCAACTATAGTTTTGACAGTATGAACATTATATTTCTGAAATTATTGTAAATCTGATTTTAGCTAGGTGGTGTTGTTAGGTGAGACTTGTTCAGTAACTGAACTTCTAGCCATCAGCTAATATAATGCCCCATGCATGATGACTGCATTTTGATTTTTAGAGTAGATGGATACAAGCTCAATAAAGTTGGTGATACATTAAAAAAATACATAAACCAAAAGGAATGGTCTAAAACAGATTGATGCCTGCCCTAGACCTCTTTATCTCACTACAAAAGGTAAAATATTTTTGGCCAGTTTACTTAACGATGTGTTACTTTTATGGGCCTAAAACCAGGGAGTAATTGAATTCCAATACAGATTTACTCTCCTCTTAGGCTTTAATTTTCAAATGCTAAGATTCTTAAGAAAAGATTAGATGTGTGTATGTTTCTAAACAATGTTGATAATACAGCCATAATTGTGATGGAATTTTGTTGTGCCCTCACCTTATACTATTCCAGTCATTACAGTATATCATTGTACAAGGTCAGTGACAAATGACAGATGAGCCACTCTTTTCATAGTAATCATGTTTTATTATAAACAAGAATTGCAGTTGCTGGTGACAGGGGTAGCTAACACGTTGGATTTATACTTCTGACTGCAAGCTGTTGTGGAACCTCAAAACTGAATACCAGTTTGCAAAGTTAAACAACTGAGGATCTAAATTCAGTATATTTCTCTGTTGATGCCATCATTTGTGGGGACATAGATTTCCTTGTTGTTAACTGGCAATCTTATCATTACTGATGTGAAATAAGCCTTCAAAAAAATTATGGAACCTCAACAGCTTCCATCAATATGTTTTACTTCCTACTCAGAAAATAACAATTTAGATATTGTTGCACTAAACGATGACTGTATCGGCTTTATTGTACAACACTAATAGAAATGCCACTGAATTCTTGTCAGAACATCGCATACATACGCATTACAGCTACTAGCATCAAGAATTTAACATTGATATTGCAAAAATATTTTTGAACATAAAACATGCTTGCTTAAAAATATTAACTCTATGGTCACACATCATGGAGAAAGGACAGACACAATGGCAATGAAAGCACCTGTCTTCAGCATTCCAATAATCTTGAACATTTGTTCAGAGTGCAGGTTCAGGTGAATCAAACAAAAAAAAAAAATCAGCCTTAGCCTGCCTGGAGCATCATCTCCAACTTCACAAAACCCAGCCATTGCCTAAAGGACCAGAAACGGTGAAAACTATAGCCATGGAAGTAACAGACTCCAAACATTCAAATTGATACTGACACTGCTCCTCAGTTCACCAATATCACTGAGCCTAATATAATTACACATGGGGATTTTATCACCTCCCCCTGAACCTGCATGCCAGGCTGACCCATAACAGAGAGGTGTTATCATCACCTCATGATGAGGTCCGATGGGTGACACATAATAGGAGGGTTATTATCATCACCACCTGAAAGGCTGACACATAATGTGGGGGTAGGAGGACAGATGGGTGACAGATAATGGGGTATATTATCATCATCACCACATGATGAGATCTGATTGATGACACATAATGGAGGGATATTATCATCACCACATGATTTCTGATAGGTGACACAAAATGGGGGGGGGGTATTGTCATCACCATCTGAAAGAGCATGTCATAGTGACACATAATGGCAAGTATTGTCATCATCACAAGTTCTGATAGTTGACACATAATGTTGGGGTATTATCATCACCACCACCTGAAAGTGCATGTCAGGGTGACACATAATGAGAGGGACATTATCATCACCAACTAAAAGTGCATGTCAGGGTGACACATAATGGGAGGATATTATCACCAACAGAAAGTGCTTGTCAGGTTGATACATTATGTATGGGTTTTATTATCACCACATGATTAGGTCCCACGGGTGACACATAATTGGATAATATCATCACCACCTGAAAGTGCATGTCACGGTGATTTATAATGGGAGGGGTATTATTATTACCACATGATGAGGTCCGATAGGTGACACTTAATGGAGGGTATTATCATCACCACATGGTGAGCTCCAATAGGGCACACATAATGGGGGGTATTATCACCACCACCAGATAGTGCATATCAGTGAAGTATATAATGGGGGGATATTATCATTACCACATGATGTGGTCCTCTGAGTTACACATAATGTGGGAATATTATCATCACTGCATGATGTTCGATAGGTGACAAATAATGGGGAGGGTTTCATTACCACCTGAACATGCATGTCATTGTAACACATAATGGGGGGTATTAGCATGACCACCAAAGTGCATGTCAGTGTGACACAAAATGGTGTAGTATTATCATCATCACATGATGAGGTCTGATTGTTGACACATAATGGGGGTATTATCATCACCACCTGAAAGTGCATGTCAGGGTGACACATAATGGGATATTATCTTCACCACCTGAAAGTGCATGTCAGGGTGACACATAATAGGGTGTATTATCATCACCACTTGAAAGTGCATGTCAGGGTGACACATAATGGGTGTTTTAGCATCACAACCTGAAAGTCCATGTTAGGATGGCACATAATTGGGGGTATTGTCATCATCACCTGAAAGTCCATTTCAGGATGACACATAATGGGGTATTATCATCACAACCAGAAAAAGCATTTCACTGTGACACATGATTGGGCGAAAGATCATAACCATCTGAAAGTGCTTGTCAGGGTGACAAGTAATGGGGCATTATTGTCTATAAACCAAATAAAAAAGCCAGCACTCAGAGGCAAATAAATATTTAATTCCTTTCCTTCCTTAAGACCGGTTTCGGCATCAAACCTTCTTCAGTGATTTTATTTGGTTTATCAGTTTGGGCATGCCATGCACCAGTTGTACTTGCTAGCTCTTTTGGAGGCATTATCATCTATACCTGAAAGTGCATGTCAGGGTGATACATAATGGGGGGGTATTATCATCACATCATGATGAGGTCTGCTGGGTTATACATAATGTGGGGATATTCTCATCACAGCATGTTGAGATCCAGTAGGTGAAACATAATGAGGGTATTAGCATCACCACCTGAAACTGCATGTCAGGGTGACACATAATGTGTGGATATTATCATCACCACCTGAAAGTGCATGTCATTGTGACACATAATGGCAGATATTTTCATCACCACCTGAAAGTGCATGTGAGCATGACACAAAATGGGGTTGTATTATCATCACCCAATGATGATGTCTGATTGGGTGACACATAATGGGGGATATTATCATCACAACCTGAAAGTGCATGTCAGGTTGACACATACTTGGGGATATTATTATCACTGCATGTTGAGAGCCAGTAGGTGGCACATAATGGCAGGGTATTATCATCACCGCCACCTGAACATGCATGTCATTATGACACATAATGGGGGGATATTTTCATAACCACCTGAAAGTGTATGTGAGCATGAAACAACATAGGGTGGTATTATTATCACCCAATGATGAGGTCCAATTGGGTGACACAGAATGGGGTATGTAACCATCACCACCTGAAAGTGCATGTCAGGGTGAATCAAAAACAAAAAAGCTGGAGAACACCAATAACTGCTCTGATAAATTAATAAAAACTCCAAGTATGGCCAAACTAATCCAACAACACCAATTTATTAAACATGAAGCGCTTTTCGTCTCACTATTAGCGAGACTTCTTCAGACTAAGAATCAGTTACACATAATTAGTATTTAAATTAAACTAGCAGTTAAACAGATTACCCCAACCACCAGTCAGAACAGAAAAGTACTCACAATAACCATTCTAACAACTCTAATCTATTAGTCATGAATTTATGTATATATACACACCATGTCTACCAACTTCATATTAAAAATATTTAAAATGTTCAGAAATGTTTAAAAATGTTGTTATAATATTACTACAAACACAATTAATTAGCCTAATTCCTATATTCTCTATATTCATCAATGCAGTAATACACAGATACATACATACATAACATCCCATACATAAATACTTCAATCAGTCAAATAATCACCCCCCAACAAAATGTGTGTATATATATATATATATATATATATATATATATATATATATATATATATATATATATATGTATTTATTGATTTTACATGTTCTGTATTTCATTAAAAATACATTAAAAACATGTAATTTTACCTTAAAAGACTTTTTCATTTTAAAATACAGACAATTTAATACATTTCATTCAGGCCTGGATACTGACAGGCCTGGGTCCATAATTGCCATTTTAATTCTAGCCTTTCTAGTAATAGTGCTGCATGGCCCCCTCTCATATCCACTGAAATACAATCAATAGCTCTGAAATTGAAGGAATGAGTTGGAAATTCTGTTACATGTCTGGCCAATGCACTATCTTGTTTGATAGTTTGAATACTATAAAGGTGCTCATATACTCTTTCCTTGAGCTTCCTATCGGTTTTTCTGATATAGAAAGTGGGGCACCTCTGGCATTGTGCCAAATATACTACTCCCTTAGCATTGCAGTCAAATTTCTGAATGATCTTATAATTAATCTCTTTAATGGTGAAATGTTCACCTATATCCATGTATGGACAATAGGCACATCTACCACATTTGTGCATCCCTTTTCTATTAAGGCCATCAGTACATCTTTTACTCATTCCTAAGAAGGACTTAAGGTTGTTTCCCTGTTTAAACACCACTTTAGGGGGATCTTTAAGTTTCAAAAATAGGGCAGAATCAGACCTGATAATATCCCAATTTATATTAATAATCTCCATAATACCATATCTATCTAAACTAAACATGGTAATGAAGCTTAATCCTTTGGTCGGGTTCCCTACATTCCACATACATTCCAGGGTGGCTCCTGAAACACTAAACCCAGATACTTCGCCTAATATTGGTCGATAAAAACCCCTAAGTCTCTTGTCCTTCACTTCCTGTATCAATTCCCTTACAAATGGAACAGGATATCCCCTTTTGAAAAACATTTCTTCAAGTTTATCACATTCTAATAAAAATTCCGCATCCCTAGACACCATTTGAGCTGCCCTTACTAGCTGACCCTTCACTACAGAACATTTCTGGAACAAAGGGTGACAGCTGCTAAAGTGAAACAAGGCATTCGAATAGGTGTCTTTTCTAAAAATAAGGGCAGAATATGAATTATTTTGTAGGTCTTTCCGTAGATCAACATCCAAATAAGCAATTCTTCCTGTATCAAATGTAGAGGTGAATTTCAGAAATGTTGTAGTGTTGTTAAAATATGTTACCAAGTTGGCTGCATCACTTACATCTCCCTCTATCAACATAAAAATGTTGTCCAGGAAACATGTATAAAAATGTATCTTCTCAATTATATGTGGTACTTTCTGCACGTGTTCTCTTTCCGAATACGCCATTACCAAATTGGCGAAGCTGGCCCCACATGGGGAACTCATTGCTACGCCTATTTTTTGAACAAAAAATTTTCCATTAAAAGTGATAAAATTGTTTGACAATACCATGTCCAATAATTCAGCCAACAAGGTAATCTCATCATTAGGGGCTCCTAAATCATGTAACAACAGGCTGAGCCACTCAATACCCTCCATATGTGGGATAGACGTATATAAATCGTTTACGTCTATTGTTAAGAAATTCAGCCTGCTGTTTAACTTCTGAAGACTGGCTAAGAATGACCATGAATCTTTACAAATCTGAGGTTGTTGTACTACATACTTTTTCAAACAGTGGTCTATATATTTGGCACATGCATAAGTGATGTTATCGCTTGCATCCACCAATGATCTCATTGGTGGATCAATAATACAGTTATGTATTTTTGGGATACTAAACAAAATCGTTATTTTAGGGGCTGGCATACTCAAATAATTATATATGTTCACATATATCCTAGCTTCAATGAACAATTCCTCCAAAAATGATCGTGTTCTCTCATAAGCTACATTCAATTAATTCCTTGGTACCTCCATATAGGTATCATTTGCAATTATTTTTTCCATTTTCACTTGATAGTCAATTTTGTTCATTATAACCAGTCCACCACCTTTGTCTGGTTGCATCACTCTAACCTGAACTTGTTGTAATAATGCAAGGGCCTGCCTTTCATTTTTCATAACATTATAGAGCCTGTTATTACCCTTTCTCTGTACTTCAATAAAATTATAAAAATCCAACTCATAAATTTGTTCAGATAATAATAATGTTGGATGAAGGGGTGGGCAAAACGTACTAGATATGTAAAAAGGGTTACTCAATTCACTTTCCTGACCAAACATATAATTAAAATTCAGTTTCCTAGTCAAAAGTTTTAAATCAACAACAGAATCAGCAAAACAAGCTTTCCTAGCTGGAACAAACATCTGGTCATTAGCAAGTAGGTCAGCTAACACAATATCCACAGTCAAACATGAAAAGTTTAATATTTTAAAGTCACCTTGTGAATTGAATGTAATACTGCATCCATTAGGTGATTCCTCTACTGTTTCCCCTGTTTATGTTGTTTGATTGATGTATTGTGGTTTACCCGAGGTAGACCCTGCCTCAGGTTGTAACCCAAGGCCTGTTTCTGAAAAATTGGGTCACTATTTCCATTCACAAAGTTATTAGACTACTGCAAATCCCTTGTGTCATTCACAGGTGGCATAAACCTCCCTTCAGCATTACTACCTTGTCGTTTATAATTCTCCTGTTGCCCTCCATGATGGGAATTCCTTGTAGGGGGCTCGGCTTGCTCAGCTCAAACTTGAACTCTGCCTACCCCATCGGTATGAAAAGCGCTTCACGTTTAATAAATTGGTGTTGTTGGATTAGTTTGGCCATATTTGGAGTTTTTATTAATTTATCAGAACAGTTACTGGTGTTCTCCAGCTTTTTTTGTTTTTGATTTGTTTGTCATTCCTGCTGTTCAGTAGTTTGTGGTAATTTCCAGCATGGAGAATATGCCAGATACTGCAGGACTTGTCTCCCAACAGGAAGATGGGGGAATTGGAACCTTAACGGCCCTTGTAGGACAACTTAAGCAACAAATCAAATCACTTGCCTCCAGGGTTGATTCCCTAGCTAGGGGTGTGTTGCTTACCCAACCGCCGAGTGGATGTAATAAAGTACCTGTCTATTCATCTGATCAACTTTCAGGTGGTTCTACAGATATTTTATTGAACTTAAGTACTCATGCACTACCTTCTAACATCCAAAACTGTGATCCTGGCATTCATCAAGAACAGGGAGTAACGGACTTGGTACAGAGTGAACCTTTGGGGCTTATTGGAGCTCCATCTCAACAACTGAGCAGTTGGGTCAATGAATTACCGATGCTAGAGTCATCAAGGAATAGTGGAGGTACGGAGTTTCCGGCTGAAGGGTTTGGTGATAGTGTCTCCGATATTGCAGTCGATCTGAATGTTTAGGATGCTAAGCTGGTTAAATATAAAAAGAATCAACTAGAAATAGCATACTATAAGGAGTGCATCAGCGAGAGTATTGTTCCCAAGGGCCTTAAATCATGGTAATATCCGACCTGTTTGGTCAAAGGGTGCATGTTCCACAAGGATTTGATTAAGCTTTTTAACAAACATGGCATTGAATTGTTGGAAGTTATGACTAAACACTATCAGATGGCTGCTGATGCCCTCATGAAGGAAATTATACCTTTACATGAAATAATAAAAAAAGACTCGAACTTTGGGTGATATAAGTTCGAATATGAAAGGTGTTTTTCTAGTATTAATCAATACATGGAAAAATTGAAGTCAATAAAGCTAAAAAAAGCTTAATAGAGAAAGGGAAACTTATGGAGCTGCACTAGCATATCCAAAATCTCCATCATCTCAGTCCCGGGCGGGGATTGGTCAAACTGATGGGGTAGGCGGAGTTCAAGTTTGTGCTGAGCAAGCCGAGCCCCCTACAAGGAATTCTCATCATGGAGGGCAACAGGAGAATTATAAACGACAAGGTGGTAATGCTGAAGGGAGTTTTATGCCGCCTGTGAAAGACACAAGGGATTTGCAACAGTCTAATAACTTTGTGAATGCAAATAGTGACCCAAATGTTTGGAAACAGGCCTCAGGTTACAACCTGAGGCAGGGTCTATCTCCGGTAACCAAAAATACATCAATCAAACTGCATCAACGGGGGAAGCAGTAGAGAAATCACCTAATGGATGCAGTATTACATTCAATTCACAAGGTGACTTTAAAATATTAAACTTTTCATGTTTGACTGTGGATATTGTGTTAGCTGACCTACTTGCTAAGGGTCAAACGTTTGTTCCGGCTAGGAAAGCTTGTTTTGCTGATTCTATTTTTGATTTAAAACTTTTTACTAGGAAATTAAATTGTAATTATACGTGTGGTTAGGAAAGTGAATTGAGTAACCCTTTTTACATATCTAGTATGTTTTGCCCACCCCTTCATTTAACATTATTATTATTTGAAGAAATTTGTGAATTGGATTTTTATAATTTTATTGAAGTACAGAGAAAGGGTAATAACAGACTCTATAATGTTATGAAAAATGAAAGGCAGGCCCTTGCATTATTACAACAAGTTCAGGTTAGAGTGATGCAACCAGACAAAGGTGGTGGACTGGTTATAATGAACAAAATTGACTATCAAGTGAAAATGGAAAAAATAATTGCAACTGATACCTATATGGAGGTATCAAGGAATTCATTGAATGTTGTGTATGGGAGAATATGATTATTTTTGGAGGAATTGTTCATTGAAGCTAGGATAGATCTGAACGTATATAATTATTTGAGTATGCCAGCCTCTAAAATACTGATTTTGTTTGGTATGAGATCGTTGGTGGATGCAAGAGATAACATAATTTATGCATGTGCCAAGTATATAGACCACTGTTTGAAAAAGTATGTAGTACAGCAACCTCAGATTTGTAAAGATTCATGGTCATTCTTAGCCAGTCATAAGAAGTTAAAGTTTAATAGCAGGCTGAATTTCTTAACAATAGACATAAAAGATGTATATATGTCTATCCCACATATGGAGGGTATTGAGTGACTCAGCCTGTTGTTACATGATTTAGGAGCCCTTAATCATGAGATTACCTTGTTGGCTGAATTATTGGACATGGTATTGTCAAATAATTTTATCACTTTCAATGGAAAAATTTTTTTTCAAAAATAGGCATAGCAATGGGTTCCCCATGAGGGGCCAGCTTCGCCAGTTTGGTAATTGCATATTGGGAAAGAGAACACATGAAGAAAGTACCACATATAATTGAGAAGATACATTTTTATACATGTTTTCTGGACGACATTTTTATGTTGATAGAGGGAGATGTAAGTGATGCAGCCAACTTGGTAACGTATTTTAACAACACTACACCAATTTTGAAATTCATCTCTACATTTGATACAGTAAGAATTGCTTATTTGGATGTTGATCTAAGGAAAGACCTACAAAATAATTCATATTCTGTCCATATTTTTAGAAATGACATCTATTTGAATGCTTTTTTCGCTTTAGCAGCTGTCACTCTTTGTTCCAGAAATGTTCTGTAGTGAAGGGTCCACTAGTAAGGGTAGATCAAATGGTGTCTAGGGATACGGAATTTGTATTAGAAATAGATAAACTTGAAGAAATGTTTTTCAAAAGGGGATATCCTGTTCCATTTGTAAAGGAATTGATACAGGAAGTGAAGGACAAGAGACTTAGGGGGTTTTATCGACCAATATTAGGTGAAGTATCTGGGTTTAGTGTTTCAGGAGCCATCCCAGAATGTATGGGGAATGTAGGGAACCTGACCAAAGGAGTAAGCTTCATTACCATGTTTAGTTTAGATGGATATGGTATTATGGAGATTATTAATAAAAATTGGGATATTATTAGGTCTGATTCTGCCCTATTTTTGAAACTTAAAGATCCCCCTAAAGTGGTGTTTAAACAGGGAAACAACCTTAAGTCCTTATTAGGAATGAGTAAAAGATGTACTGATGGCCTTAATAGAAAAGGGATGCACAAATGTGGTAGGTGTGCCTATTGTCCATACATGGATATAGGTGAACATTTCACCATTAAAGAGATTAATTATAAAATCATTCAGAAATTTGACTGCAATGCTAAGGGAGTAGTATATCTGGCACAATGCCAGAGGTGCCCCACTTTCTATATCAGGAAAAACCGATAGGAAGCTCAAGGAAAGAGTATATGAGCATCTTTATAGTATTCAAACTATCAAACAAGATAGTGCATTGGCCAGACATGTAACAGAATTTCCAACTCATTCCTTCAAGTTCAGAGCTATTGATTGTATTTCAGTGGATATGAGAGGGGGCCATGCAGCACTATTACTAGAAAGGCTAGAATTAAAATGGCAATTACGGACCCAGGCCTGTCAGTATCCAGGCCTGAATGAAATGTATTCAGTTGTCTGTATTTTAAAATGAAAAAGTCTTTTAAGGTAAAATTACATGTTTTTAATGTATTTTTAATGAAATACAGAACATGTAAAATCAATATATATATACATTTTGTTGGGGGGGTGATTATTTGACTGACTGAGGTATTTATGTATGGGGTGTTATTGGAATTACAATGAAGTGTTATAAGTGGTTGCTTCTTTGAATTAATCTATTATTTATGTATGTATCTGTGTATTACTGCATTGATGAATATAGAGAATATAGGAATTAGGCTAATTAATTGTGTTTGTAGTAATAATATAACGTTTTTAAACATTTTTAAATATTTTTAATATGAAGTTGGTAGACATGGTGTGTATATATACATAAATTCATGACTTAATAGATTAGAGTTGTTAGAATGGTTATTGTAAGTAGTTTTCTGTTCTGAATGGTAGTTGGGGTAATCTGTTTAACTGCTAGTTTAATTTAAATACTAATTATGTGTAATTGATTCTTAGTCTGAAGAAGTCTCGCTAATAGCAAGACGAAAAGCGCTTCACATTTAATAAATTGGTGTTGTTGGATTAGTTTGGCCATACTTGGAGTTTTTATTAATTTATCAGAGCAGTTATTGGTGTTCTCCAGCATTTTTGTTTTTGATTTGTTTATCATTCCTGATGTTCAGTGGTTTGCATGTCAGGGTGACACATAATGGGAGGATATTATCACCACCTGAAAGTGCATGTCAGAGTGACACAAAATTAGGGTTATTATCATCAACCTCTGATATTGCATCTCAGAGTGACACATAATGGAAAGAGGTGTTATGATTATCAACTAAAAGTGCATGTCAGGGTGACACATAATGGGGGCTATTATCATCACAACGTGAAAGTGCATGTCAGGGTGACATATAACTGAGGAGGAGTTATCATCACCACCTGAAAGTGCAAGTCAGGGTGACACATATTGAGGGTGCATTATCAACACTACCGGACAGTGCATGTCAGGTTAATGCATAATGGTGGGGTATATATTGCATCTCAGAGTGACACATAATGGAAAGAGGTGTTATGATTATCAACTAAAAGTGCATGTCAGGGTGACACATAATGGGGGCTATTATCATCACAACGTGAAAGTGCATGTCAGGGTGACATATAACTGAGGAGGAGTTATCATCACCACCTGAAAGTGCAAGTCAGGGTGACACATATTGAGGGGGCATTATCAACACTACCGGACAGTGCATGTCAGGTTAATGCATAATGGTGGGGTATTATCATCACCACCTGGAAGTGCATGTCAAGGTGACAAATAATGGGGGGAATTATACATAGCCACATGATGAGGCCTGATGGCTGACAGAAAATGGTGAACATAATCATCAGCACCTGAAAGTGCATGTCAGGGTGACACATAATAGGGGGGTTTATCATCACCAGCTGAAAGTGCATGTCATTGTGACACCTAATTGGGGGGATACTATCATCACCACATGATGAGGTCTGACAGGTTACACATAATGTGGGAGTATTATCATCACTGCATGTTGAGGTCTGGTAGGTGGCCCATAATGGGGTATTATCATCACCACCTGAAAGTGCATGTCATTGTGACACACAATGGGGGGGTATTATCATTACCAGCTGAAAGTGCATGTCAGAGGGACACAAAATGGGTGGTATTATCATCACCACATGATGATGTCCAGTTGTGCGACACATAATGGGGGATATTAGTATCGCAACCTGAAAGTGCGTGTCAGGGTGATACATACTTGAGGGTATTACCATCACCACTTGTGAGTTCATCCCTGGCTTGGCACCTATGTCTCTAATGGACACATGCAACCTGTAAATGGTTAATCTCCCAGGCACATGCATACACTTATCAAGGATACCAGAGCTTGTCAGATATTTGGGAATCATGGCTAGGCTTAAAAGGCCCTTGCAGTTGTTAGCCTAGTAAACAACTAGGAACCTATGAACCTACGTCAGGGTAACTCATAATGGGAGTTATTATCATCACCCTCTAATTACAGGCAGGATGGAATGGGTGGAGAAGAGTGTCAGGAATGTGAAAGACGAGTACCAGTAAGAGTGAAAGGGAAGGTCTACAAGAGGGTAGTGAGACCAGCTATGTTGTATGGGTTGGAGACAGTGGCATTGACAAAAAGGCAGGATTCAGAGCTGGATGTGGCAGAGTTAAAGATGTTAAGATTTGCACTGGGTGTGACGAGGGTGGACAGGATTAGGAATAAGTATATTAGAGGGTTAGCCCAGGTTGGAAAGTTTGGAGACAAAGCCAGAGAGGAAAGATTACATTGGTTTGGACATGTGCTGAGGAGGGATGCAGAGTATATTGGGAAAAAGATGCTAAGGATGAAGATGCCAGGTAACAGGAAAAGAGGAAGGACTAAGATAAGGTTTATGGATGTTGTGAGAGAGGACATGCAGGTGGCTGGTTTGACAGAGCAAGATGCAGAGGGCAGGAAGAAATGAAAACAGATGATCCACTGTGGCAACCCCTAACGGGAGCAGCCAAAAGAAGAAAAAGATTATCATCACCCTCTGATAGTGCATGTCAGGGTGAAAATTAATGGAAGGTATATTATCATCATCACCTGAAAGTGCATGCCAGGCTGACACATAATGCAAGGGTATTATCAACACCTGAAAATGCATGTTAGGGTGACACATAATGGAATGGGTATTATCATCATCACCTGAAATTGCATGTCAGGGTCACACATAATGGAAGGATATTATCACCACATAAAAGTGGATGTCATACTGACACATAATGAGGGTATTATCATCACTCTCTGATATTGAACCTCAGGGTGACACTTAATGGAAAGGGGTATTATGATTATCACCTAAAAGTGCAGGCCAGGGTGACAAATATTGTTGGGTATTATCATCACTACCTGAAAGTTCATGTCATGGTGACAAATAATTGGGGAGGAATTATCATCACCAAATGAAAGTGCATGTCAGAGTAACACATACTGTAGGGTTTTATCAACACCACCTGAAAGTGCATGTCAGGGTGACGCATAATGGCTCAATATTATCATCACCACCTGGAAGTGCATGCCAGGGTGACATAAAATAGTGGTATTATCATCATCACATGATGACACCTGATGGGTAACACAAAATGGGGGATATAATCATCAGCATCTGAAAATGCATATCAGGGTGACACATAATGGGTGGTATTATCATCACCACATGATGATGTCAAATGGGTGACATATAATGGGGTATTATTATCATCACCACCTGAAAGCGCATGTCATGGTGATTCCTAATTGGGGGAAGCATTATCATCATCACATCAAGAGGTCCAATGGGCTACACATAATGTGGGAGTGTTATCCTCACAGCATGTTGAGGTCCAGTAAGTGACCCATAATGGGGTATTATCATCACCACCTGAAAGTGCATGTCATTGTGACACATAATGGGGGGTGTTATCATCACTACCTGAAAGTTAATGTCAGAGTGACCCAAGACATGTGACACATAATGTGGGATATTAGCATCAAAACCTGAAAGTGCATGTCAGAGTGATACATACTTGGGGGGGGGGTATTACCATCACCACCTGACAGTTCATGCCTGGTTTGGCACCTATGTCTCTAATGGACACATGCAACCTGTAAATGATTAATCTCGCAGGCCCATGCATACACTTATGAAGGGTACCAGAACTTGTCAGAGATTTGGGATGCATGGCTAGGCTAAAAACCTCACTTGTGGTCTTTCGCCTAGTAAATACCTATGAACCTATGAACCTATGTCAGGATGAAACATAATGGTGTTATTGTCATCACCACCTGAAAGTACATGTCATGGTGACAGATAATGGAAGTAATATCATCACGACCTGAAAGTGCGTGTCAGGGTGACACATAATTGGGGGGTATTATCACCACCTGAAAGTGCATATCAGGTTGGCACATAATGGAAAGTATTATCATCACCACCTGAAAGTGCATGTCAGGGTGACACATAATGGGATATTATCATAATTACCTGAAACTGCATGTCAGGGTGACACATAATGAGGGGTATTATCATCACTACCTGAAAGTGCAGGTCATCATGATTCAAAATGGGCGTTATTATCATCACCACATGATGAGGTCCAATTGTGTGATACATAAGGGGTATTATCATCATCACCTGTAAATGCATGTCAGGGTGAGACATAATGGGGGTATTATCATCACCACCTGAAAGTGCATGTCAGGGTAACACATATTTTGGGGGGTATTATCCTCACCACCTGAGAGTGCATGGCAGAGTGACACATAATAGGGGGAATTATCATCACCACTTGATGAGGTGTGATGATGTCATATAATGGGAGGGTATTATCACCCCCCAAAAGTCCATGTCAAGTTGAGACATAATGCCGGTATGATCATCCCCCATTGATAGTGCATGTCAGGGTGACACATAGTGGAAGGGGTATAATCATCATCACCTGAAAGTGCATGTCAGGGGACCACATAATTGGTGGCTATTATCATCATCACCTGAAAGTGCATGTCAGCATGCTGCATAATGGCGGTCTTATCATTATCATCATCATCTGAAAGTGCTTGCCAGGGTGACACATATTGGGGGGTGTTATCATCACCACCTGAAAGTGCATGTCAGGGTGTCAAGTAATGGAGGGGTATTATCATCACCACTTGATGAGGTCTGAATGGAGACACATAATATGGGGTATTATCATCATCTCATGATAAGGTCAGATGGGTGACAGATAATAGGGGTATTATTATCACCAACTGAAAGTGCATGTCAGGCTTGTAGGTAATGGAACGGATATTATCATCATCACCTGTAAATGCATGTCAGGGTGAGACATAATGGGGGTATTATCATCACCACCTAAAAATGCATGTTAGGGTGACACATAATTGGGGAGGTATCATCCTCATCACCTGAAAGTGCATGTCAGGATGACACATAATGGGAGTATTATCACCACTTGAATGTGCTTGTCAGCGTGATACATAATGGGGGGTATTATCATCACCACATGATGAGGTCCAATTGGTTACACATGATGTGGGGGTATTATCATACCTGTATGCTGAGGTCCTGTAGGTGACACATAATAGGGGTGTATTATCATCACCATCTGAAAGTGCATATCATTGTGACACAAAAAGGGGTGGTATTATCATCACCACAAGTTAAGGTCCATTTGGGTGACACATAATTGTGGATATTATCATCACAACATGAAAGTGCATGTCATTTTGACACATACTTGGGGGTATTATCATCACCACTTGCAAGTGCATCACAGGGTGACACATAATGGGGGAATTATCATTCCCACTTGATGAAGTCCGATGGGTGACACATAATGGGAGCATGTTACCATCACCTGAAAGTGCATGTCAGGGTGAAACATAATGGGGGTGTTATCACCACCACATGCTGAAGTCCGATTGGTGACACATAATGTGGGGTATTATCTTCACCACATGATGAGGTTTGATTGGCTGACACATAATGGTAGGGAGTTTTCATCATCACCTGAAAGAGCATATCAGAGTGACACAGTGTAGGGGTATTATTATCACAACATGATGAGGTCTGATGGGTGACACATAATTTGGTGTAGTATCATCACCACATGATGAGGTCCAATGCATGACATATAATGGGGGATACTATCATCACCACCTGGAAAGACATGTCAGGGTGACACATAAGGGAAGTATTATCATCACCATGTGAAACTGCAAGTCAGGGTGACACTTATTGAGGATATTATCATCACCACCTGAAAGTGCATGTCAGGGTGACACATAATGGGGGCTATTATTATCACCACATGATGAGACTTGATGGGTGACAAATAATGTGGGGGTATTATCATCACTCCATGTTGAGGTCTGGCAAGAGGTAGTATCATCACCGCCTGTTTGAGCACATCATTGTGACAAATAATGAGGGGGTATTGTCATCAGCACCTGAAAGTGCATGTCAGCGAGACACAACAATGGGTTGGTATTATCATCACCACATGATGAGATCAGATTGGGTGACACATAATGGGGGATATTATCATCACAACCTGAAAGTACATGTCAGGGTGGCACATATTTGAGAGTGTATCACCACCTGAAAGTGCATGTCAGAGTAACACATAATGAAGTGTATTATCATCACCCTCAGATATTGCATATCAGGGTGACATAATGGAAAGGGGTATTATGATTATCTCGTAAAAGTGCATGCCAGGGTAACACATAATGGGGGGGTATTATCATCACCACCTGAAAGTGTACTTCAGGCTGACACATAATGGAAGGGGTATTATCATCATCACCTGAAAGTGCATGTCAGGGTGACACATAATTGGTGGTATTATCATCACTAAGTCAAAATGTACATCAGCAAGACACAACAATGGGGTGGTATTATCATCACCACATCATGAGATCAGATTGGGTGACACATAATGGGGGATATTATCATCACGACCTGAAAGTACATGTCAGGGTGGCACATACTTGGGAGTGTATCACCACCTGAAAGTGCATGTCAGAGTGACACATAATGAAGGGTATTATCATCACCCTCAGATATTGCATATCATGGTGACATCATGGAAAGGGGTATTATGATTATCACCTAAAAGTGCATGCCAGGGTAACACATAATGGGGGGTATTATCATCACCACCTGAAAGTGTACTTCAGGCTGACACATAATGGAGGGGGTATTATCATCATCACCTGAAAGTGCATGTCGGAGTGACACATAATGGGTAGTATTATCATCACCAAGTCAAAATGCATGTCAGGGTGACACATAGTTGGAGAGAAATTATCACCACTACCTGAAAGGCCATGTAGGGTTGACACATATTGAGGGGGGTATTATCAACAGCACCTGAAAATGTATGTCAGGGTGATGCATAACAGTGGGGTATTATCATCACCACCTGGAAGTGCATGTCAGGATGACATATAATTGGGAGATTATCATGACCACATGATGAGGCCTGATGGGTGACACATAATGTGGGATGTAATCATCACCATCTGAAAGTGCATGTCAGAGTGACACATAATTTGGGGGCATTATCATCACCACATGATGCGGTCCAATGAGTTACACATAATGTGGGGCTATTATCATCACTGCATGTTGAGGTCCGGTAGGTAACACATAATGGGATATTATAATCACCACCTGAAAGTGCATATGATTGTGACATACTGGGGATGCATTATCATCACCACCTGAAAGTGCATGTCAGCATGACAATAAATGGGTGGTATTATTATTACCACATGATGAGGTCTGACAGTGTGACACATAAGGGGGATATTAGCATCACAACCTGAAAGTGCATGTAAGGGTGACACATTCTTAGGGGGGTATTATCATCATCATCACCCAAGAATGCATGTCAGAGTGAGAATTAATGGCGGGTTTTATCTTCACCCTCTGATAGTGCATGGCAGGGTGACATAATTTAAGGGTTATTATCATCAACTGAAAGTGCATGATAGGGTGACACATAATGGGGGTATTATAATCACCACCACCTGAAAATGCATGTCAAGGTGACACATAATGGGGGTATTATCATCATGACCTGAAAGTGCATGTCAGGGTTACACCTAATTGGTGGGTATTATCATCACCACCTGAAAGTGCATGCCAGGGTGATGCATAATGGGGGGTATTATCATCACCCTCTGAAAGTGCTTGCCAGGGTAAGCGAGGCATATTATCATCACCACTTGATGATGTCCAATGCGTGACACATAGTGAGGGATATTATCCCCACCTGAAAGTGCATGTCTGGGTGACACATACTGTGGGTATTATTATCACCACATGCTGAGGTCCAATTAGTGACACATATTGTGGGAGAATTATCATCACCACATGATAAGGTCAGATGGGTGACAGAAAATGGGCAGTATTATCATCACCACCTGAAAGTGCATGTTGGAGTGACACATAATGAGGGGTATTATCATCACCCTTGAATACTGCATCCCAAAATGACACATAATGGAAAGGAGTATTGTGATTATCACCTAAAAGTGCATACCAGGGTGACATGTAGTGGATGGTATTGTCATCACCACCTGAAAGTACATGTCAGGTTGACACACAATAAGGGTATTATCTTCACCACCTGAAAGTGTATGTGAGGCTGACACCTAATGGAAAGGGTATTATCATCACCAACTGAAAGTGCATGCCAGGGTGACATATAATTGGGGATGAATTAGCATCATCACCTTAAAGTGCATGTCAGACTGACACATACTGAGGGGGTATTATCAACACCACTTGAAAGTGCATGTCAGGGTGATGCATAATGGTGGGGTATTATCATCACCACCTGAAAGTGAGTGTCAGTGTGACACATAATAGGGGGTATTATCATCAACACCTGAAAGTGCATGTCAGGGTGACACATAATGTGGGGTATTATCATCACCACTTGATGAGGTCTGATGGATGACACATAATAGGGGTATTATCATCACCACCTGAAAGTGCATTTCAGGGTAACACATAATGAGGGGGTATTATCATCACCACCTGAAAATGCATGTCAGGGTGACACAAAATGGGGGTGTTATCTTAACCACCTGAAAGTGCTTGTCAGCGTGACACATAATGGGGTGTATTATCATCACCACCTATTTTCATCACCATTTGATGAGGTCCGATGGGTGATACATAAATGGAGGGGTATTGTAATCACCACCTGAAAGTGCATATCAGGTTGACACATAATGGGTGTTATAATCATCACCACCTGAAAGCGCATGCCATTCTGACATGTAATGTAAGGGGTATTATCATCATCACCTAAAAGTGCATGTAATGGTGACAAATAATGAGGGGTATTAACATCACCTCCTGGAAAAGAGTGTCAGGGTGACCCATAATGGGGATATTGTAATGTGTGTGATATACCTTTAGGAAGCTTTCCAGTAAGCTAGCATGTGCATATAAGTAATGAGGACATGCAAGCAAGAGTGTATTTTGAGCGAACAGCCAGAGTGAGAGCATGCAAGTATGCAGTCAGTCACTCAGATAGTTTAAGTTTAATGTTTCTGCCATCAATCCTGATGTGTTTGTATACAATAAACTACTGAAATGAACACCCAAGCTTCATAATCTTTTTAATGCACATAAGACAAGTGACATGGTATCAGAATGGGATCCACAGTTACAGCCATGAGGCAACCGGTTAAGGTTGGAGGGATATATAGTAGTGGATCATCCCTACTTCTCAAACAACTCACAAAACAGGTTAGAAACAAATTCATAGGTTCATAGGTTCATAGGTAGGTGGTAGGCTATTGTCCCTAGGGCCTATATAAGCCTAGCCAAAAAGGTACCCTGGCTTTTGCCACCCAAGAAAATTATTTTCCTGTGCCCCTGTTGAGCATAACCACAGAGGTGATC
This sequence comes from Protopterus annectens, assembly GCF_019279795.1. Taxonomy (NCBI): domain Eukaryota; kingdom Metazoa; phylum Chordata; order Ceratodontiformes; family Protopteridae; genus Protopterus; species Protopterus annectens. The sequence continues at coordinate 752,317,655 of NC_056739.1, read as the reverse complement.
CCCGGGGTGAATTTCCTATTTCCCAGCCAATAATCAAGATTTTTATTGAAGAGTGCTAATGAGGAGCTTTGTTTGATATAGATAGGTAGTTTGTTCCAGAGTATTGGAAGTCTCTGGGACAGGAATCTATCCCTCCAGCATGTTTTGTTTATTGTGGTGACAAGGTTTAGGTCCCTAGAGTGTGTAGCTTGAAGGTATTGGGATTTCTTTAAGTGGAGCATGTCCAACAGATCTGGGTTTGACATAGCTTTGTATGTTAGGCAGAGATTGCCTCTGAGTAGGCGATATGTGATGGAGTAAAGCTGGAGTTTTTTGAGACGGTCTGCATAGGGCATCTGTTTGAGGCTGGTAATCCTCTTTGTGAGGTATTTCTGTGGCCTTTCCAGTTGTTGTAGCTGTCTTGTGAGGTACATACCAAAAGGGGCGTTATACTCTTAAATGGGTCTAATGAGTGATGACTAGAGGGGAACAATGACCTCCAGGTACTAAAACTCACTTAAATGATTTATTTCCCTACAAATATAAAACTAAGCACTCAGACTGCTCAAAATGAATTTCTTATTAAATAAAATATCTGATAAATATAGAAATAATTACAAAAACATTTGAAACAATATCCAAATTGCATAAAATGTACAAAACAGGGGAAACAACCATATTTTTTTGCTATGTGCTACTTTTCACATGGCAACAGAAAACCATTTATTCTAGCAACTTTTTGGATTTCTAAGAGCAATATTTAAAATCCATCCTCATTTTTGGGCCTTCTGTGATTCCATTATTTTTGAATTTATCTAAATTTAATGTGCTAAGAGGCTGAGAAGTATAGAGGTATATTCTGTTGTAGTGTTCTGCGGCAAATCTAGAAACTGTGTTACAAGTCTGATCAAGTTTACAAAAAAAAACACAGATGGGAAATAAAAGTAAAGAGGTAAAAAAACTGCATTAGTAAGAGAAGCAAGAAGGAGTAAGTAATTTGGCACCATGTTTTAACATATAAAGTTTGCCTAGTTATAGATAATACTTAGGGATTGTGTTCTTTACCTGGCTGGAGGTCACATTTTAATTAATTGCCTTTAAGCTGTAGCTGACTGCATTAGAAGTATAGTAACGAACATCTCCCAAGGTGTCTGTGCACCTGCAGCATATCATCAGCTAGTCAGTAAAACTTCCCACAGTGACCTTCAGGTATGGTGCTGCTGTTCATGGATAAAAGGTGTGTGGCATTAACCATGGTTGCAGTGGGTAGCGTGGTGTATGTCACATGAATGTCTACCTGCCCGTTCAAAGAGCTGCTATTTACAAAACACATGTAATGGTAGCATGTGTTCATAAGCTGTACTGGCCATGTATGAGTATCTCATAAAGATGAGTACTACACTGTATTTGGGCATTATGTGGAGTACAAGGATGACAGTCACACTGATGAAACTCCAATCAACATTGCTGAAAATTTGGTGGTTCCCTGGTTGTTACCTCCTGTGAATGATGCACAGCATTCCCTTAAGACTGTTTGCTGCCTTTAATTGTATGCTAATGTGCTCTGGGAATGGTTTCATGTTACTACTGTGCTCTGATGGCAGTTCTGATATGCTTCTTATTGTACAGGAGTGTACTGTCTAGGAACATGTTCAGAATCCTGAATGTTATTGCCTGAACATTCCTTTTGTCTGTGTCTTCCTTTAACACTGGACACTTTTCATTGGCTATTACATGCAGGACTGGGCATACCTTGCTCATATTGGATAGGAGGGGATTAGGTAACATGCTTCCTTACACACATTATATTCTCTAACAATTATTTGCCTGTCCAACTTGTATTGCTACAACAATTCCTGCTATGTTTGGGTTTGGTCGTTGTACTAGGCACAATACACTTCTGCGACATCCCTTGTCTGGGACAGTAATCAAGTAGCCTCATTCCTCACCATGGACACCGGTGAGGAACTTTCACTTGGAACAAACATAAATACACACAATATTTCCAGATGCAGCTCTCTGCACCAAACACAATTTCCCATAAGAGCACACAGGGAACACACTCAGTCTAGGTTATTGGTTTCTCTCTCTCTCTCCAGGCCCCCAATAAGACTCCCCATTGACACAGCTGTAGAGTTGAGTCCTCAGCCAAGTTTTCCAAGCCAAGTCCTCCACCATCCCTCTCTGTGAACTAGAGCTCTGTGTCCTTGCTCCAAGTAGCTGACACACACTCTTTGAAGTTTGATTTTCACACATGCACATACCTGTGAAAGGCTGGCACAGATTTACCAGATATGCCCCCTCTGCCCAGACTGTAAGGTAGATACTGCCACCAGAGCACTCCCAAGCCAGATACTCTAAGGCTTTTACAAGGGTACCCAATTATACTGAGTAAAATTAATGCTAATACAAATGTTAGTGTTTGACCAATGTAGCAAGGCTTTCAGGAGCAACCGCAGTGTCATTAAATAAATTTAAGTACTTTCAAAGATTAAATTATTCTCTAAAAGACCAGCCATAATGAAACGTTTAAATATATTTAATAATAAATAATAAAAGAGCATGAAAATACTAAATATCTCTTTACAATAAACACTAGAGTTTCATACACAGGAAATATTAAAAATAACACATATGAATATATTCACACAGATACAGAAAAACAGTACATAACTAATCTCACTATATTTTTCGCAGTGATCTAAAAAATTACTATTCCTTGGTTGCTTACTAGAGCAAGGCAAGATGAAGTGGGTGAGTAGTCTTGTCATTTCCAAAACCAAGAAGCTTGAGACTTCTGTCTCATCTAGTATTAAAACATTATTTCAGTCCTGGATTATAGAATGACATCACATACATCTGGTCACCTTATATCTAGTTCCTGTACTACCCCCTTTACTAGAAACTGAACCAGAATCTAGCACATAGGTGTCATAATACACATACATAGAGCTTTGCTAAAATGTGTTATATCATCTTGATGCTATAAAACCATTTCAAAAACTTTCACCCTTCCAGGTAGCAATTAGTTCACCCCTAAGGACAATACATTAGAATTCTTAATCCTGGTTTTCACAGACATTTTTTTCTCTGGCTGCAATCAGAACTGTAAGATACAATCTTTATGGTCTAAACCAGGTAATTTAATTTTAGGCTATTTTTCAAAGTTAGTTATACTGAGATTACCCTCTTCTCTTCCATTATCTTCTGTTACAGTGTATTCATTTCTACAGTTACAATACAGTCTGACATACAAGCATATTTCTTTTCTGTCCAGCATGACCCACTGTTAGTACATTTTTAACACAAGCAGCTTTGGAAATACATTTTCAATACAAGTACCTGTACAAATCATTTGCTATACCAATTCCATACCAAAGGTGGGAATTAGCTGAGTATTTGATTGTGTGTGTGTGTGTGTGTGTGTGTGTGTGTGTGTGTGTGTGTGTGTGTGTGTGTGTGTGTGTGTGTGTGTATGTGTGTAACACGCAAACACAAATATCCATGTAGAAAAATTTCCCTCCAAGTGTGTGTGTGTGTGTGTGTGTGTGTGTGTGTGTGTGTGTGTGTGTGTGTGTGCTTGTTGGTACAATGATTAGTACCAAGCTAGTCCTTTTGAAGGTAACTTACAGGAATGTGAGTGTTTAGTTGTAGCTTTATGGTGAGTTTTTTAGCATTTATATTCTGCAGTTGACTAATTTAAAATTATAACTTTGTATCAGTCCCCATTACCTTAGTCATTCAAGGGTGTCACAGTGGGACATGTAGGGTCTCAAGGTTTCTCACATTCCTTCTTTACATGATACAGAGTAACAAAGAGTCAGAGACAGCCAGCCTAAACAGTGGAAGACAGAAATGTGTGCTGTTTTCATTTTTGTGTAATTTGTAAGCAGACGTTCTCACATGAGCTATTATTCATTCATTACTGTTAATGTAACCGGATTCTGAATATGTCTGCTCGTAATGTAAAGCATTATAATTGTGTTGTTTTATTTATTGTCTCACATCCATTTCCAAATGCTCTTGGCTTCTTTTTTTTATTATTGTTGATTGCACACTGCTGCAGGATGGGGGTGTCAGACATTTGGAAGTGTTAGGGGTTACTGTGCCTGGAATGACAAAGTAGCTCATAGGCTAGGATCTGTTGTTTTGGACATTCTAGGAGTTACCACTTTTCCTTGTACACCTCTCTGCCATATATTTCCTTTGCTTACTTTACAGCAAATACCCAAAGTCCCTACCATAACTCAGCGATGGTACTGTAACGTAGGTGGTTTGGACACAGAGAGCTGGTTTAAAAACACCACTTTGGACTCTCTAGTTTGTGTGTGTGTGTGTGTGTGTGTGTGTGTGTGTGTGTGTGTGCGTGCGTGCGTGCGTGTGTGTGTGTGTGTGTGTGTGTGTGTGTGTGTAAATCTGTATGTCATATACATTACATATGTGTATGCTGATGACTGGACAATGGCTGAAAAGTATGCTGTTGTGTATGTACATTTGTGAGACCATAGCATACAGTGTTTTTGCTGTCTTTTTGCCTAACAGCCTTGATAAATTATTTTCTACACCAATTTGAGGGTTCATCTGCTGCATAGGAACTTTGAACAATAATGTGAAAAGAGATTATGTGATGCTTCTCATATATAGTTTATGTCCACTAATTAATTTTAAGCCATATCCTTACAATCAAATGTATTTTGTCACCATGAAGAAGTAGTCTACTCCCCCCAATTATGCACATCACGTGCAGGGACTTTTTCGTCAGCACCCCCTACAAAATGTAAACAAATCCAGCTTACTTTCCACTGCACTTCTTCAGCAAGTAAGGTGCGTGTATTTAATGCTCTATTTAGAGATAAATGGTGGCTAGTTACTTTGCTCAGGCTCAAACCCTGTGCCTTACTTAGGGGAGACAAGAGCCAGAATAATCTACTCCAACCACCAAGGTGTTAAAAAAATTGAGTTTCAGGAATTTGAGTGAGTGTCAAGTACATTTAGCAAGGAACTGAGTGTCTATTGCATTTTAAAAGCTATTGAGTGTTAACTGAATTTTATAAGGAATTGAGAGCTTAGGGGAAGAGAAGTTTAATGATGCTCATGCTAAGTTTGTTTACAATGTGCGCCTGTTGTTTACCAATCTGTATCACTATTGTGTTAAAGAGTTTGGAAGCAGGTAAAAAGCTTACTTTTGATGCAAAAGGCTGTGGATTCTACTCCCACAGCCTGTAGATGGATTGCTGACGGAGAGTATGTCCTCCTTTGGAGAAGATGCCTAGTCAGTATGAAGCTGTTGCCAGTTTCCATCCATTCTCTATTGCAGCATCATTAACTTACCATTTTTTATGTAACATGGGCAGTTTATTCTTCAAGAACAGTAGGCACTGAATTTGTAGATGAAACACTGAAATATAATGTTGTTTACTAGCAGCAACCTCTTCATTAGTTACAGATCTTTTTAATGTGGAATTATACATCTGCAGAGATTGTGCATATTGGCTGATATTGATGGATTGCAATGACTGACATCACAGTAGACTTTTAATGAGATGTTTTGAAATGGGTAGTT